>NC_066527.1:13528296-13530796 GCF_024679095.1 Eriocheir sinensis
GATAACGGATGTGCGCGGTGGGTGTGGAAGTAGCCAAGATTTTTGTTTTTTTTGTTACTCTACTTTTATTAGGCATTATTTGTTTTAGGTTTTAGTGAGTGGGGTAAGGTGAGGGTTGGTTTGTTGATGAGGATGGTGTAGGTGGTGGGGGTAGGGTTGTTGGTGGTGATGGGTTTGGTGATGAGGGTGGTGTTGCCCGCACAAAGGTCAAGTTCCCCTGCTTTATTACATAGTAGCCCTTCAGGCCTACCCTTCGTCTTCCGTCATTCATTTTGTCATTTGCCTCACCAGCCTCTTCAGCCTGGCAGCTGGTGAGGCTCCTTCAGCCTAAACCACCGGTCCATATCTGTAAATTGAGGAGATCTACGTTACAATTTCTATGCAAAATAGCGAAATGATATTCCATGAGAATTGCTTGCAGAGAGACTCCAATGGTCCAACCTTACCAGCAAGGCAATCAGTCGGAAACTGATGCGCGCGTGTGAAGCTGTGAATGT
This sequence comes from Eriocheir sinensis, assembly GCF_024679095.1. Classification (NCBI taxonomy): domain Eukaryota; kingdom Metazoa; phylum Arthropoda; class Malacostraca; order Decapoda; family Varunidae; genus Eriocheir; species Eriocheir sinensis. Next base: position 13,528,794 of record NC_066527.1, read on the forward strand.
CACGCGTATAATACGTATAAAAGCTGAGTGGGAGGAGCCAAGGGAGGGAGGGAGGGAGTGTGTGTGTGTGTGTGTGTGTTCAGTAATGGACATCTTCCAGTTTCTTCCTCCCTCCTCTCCTCGTCACTGCCACCCTCGCCGGCCCTCCACCAGAGCACCACGCTGATTTCATTAGTTTTCTCTCTCTCTCTCTAGATAGATAGATAGATAGATAGATATTGCATTTATATAGTGGCATTTCTTCTTTTAGATGGAATACATGGGGTAAATATATTTATAAAATTATAAATAATTTTTGTACGTCTGTCATGAAGGTCGTAACAAATGTTCTTCCTCTCTTAGGTAATGTGGTCAATGGATTCGTCTGAACTGTGCCTAGAGCTGCAGCCCAAGGCCCCAGTGGTATGTGTTTTTTTTGTGAATTGCTACTGATGTAAAGTATATGTAATTGATGAACGAAGTCAATGTTTTATTAGTGTCGTAGGCCACGTATCATACGGAGAGAGAGAGAGAGAGAGAGAGAGAGAGAGAGAGAGAGAGAGAGAGAGAGAGAGAGAGAGAGAGAGAGAGAGAGAGAATGTGTACATAATGATATCATATTATGTTATGTGTAGTTGCCTTCCTCCTCATCATACTATTTTTTGTCCGCCTATTATTTTCTCTCTTGTCTTCACTTTACATTCATATTGAGGCATTTCTTCCCGTAGGTGAAATGCATGGGGTAAACAAGTTTATAAAATTATAAGTGATTTCTTTTACGTATATCATGAAGCGTCGTAACATTATGCTCATCCTCTTCCAGGTAATGTCGCCAATGGATCTCCTCTGAAATATGCCTAAAGCTGCAACCCAAGGTCCCAAAGGTATGGTATTTTTTTGTGTGTGAATTGTTACTGATGTAAACTATAGATGTATTGATCGATATTTGGTTTATCTACTTCATGAATCTCTATGACACCAATTCCTCCTTTCTCAGGTACTGCTGCTGCAAGCAGTCATGCCCCAGGTCCTTCGGGGTACAGGCCCGCACCTCGCCGACGTCCTGTAACTCGACAAGTACATGAGACTGCTGTTTTCTACGGACGGTAACGACAACGACATCTCTGACTCTGAATTTGTTCTGGACAGTGACAGTGACAGTGACAGTGACAGTGACAGTGACTTTGACAGTGACAGTGAAAGTGACAGGGACAATGAACTGCGTGAAGGTGAGGATGACCACTGAACAGAGAAGTGCCGTTGCCTGAGACCCCAGACTTCTCATTTGCTTGGTCAGAAGGGTCAGACTTCGTACCTGACCTGCACGAGTTTTGCTCTGACAGGAGTGGCGTGACGAGAGACTGGCCTTGCAACGACCAGTCAAATGAGAGTGACTTTTTCCGTGCCTACTTGGATGATGAGTTGATGTCATTTGTTGCCCATCATACCAACGACCATTTTCGTTTGGTGTGAGGGAATGAATGGTCTTCCACCCACTTCCAGGGCACGGAAATGGAGGATACAACGGCAAGGGAGTTGATTGTCTTTATCTCCTGATCCTGCTGATGCCTCTGTGCAAGAAGCATTATGTGCAGGATTACTGGCGTAATGACACTTTTGCCACCCTCTGTACGGGAAGTATATGACTCGTGACAGATTTTTGTTGTTGCTCGGTTTTCTGAACTTTAGTAACAGGGAAAATTTAACGACAATGGTTCGCTTAGGAAAGTGAATGAAATAATTTCAATGATCGTTGCACGGTATCAGAAATATTTCCATCCCTTTCAAAAGCTGGTTATTGACGAGTCACTTGTCCTGCACAAGGGTCGCCTCTCCTTCAAGCAGTACATTCCGACAAAAAGACATCGCTTTGGCATTAAACTTTTTGTTCTTTGCGACTGTGATACAGGAATCGTGCTTGACGTGCTTGTGTATGCAGGCGCACAGACTGATATACCAACTGTCAGTAAGAAAGATCCTAGGGGAAAGTCTGGTGCCGTCGTCTGTAAGATGATGGCACCATA
>NC_066527.1:13535796-13593296 GCF_024679095.1 Eriocheir sinensis
TTCTTTCCTCTAAAATAAAGAACACAAGCTACTCATAAAAAAACGAGAAAAGGAATAAACAAAGTACTCCTAAGGGTGCCCTTCGTGGTCAAACTCAGACCTAATTACCTTCCCTAGTCCCACAGGGCAATCAGACGGGCGAGGGCCTTTCACAACGCTGTCTCCAAAAAGAAATGCAAGGATACAAATGCAGGAATTTTTTCGGACAGTAAAAAAAAATAATAAAGAATGGGTCCCCCCCACACACACACACACACACAAATATCTTTTGAATCTTGCCATGGCTTATTAGTCGTTAGAATTGTATGAATAATGAGAGAGAGAGAGAGAGAGAGAGAGAGAGAGAGAGAGAGAGAGAGAGAGAGAGAGAGAGAGGTTCAGCTAAACCCTTGGGAGCAAGGCGAGAAGGTTGAGGTTCCGAGGACTGTCACCAGATGTCAGGACCTCTCATGAGGAATATATTTATTTATCCTTATTTACGTCTCCCTCAAAACGGGCTCGTTTTCTTTAGACCACCTGTCGAACGCCTACGGAGAGTTACTGGCGCGCTGTAATTTATACGTATTATTAAGTGATTAATAAAGTACTGTAGTAGAGGTAAATATTTTTGGAGGCTGCAGAAACTGATGACGAGTGCGTTGATATGTGTTATATAATGATTTGCGTTAGTGATATTTTTCAAAATTAACTCGCTTAGAGGGAGCATTCAGAATCAAGGCCCTCGCTGCTAAAGGGTTAGGAGTCACTCTGATACTATTTTCCTCTTGATGTCTCTCTAGCGTGACTGTGTTGAGGAATCTGATCGCACTTGTGTCATTCATATATTAGGTACTTTGATACTTTAGATTATTTGTTTATTTGCCGCGTCATAAGATTAGCAGAACAGTTTTGGGAGTCACTTCGATACTATTTTGCACTTTGTCTCTGGCGTTCCTGAGGGTTCAGGACTATGATCGCATGTGTGTCCTTCATATAATAGGTAGTTTGATGCTTTACACACTTTCTTATTTGACACGACATAAGCGGAACAGTGTTAGGAGTCACTTTGATGCTTCTTAACTTGACACTATATAACACATGAGAAATCTGTGTGTGTATGTGTGTGTGTGTGTGTGTGTGTGTGTGTGTGTGTGTGTGTGTGTGTGTGTGTGTGTGTGTGTGTGTGTGTGTGTGTGTGTGTGTGTGTGTGTGTGTGTGTGTGTGTGTGTGTTCTTCACCGCTATTCACACGCCAACCAATCGTTCATCACATCGACAGCCTTAATTTCTGTCCGCCATTCAAAGCCATCGCGATACCTGAGCCGCCCAGCCGTCACGCGGACACCTGTAGCCGGCCCCACGCGGCGCTGTTTACTGTCAACACTCGCCGGTCCTTCATCAATGGAACTGCGAAAGGTCAGGAACCCTCGCGATCCATCCCTTGCCCGGCCAGAGCGAGGCTGTGAACGGATTGATGAACGTTCCTGCCCATGAAAATACGCCTCTATACTACACTTTTGTTGCTGGGTATTTGCACTGTTTATAAATACGTTTGTTTTAATAGCGTATAACCAGACTGACAGACAGATAGTAAAAAGGAGAAAGTTTAAAGAAAAGGTTATGCTAGGTGAGTTAATGATAGGATAGATTGACTAGGTCACGTTAGTTTAGGTTAATTTAGGTTAGGATAGTTAAGGCTAGGTAGATTGTAAGTCATGTTAAGCAGGGACAGAGATTCGGTGGCTCTACTCATGTTCCTTCTCCTGAAAATACACGTCTGTACTATGCCATTTGTTGCTAGGTATTGGCGGTGCTTACCTATACGCGTGTTTCGGTTAAAAATAAAGATGGACGCGGAAAAAATAGACGGAGAAAAGACTGACGGATAAAAGAAAGACGGAGGAAAGATAGGCGAAGAAAAGATAGACGAAGTAAAGATAGACAGAGAAAACATAAGTATCAAAGACTTCGCCAGACGCCGTTGTCATAGATATCGGCGGAGAAAAAGGCCAGAAAAAAGAGAGTTGAATTAGTTAGAAGTTGGTGGTTAGGAGAAGCTGGTCGGCCGTGTGTTCTTCAGAAGGAAACATAACAAGGGAAAAGTAGTATAAAAGACTCCCTCCCGCAAGACACCGCCCCCATAAAGAGAGGCGGAGAAAGAGGCCGGAAAAAGAATGATCGAATTAGTTAGGAGGAGATGATGGTTAGAAGCTTGTCGGCCGTGTATTATCGAAGAGTGTTTACTTTAGGACAAAGGAGACAAAACAAAAGGAAAAGTAGTATCAAAGACGCCCGCAAGACGCTATTCCCATAAAGAGAGACGGAGAGAGAGGCCGGAAACAGAATGATCGAATTGGTTAGAAGTCCGTGGTTAGGGGAAGCTTGTCGGCCGTGTGTTTACTTTCCACGAGTGTTTACTTTTAAGGGCAAAGGAGAACGAACAAATAGAAAGGAAAGTACCATAGACGCTCACATGACACTGCCCCGTAATTATAGATGGACGAAGAAAATAATAAGAAATAGACGGAGAGGAAATAGACGGAGAGGCGGACAGAAGACAGTGAAAGATAGGAGAAAGGAAATTATCAAAGACCCCCGAAAGACTCTGTTCCCATGAGATAGACGGAGAAAGAGCGATCGAGTTAGAAAATCCTTGTTGTTGGAAGCTCGTCGGCCGCGTACGAGGAGACAGAACAAGGGAAACACGTATCAGAGACGCCCGCAATACTCCGCCCCCATAAAGATAGACGGAGAAAGAGCGATCGAGTTAGAAGATCCTGGTGGTTAGAAGCTAGTCGGCCGCGTACGAGGAGACAGCACAATTGAAACAAGCATCAGAGACTCCCGCACGACGCCGCTACCATAAGATTGACGGAGAAAGAGGCCGAAAAAAGAGCGATCGAGTTAGCTGAATGGAAGTAAGTAAACTGAGATCAGAGTACCGCGAACTATAGGAGAATACCAAAGACCCTACAAGACGCTGTTTTCATAAAAAGGCCAGAAAAGATCGACTGAATTAGTTAAAAGAAGGTGATGGTTAGAAGCAGGTCGGCCGTGTATTCTTCAGAAGGAAACAGAAAAGGAACAGAACTATATATCAGACTCAACAAAACTCCGCCCCCATACTAATAGTCGGAGAAGGAGGCGGAAAAGAGTGACCGAGTTAGCTAAAGGGAAGGATGCAAACTGAGACCAGAGTACCGTGATGCGCAACCCTCAAGAAGTCCTGCTTGATGTAACTTTCCTGGCTTCTGTAAAACTCGCGCAACAAAGTGACAGAAAATTACACCTCGGAGTGAGCGTCGACTTCTCTTGGCAGCAGACGAGACAAAAAAGGAGAGGGAACGGGGAGGTTTCTGGGAAGGGCGAGGCATGGAGCAGGAAGGGCCAATTGTAGCCTCCGATGGTATATACTCAGGTCGGTGTTCTCAGACGCTGCCACCCTCACGTCAACTGTTTCCAAAGGCCGAAGAGGAGATTATTTGGTTTTCATGCTTGTTTTTTCATGTTCACGGTACAGAAGAAAGGGTCAAACTACCACCAGGGTCATAGAAGTACTCCTGGAAATGCTCCAAACTACTACGAAAGCCTTGTCAAATGTGTGTTCTGGCGACCGGAAATGTTTAAGAATATGGCCAGACGCCTCCACCCCTCACGTCAACGGTTTCAAAGGCCGAAAAGAAGATTAATCGGGTTTTCATGAGTGGTTTTCCACGGTCATGGTACAAAAGAAGGGTCAGACTACCACCAGGGTCATAAAGTACCCCAGGAAATGCCACACACACCTACGAAAGCCTTGTCAAATATGAGTGCTTGGGGACCGGAATGTTTAAGAATATGACCTCAGACGCTTCCACCTCACATGTCAACTATTTCCAAAGGCCGAAGAGGAGATTAATCGGCTTTCATGAGTGCTTTTCCGCGGTCATGGTACAGAAGAAGGGTCAACCACCACCAGGGTCATAAAAGTACTCCTGAATGCCCCAAAATCCCTACGAAAGCCTTTGTCAAATATGTGTTCTTGGGGACTGAATTGTTTAAGAATATGACCTCACCCTCACCTTCCTTCCCTTGCTTGTGGGTGGCGCTTCCTCCTCCTCCTCCTCCTCTTCTTCCTCTTCCTCCTCCTCGCAAGACCGTGGAAGCTGCGAGGTGGATGGAGGAGGGCAGTATTTTTAAGGAATATTTCAAGGATCGCTAAGGAGGCTGTGGCTCTGAAGTTTATAGATAAAACCCTGAGCTCGAGACAGTGATGAGGGGCGGAAGTGGCGAGCAGCGAGTGGCGGGCAGGCGGCGGGCAGGGAGGCAGAGTCCTGAACTGTAGTGGTGTTGAAATCCGGCCCGGTGTAGGTCAGATTATAGTTAGGTTATGTTAGGTCAGATTGGGCTACATCAGGTTAGATTGGGTTAGGTTAGTCTACGTTAGGTTTGCTTGGGGTTAGGTCATTTTAGTTTAAGCTACGACAGGATGGGTTGGGTTAGATCAGGTTAGGATAGGTCAAGTTTGGTTAGATTATAGTTACATTAGATTGGGTTAGGCTAGAAGAAGTTAGGTTAGATTAGGTTAGTTAAGGTTAGATAAATTGGGTGACGTCAGGTTGGGTTAGCTGAGGTTAGGTAAATTGGGTTAGGGTGGGTGAGGAGGAGGAGAAAGAACGCCTAGTGTTTTTTTTTTGTTGTTGTTGTTTTGTTTAATTGCCTTTGAGCAGCTCAAAGGCAATTAAACAGGGAGACAGCTCAAATTGAGCTGTCTCCCTTTCTGTAAAAATAAAGGTTGTTAGGTTAGGATAAGCTAAATAAGTTAGGACAAGTTAGCTTATATTAGCTAAGGTTAGGTTAGGTTAGCTGAGGTCAGGCTGGTTAGTTAAGGGTAGGGTAGATTGCTAAGTCAGGTTAGGTTAAATTAGATGAGGTCAGGATCGGTTATGACAGGACTTTTTGCCGGGAAATATACTGAGAATAATTAAGGGAGCATCACGTGGTTAAGTCAGGCTAGATTAGTTCAATAGGTCATTACTGATATTTTTTGGTGGGAAATACATCATAGAATAAAATGAGAATAAGTAGAATAGAATTACGTTGTTAGTCACCCAAGGCTCAGGGGTTCGGGTTGGTGCCAATCTTGCATACTTTTCTGAAACATACGGCCGGGAGAGAGAGAGAGAGAGAGAGAGAGAGAGAGAGAGAGAGAGAGAGAGAGAGAGAGAGAGAGAGAGAGAGAGAGAGAGAGAGAGAGAGAGAGAGAGAGAGAGAGAGTGTGTGTGTGTGTGTGTGTGTCTGGTGGAGGAGAAAGGAAGCACTCACCATAGGGGTCCGCTAATCCTCGCTGAGTTAGGTAATATAAAAGACATGATTCACGCCAACAAAACGGATTTAGATGGAGGAGCAGGCACTCACTCTAAGGTTCTATTTATCCTTAATTTGCTGTAGCGTGGATTAACAACGCTGCCTACTAATGCCCCGCCATATGTTTCCTGGGAGGCTGCTGTTAGTGTGTGTGTGTGTGTGTGTGTGTGTGTGTGTGTGTGTGTGTGTGTGTGTGTGTGTGTGTGTGCGTGCGTGCGTGTGCTGCTGGGTTAATATATTGTTCCCAAGCGTCCATCCCAGCGGTGATGGATGCGAGGCTGGAGCTGTTGATGGAGTTCCAGTAAGTTGTGCATAAAACAGTGTGTGTGTGTGTGTGTGTGTGTGTGTGTGTGTGTGTACGGGATGATAGAGCGTGGACCAGCGCTGGCTTATACTAGATTTATAGACAGAATGGGAGAGTTTCCGTGTTAATAATAGTTCAGTGTGAAATAAAAGTTAAGAATATGTAGATGTATAGATGAAGATGGAATAGAGTGGATGAGTGCAATTTATAGACGGAATGGGATTGTTTCTGGGTGGAGAGTTCAATGTGGAAAAAAAAGGTAAGAATATGATGGTTGTGCATTACTGGAGTACTAAGACAGAGTAGGATAGTTTGCGTGATTATAAGTGGAAAACAGTTAAAAATATGCAGGTGAAGATGAAATAGGCTGATCAAATTATGCGTTACTATTCCATTTACAAGCAGAATAGGATAGTGTGTGTAATTATTGGAAGAATGGATAGTGTCTGTAATTATTGCAAGTGGATAAAGAGGTAAAATTACTGAAGATGAAATACTGAGCGAGTTCTACATGACGAGAGTTTACAGACAGAACGCTATAGTGTCCGTGTGTTGAGGTATTTGTGGAAGAAAAAGTAGGAATATGAGGGTAAAGTGAGATAGAGGAGCGGATCTTCGCATCAGTACAATTCATAGACGTAATGGGATAGGTTGTGTATTTATGAGGATGAAATAATGGGTGAAATTTGCATGATTATTAGAACTTACAGACGGAGTGGGAGAGTACCAAGACTGACCTCTGCACCCGAAGCTGACCTCTCGTACATTTTTTTTGCGGACTTTTTTGTTGCTGTTATTGTTTTTTTTTACCTTGAGCTGCCTCCCTTGCTGTATAAAAATAGAGATTGCGTATTTATAAGTAAAAAATAGATAAAATACGTAGATAGATGTTGAATTAGAGTAGACGAGTTAGCATTACTAGAATTAAAAGACAAAATATGATAGTGTATGTAATTATAAACAAAAAAAAGTGAAATATATTGATGAAGACGGTATAGAGAGGATGAATTCTGCGGTATATCAGAGTAAACAAGTTAGCATTGCTAGAATTTAAAGAAAGAATAGGATAGTGTATGTGATTGCAAACGAAAAAAAGTCGAAATACATAGGTGGAGATGATATAGAGAGGATCATTTTTGCATTACATTAGAGTAGAGAAGTTAGCATTACTAGAATTTAAAGACAAAATATAATAGTTTGTTATTGTAAGTGAAAAAAAAATATATAGATGGAGAAGGAAGAGAGAGTATGAATTTTGCGTTACTAGAATTTAAAGAAAGAATAGGATAGCTTATGTCATTGTAAGTGAAAAGAAAGTTGAAATACATGGATGGAGATGTTACAGAAAAGATGAATTATTCTGCGTTAGTATAATTTTTAAAAGACCAACAGAATATGAAGTTTCTTCCATTCGTTCATTCTTCAGTTTTCGCAGCGGGAGTAAACGCTAAATACCACGATAAGGTTGCGCATAAAGCAGTATATAAATGTGTATTGAGTTTGTATATGTTATAGAGGGCGATCAACTCTTCATTACTACACTATACACAGACAAGCAATATATTTTTTCCTCCCTCCCGCCCGTTTTTTGTTGTTTTCGCCGCGGGGCCATGCGATAAACACCATAATAAGCCTCGTGGAATTACTGCTGTTCGATGCTTGCTAAGCTTTTTTCGCTTTACGTCCTTCCTTCCTTCCGCTTGTTCAGTGTTGTGTGTGTGTGTGGAATAGGAAGGGCGGTATGTGCGTGGCTGAATACATAGATAGATAGATGGACTGATAGATAGACCGGTAGGTAGATAGATACATAGATAGATAGATAGATAGATAGATGGATAGCTAGACACATAGATAAATAGAAAGATGGAGAGATAGACAGACATATAGATAGATTGGTAGGTAAAAAGATAGATAGATAGATGGATAGATAGATAAATTGATAGATAGATACACAGATACATAGATAGATATGAAGATAGATAAATAGACAGACAGATAGATTGATAGATAGGAAGGCAAAGAGATAGATAGATAGATTGATTGATAGGTAAACATTGATAAATAGATAGATTGATTGATTGACTCACAGATAGATAGATCGATAGACACATTGACATAAAAGTAGACAGATATTTAGTGAACTAACCATACATTTGGCATTCGGTTCACAGACACTGATCATCAAAAGAAATACAAGACACAAAAAAAAAAAATAGAAAATTGAACAAAAAGAAAAAAGGAAGAGAAAAGAAAGACAAAATGAAAATATGAAAAGAGAAACATAAAGATGAGAAAAGTAGATGTGCGAAAAGGTGCCTGAAAACAGTAAAAAAGAGTGTAGAGGTGAACATGTGAAAACAACAGGACACTAGAACAGCAGCGAATGAAGGAAGGGAAGAAGTTGTCAACCCCTTGGATGCAGACCGCCTACCAGAAGACATCACCAAGCTGCAGGAGTGGAATAATAAGTGGCTGCTACAATTCAATGAAGAAAAACGTAAAGCCATATATACCTTGGGAGGGGAAACCGAGCACACCAATACCACATGGGAAACACTCCACTATCCACCACAGAGGCAGAGAAAGACCTTGGAGTGTATGTTACCAGGCTACCAGTGAAGGGATATCCAGTACACCAATACCACATGGGAAACACTCCACTATCCACCACAGAGGCAGAGAAAGACCTGGGAGTGTATGTTACCAGGCTACCAGTGAAGGGATATCCAGCACACCAATACCACATGGGAAACACTCCACTATCCACCACTGAGGCAGAGAAAGTCCTGGGAGTGTATGTTACCAGGCTACCAGTGAAGGGATATCGGGCACACCAATACCACATGGGAAACACTCAATATCCACCACAGAGGCAGAGAAAGACCTGGGAGTGTATGTTACCAGGCTACCAGTGAAGGCCAAAAATCCAGTCGCAGCGGACGGGTTAGAATTTAAATGATCCAAACAAATTCAAAATACATTCGAATAAATAATTACATCAGGAAATACGAAAAAAAAAAAACACTAATAAGAAATAAAACTAATTAAATGTACTGAAAAAAATATATACACGCCTACAAAATAAAAATTAACCACCAATAGAACACAGACAGTTAAAACGAGGGCACGAAGGGAATACACTAAGCAAAGGAATAGACATCCCGAAAAGTCGTCACATATTCCAGGAACGTTGGCGTGTAGGTGACCGCGGGCGTGCGTAGCTTATGAGTCCCTGAGGAATGCGTGGGCCAGACGACACACGGCTTGAGACTTTGGGCGCAGCAGCTGGTTAGTCTCTGTTTGTTGTAGGCTGTACTGACCATCGGCTCAAGGGTCAATGTGTCGGGGATGAGCACTGAAGCCACGTGCAGTTAGTCCTTGTTTATTGTATACCCACCATAAACTTCAGAGTCAGTGGATCGGAGATGAGCGCTGAAGCCACGCGCAGCTAGTCTTTGCTTATTGTATACCTACCATAAGCCGAGTCATTGGAGCGGAGATGAGCACTAAGGCCACGCGCAGCTAGTCTTTGCTTATTGTATACCCACCATAAACTTCAGAGTCAATGGATCGGAGATCAGCACTGAAGCCACGCGCAGCTAGTCTTTGCTTATTGTATACCCACCATAAACTTCAAAGTCAATGGATCGGAGATCAGCACTGAGGCCACGCGCAGCTAGTCTTTGCTTATTGTATACCCACCATAAACTTCAAAGTCAATGGATCGGAGATCAGCACTGAGGCCACGCGCAGCTAGTCTTTGCTTATTGTATACCTACCATAAACTTCAGAGTCAATGGATCGGGGATGAGCACTGAGGCCACGCGCAGCTAGTCTTTGCTTATTATATACCCACCATAAACTTCAGAGTCAATGGATCGGAGATGAGCGCTGAAGCCACGCGCAGCTAGTCTTTGCTTATTGTATACCTACCATAAGCCGAGTCATTGAACGGAGATGAGCACTAAGGCCACGCGCAGCTAGTCCTTGCTTATTTTATACCCACCATAAACTTCAGAGTCAATGGATCGGAGATGAGCACTGAAGCCACGCGCAGCTAGTCTTTGCTTATTGTATACCTACCATAAGCCGAGTCATTGGAACGGAGATGAGCACTTAGGACACGCGCAGATAGTCCTTGCTTATTGTATACCCACCATAACGGAGATGAGCTCTTATGCCACGCGCAGCTAGTCCTTGCTTATTGTATTCCCACCATAACGGAGATGAGCACTAAGGCCACGCGCAGCTAGTCCTGTCTTAGTGTAGTCCCACCTTAACGGAGATGAGCACTCAGGCCACGCGCAGCTAGGCCTTGCTTATTGTATTCCGACCATAACGGAGATGAGCACTGAGGCGACGCGCTGTTAGTCTTTGCTTATTGTATTCCCACCATAAGCTACAGAGTCAATGGATCGGAAGTGAGCATCAGCCACGCGCCGCTAGTCCTTACTTATTGTATTCCCACCATAACGGAGATGAGCACTGAGGCCACGCGCAGATAGTCCTGCTTATTGTATACCCACCATAACGGAGATGAGCACTGAGGCCACGCTGCTAGTCTTTGCTTATTGTATTCCCACCATAAGGTTCAGAGTCAATGGATCGGAAATGAGCACTGAAGCCACGCGCAGTTAGTCCTGCTTATTGTATACCCACCATAACGGAGGTGAGCAGTGAGGCCACGCGCTGCTAGTCCTGCTTATTGTATACCCACCATAACGGAGATGAACACTGAGGCCACGCGTTGCTAGTCCTTACTTATTGTATACCCACCAAAACGGAGATGAGGACTGAGGCCACGCGCTGCTAGTCATTGCTTATTGTATACCCACCATAAAGGAGATGAGCACTTAGGCCACGCGCTGCTAGTCTTTCCTTATTGTATACCCACCATAACGGAGATGAGCACTGAGGCCACGCGCTGCTAGTCTTTCCTTATTGTATACCCACCATAACGGAGATGAACACTGAGGCCACGCACTGCTAGTCCTTGCTTATTGTATACCCACCAAAATGGAGATGAGCACTGAGGCCACGCGCTGCTAGTCTTTCCTTATTGTATACCCACCATAACGGAGATGAGCACTGAGGCCACGCGCTGCTAGTCTTTGCTTATTGTATACCCACCATAACGGAGATGAGCACTAAGGCCACGCGCTGCTAGTCTTTGCTTATTATATACCCACCATAACGGAGATGAGCACTGAGGCCACGCGCTGTTAGTCTTTGCTTATTGTATACCCACCATAACGGAGATGAGCTCTAAGGCCAGGCGTAGCTATATCGTTGGTCTTCCTTTCTATCATATACTCACTCTATACACATTCATATACATTGCTTTATGCCCTGTTATAGTTTTTCCCCTCTATGAAGAAAAAAAGGAGTAATGGAGGAAACTTTGTTACTCGTACGTTCGTCTGTAAATTTTAGTGAAGCAGAACTATTATCTACCTGAATACGCACTCCTTTCATCTGTTCGATAGGCTTTCTGTTCCCTGTATTTCCATGTTTTACCTCGTCGTTTTCAGGACTCCGGTAAACCTCACGCTCTGATATTAATTAACAGGTGAGGGGTCTGTCATGCACGCTCTATTAAACAGGTAACTACACTTTATATAATTTTAGGTGTAGTGCATGGTGTTATTCCTCGCCACACCCTTTAATCCTTACCCTCTCTGATGAGTATTATAACATTAACCCAAATGCTCCCCTTCCTTATAACTGGACGTATTGCTAGAGGGATAAATTCAGCTACGTAACGGCACTTTATATAATGTTAGCTGTAGTGGATGGTGTTACTCCTCGCCACACCCCTTAATCCTCACCCTTCCAGGACAGTATTACAACATTAACCCAAACCCTTCCCTTCCTTATAATTGAACATACTGCTTGAGGGATAAATTCAGCTACGTAACTACACTTTTTATAACGTTAGCTATAGTGCGTGGAGTTACTCATCGCCACAGCCCTTAATCCTTACCCTTCCTGATGAGTGTTACAGCGTTTGCCTCTATCTTCGCCTTCCTCATAATTGCAGAGTATCAGTATTAACATCTACGTATAACTTCGCTTTATATGTTAGCTATAGTGCATGATGTTTTTGCTCGCCACAGCCCTTAATCCTTATCCCTTTCCTGATCATATTACAACATTAGCCTAAATTCTCCCCTTCCTCATAATTGCAGAACATGGGAATTAATATACGTCGTTGCTATTCAGGTATTACTATGTTTGCTGGTAGTGGCGCCTCGAGGGATAAACTCAAGCTCTCCGTTTCCAAGATACGACAAATTTAAAGGATCCATCTATGAGGTTTGCTATCAGCGCGAGGAACCAGGGACCATATTCACAAACATTTCGGGGATCACACACCCACATTTCATAGGGCTTTTGTAATGGGTTTGGGGCATTTACAGAGGTTGTTTAATGAACCTGGTAGTAGCTTGACCCTTCTTCTGTATTTTGAACCTGAGGAAACAGTCATGAGAACTGAATGATCCCCTTTTTGGCCTTTGGAAATAGTTGACGTGAGAAATGGAAACGTCTGAGAATACCGACTCAGGAGCATCGTGTTAATCCTTCCCGCAAGTCACTCCTGTGGTGACGGATTGATTGAATCACGGAAAGCAGGCAGCCTAGTAATGAGCCAATAGGCTTTCTACTGCCTGCTCGTCCATGTTTCCATGTTTCCTCCTCCTGAAAAATATAGACAAGACAAAAAATAAGCAGCAATTGGTACCTCTTCAGGTTCTAAAGTTCCTCCTCCTCCTCCTCCTCTCTCTCTCTCTATGTATATATATAATTATCTATCTATATCTTTGTGTGTGTGTGTGTGAGTGTGTGTGTGTGTGTGTGTGTGTGTGTGTGTGTGCGCCCTTCCCGTCCCTATACTGACGCGGTTAACTTTCGCCGAATCGCTCCCGTGAGTTGGAAAAGTCGGCGTTCCAGCGATGTGCCGCCGACCTGTGTGTGCGAACTCCTCCCCTCCCCAACTCCCTCCCTCCCTCCACTCCGTTGGCGAATACGATGGAGAAGAAGATGTCAGTGTTATGCGTCTAAGAATACAGAAAAAGAAGTTGATGTGTCATATATTTAAGTGTTAGAATTTGGTCAGTTAAAGCTTTTTTGAGATCGGGCTACAGAATAGGATGTGGATGTCATAGATTTACTTTGGCGAACACGATAGCAAATAAGATATAGATGTTAAAGTTTTGCGTTGGCGAATACGATATAGAGTTAAGGGGCTATTACACTGGGCAAATTTTTCGTGGATCTTCAGTCAAACCACGATTTCCGCTAGCGTGGTTCTCATTTGTGTCTTGTTATTGCTGCTGCTGATGATGATAAGTAATACCTCCGTCATTCAAGAAACTCTACCGTAGCTTTGGAAGATCGTGGACACGTCAGAAAACCACGGAAATATGAGAACCACGCAGCGGAAATCGTGGTTTGACTGAAGATCCACGGAAAATTTGCCCAGTGTAATAGCCGCTTAAGATGTTGATGTTATAGATTCTTAAGCTTGTGTGTGTGTGTGTGTGTGTGTGTGTGTGTGTGTGTGTGTGTGTGTGTGTGTGTGTGTGTGTGTACCCTCATCCTAGCGTCTGCCTCGTAACCGCATGCATCAATAACACGTGTAATATACCCTAAAAACAAAGTTACCTTGACAGTTTGAGAGTAATAGTAAAGTGGAAACAAAGGTAAAAAATAAAGGTAAAATATGCAGGCGATGAATAGTAAAAAAAATGTACTAGCGAGTGGCCTGTCAGGGTACATTTGTTAACCGCGTATGGCAGTGAGGCAGAGTTTACGGCGGCACCATCTGTGTGGGGGAGTCCATCAACGTTGCCAGATTGTCGTACTCAGCCTCCTATGTTTGCCGATTTCAGACCCAAAACTGCTTTCGTCACCCAAATAACTGCCTTCATATACGGTTATCGTTTAAATGGATAATGATTGGTGTTTCTTGGCAACAGTTATGGGCCAGAAACCGGTAAACACGCGGCTCTGAGTACGACAATCTGGCAACAATGGAGTCCATGGCCCATACTCTCCAACATTTCGGGGCCTACACACCTACATATGATGAGGCTTTCGTCGAGACTGTGTTAGTATTTCCACGGGTAGTTTTATGAGCCTAGTGAGAGTTTGACGAGGCTTCTTCACTATGACTGAAAAACGCTCATGGGAACCCGACTAATCTCGTTTGTGGCCTTGGAAATAGTTGTTGTGGGAGCCGAAAGCGTCTGGAACTAAGTGTCCAGCCTCCTGCCAGCCGCCGCCAGCGCAGGTGTTGCTTTGCCAGGTAGGATATCGGACACCTGGGATTTTTTTTTTTTTGGTGTGTGTGTGTGTGGGTGGGTGTGTTATTGATAGGTAGAGTGCACATGTTATTTCGTTCTGTTATCTATGTCTTTCTATCTATTTTTCAATATATTTCTTTATTTTGTCTTCCTGTCTATATATTTTCTACCTGTGTGTGTGTGTGTGTGTGTGTGTGTGTGTGTGAGCGAGAGAGAGAGAGAGAGAGAGAGAGAGAGAGAGAGAGAGAGAGAGAGAGAGAGAGAGAGAGAGAGAGAGAGAGAGAGAGAGAGAGAGAGAGAGAGAGAGAGAGAGAGAGAGAGAGAGAGAGAGAGAGAGAGAGAGAGAGAGAGAGAGAGAGAGAGAGAGAGAGAGAGAGAGAGAGAGAGAGAGAGAGAGAGAGAGAGAGAGAGAGAGAGAGAGAGAGAGAGAGAGAGATTTGTTTACCGAATTCCATATGCATGTAACCGTCAATAAACATCTATATCTATCTATCTGTCTCCGTGTGTATGTGTGTGTGTGTGTGTGTGTGTGTGTGTGTGTGTGTGTGTGTGTGTGTGTGTGTGTGCGTGTGCGTGTAATTCCCTCCTCCCCTCCCTTCTAATTTTTTTTTCACCCCGTTCTCAATTTCACAACCATTTTTTTTCTTGTGCTTCCTCCCTCTCCCTCTCCCCCTACTGTTGTTTATTGAAGCGGTGCCCAAACAGTCTGCGAGTCGCTCTAACATAGTGGTGAATGCTGTCCCTCCTGCCACGCGCGGGGAAAAACAACGAAGGACTGGCTGGAAGAAGAGCGGCAGGTGATGGATGATGCAGGGGCTGAGGGGACCGAGGACGTTACGGGCTGGACGATGCTGGTGTTCGGTCTTGGCGTCTAATGTTAGGGAAGGACGTTGGCTTGTCAGGGTGGACGGTTATTGAATGCCTGGAAGGAGTGTAGAGAGAACCCTGAGCTGTCTGAAACTTACAGAAAACACAACTCCAAGGTAAAGTAAGTACACGTAACAATACCTATGAATTAATTAATGAAGAAAGACGTTAGTTTCTCATGGTGAAGGGTTAGTGAATGTTAGGGAGGAGTGTTAAGAAAAGCCTGAGCAGTGTTAAACATATAGAAAACACAGCTCCAAGGTAAAGTACATACACGTATCAATACCTATGAATTAATTAATGAGGAAAGACGTTAGTTTCTCATGGTGAAGGGTTAGTGAATGTTAGGGAGGAGTGTTAAGAGAAGCCGAAGCAGGCTGGAACTTATAAACAAATTCTGCGTCAAAATAGAAATACGTTAAAAGAAATGTAAAGGCGATGGTTTGTCAGAGTAAGGGTTAGTGAATGTTGGGAGGAGTGTGGAGAGAGTCCTGCGAAACACACACACACACACACACACACACACACACACACACACACACACACACACACACACACACACACACATAGATAGATATAGATGTTTATGGACTGTAACATTCATATGGAATTGGTTTATATAATCTCTCTCTCTCTCTCTCATCATATGTTTATCTATGTTCCCTACAGCTAAAAACGAGAGTTACTACTTTTAACGACAAAAGTTCAAGCAGAATCTGGCCTTTGTAAAACCCGACGTTGACAACTTACTAGTCAATGCTCGGTCCATTTTTTTTATTCGCAGTCGTTTTGCGGCGCCATTATTGAAACTGATGTACGAATGTGAGTGTTGCAGTAATGGACAGCACGCATTTGACAGGGTATTGAGTGCACGGATATGACGCTCACAATGGACGCATTTACCGGGTTAAAAAAGGCATCAGAGCCGAACACAAAAGGGTTAAATGCTGCCTCGGCGAATAGCAAACACCACAAAAGTCTGCTGAGCCCCGCATTCGGCGCGTTGTCCATGATGCGGGTTCGAATCCGCCGCAAACCACCTGGGATTTTTCGTTCACCGCCGAGTGGCCT
Organism: Eriocheir sinensis; assembly: GCF_024679095.1. NCBI lineage: Eukaryota > Metazoa > Arthropoda > Malacostraca > Decapoda > Varunidae > Eriocheir > Eriocheir sinensis. The sequence goes on from NC_066527.1 coordinate 13,551,669, forward strand.
AAGACTACCCACACGCTGTCCTGAAGACCACCCATCAGCCCGAACTCTAGAAGAAGCTGTGCAAGTGAAATCAAGGTGAAATCCAGGGGGAAGCATGAGTCAATAATAATGGCGCCACTGTAAACAATTGCCTGCGTCATGATGGGGTCGGCCGACTATCAGGCCCCTATGTAATAGCCTATCGGCGCTATAGGCCACATGTAAAAAAAAAAGTCACCTCTGAATCACTTGGCGCGGAAGAAAAGTGTCCGTGCATCAGTGCTGAGTAAGTTTTCGCGGCTTTAGTGGCGGGAACACACACGTGACCTCACCGGAGCCTCGGATTGAGAAGACACCAGAATCTCGACGTGGAAGCTGTGTAGTACTGAGTCGCGTGACGGGAGCTACATGACTGGACTTGGCTGCTGCCGGAACAGTTACTCTCACGAGGCTTAAATTTTCTTAAACATTTCGGCACGTAAGCTCACATATTTGGCAAGGCTTTCGTTGGAGTTTCTTTCAAGGGGTGACTTATGACCCTGGTGATACTTTGACCCTTCCTCTGTACCATGAGTGGCTTTTCACGTCTATGAAGCAGAAGCCTTGTCAAACTATCTCTAGGGCCACAACACTACCCTTTGAATACCTACAGTCTATACAAAGGCCCACATACTCAAACGCTCTTGGCTAATTCCAAAGGCCACAAAGATGTTGGTCGGGTTCTTTTGAGTGTTTTTCATGTTCATGGTGCAGAGGCCTTGCCAAACTATCACTAGGCTCATAACACTACCCTTGGAAATACCTACAACCCCTACGAAAGCCATATTCAGTATTTCCAAAGGCCACAAAGAAGGTTAGTCGGATTCTCATGAGTGTTTTTAACGTTCATGGTGCAGAAGCCTTGTCAAACCATCACTATGCTCACAACACTACCCTTGGCAACACTAATTCAACCTCCGTGAAAGCTTTATCGAATGTGGGTGTGTGAGCCCCGAAATGTTTGAGAATGTTCCTACCTCAGAAGAGACACAGAAAAGTACTTATTATTGTTGTTTTGTTGACGGTTCTGTGATTTCAAACTACATATTTCCTCCATATTTCTGTGTTTTGTAATATTGTATCGCCGGGCTTCAAAAATTCAGGCGGTGCGCATGACGTATGGCTTATGGAAAAGTGGTATTTGTGGCAACCATCCCCGGCATTTCAATTTTTGTCCTATACTGTATGAGACTCAGTGTTTTATGTGCGGCCCTGTGGTGGACGATGACAGGAGAGGCACGGAGGAGTGACGGACGGCTTGACGGAGCTATCGGCCAAAAATGATGAAAACTCGAACCTGTGCATTACTTAGGCGGGGAATTATTGATGACGATTGCCCTGTATAGAACGTGGTGATTCAGACCCCAAAATAAAATTGTTCACCATAACGAAACTGACGCGTAATGTTTGTTATTGGCAGACAGTAAACAGGGAGATGAACTTTACAATCTGTTTCACTCCCCTAAAATAATGAAAACTCGAACCTTTGCATTACTTATTGGCAGGGAATTATTGATGACGATTGGCCTGTATAGAACGCGGTGATTCAGACGGCCAAATACTAGTGTTCACCAGGGCAACAATGAAGGGTTAGTTTTACTCTGTTGGTTTTGTGGACTGACAGGGAACAGGGACGTGAATTATACACACATACTTCGTCCTCTATATGAGTGTTACCTAGGGCATGACATGAGTTATACAGTACATACTGCTTCGTCTTTATAGGAGCAGTGGTCAGCGGGCTTTTCTCTACACTTTCGTTTTGTTGACCTTGAGCTGCTTCCTTTGTTGTAAAAAGAAAAAAAGTACGATCTGGTTCACTCTCGTATTTTTACTTATTTCTTCCATACCATAACTGGCGCCACTATAACAGTTGCCTGCGCCATGACGGGCTTGGGCTGACCATCTGGCCCCTGAAGAAAGCGTACCGGTGCTGTTGGCGGGGATGTAAAAAAAAAAAATACAGTGCAGGAGGCAGCTCAAGGGCAAAGGGAAAGAAGATTACAGAAAAGCTCGTCGGCCCATTTTACATTTGCCTCGACTACCGGCGGAGGGGATCACTGCACACACCACCTTAACCTTCCTCTGAAAAATTTACCTCCACTTTGCCTCCACTTTTCTCCACGTATCCTCCATTCCTCCTCGACCTCCTTGCATCCACTTATAGGACAGTCTTTCCCCTTGCCATCCACGCCCTCCGCATCCTCCTAGCTTCATCCGTTTCCCTGTTATTTCCACTTTTATCAGGTGTTCGTGTGGTGTTATAACTACTGCCAGATTGAAAAAAATAATCTACGTTAACTAACATCCATTTTCCTGTAATTATCACTCGCCGCTGAAGAACTGACATGCATCTCTTCACTTCATATTTACCTTTGATTTGTTTTAGTTACGTATCGTCACCTCCGTAAACAAACCGCCTGAGTCATTATTTTATAGTTTTCAGAAAATCAGGAAAGAAATGTCATTGTCTCATTTGTCTTAAGATTTAGGCAGAAATGAAAACGTCAATTCTAGAACACTCAAACCTTGAATGGCCAAGGCAACTATACAAAATGGGCGTCACATATTGAAAAACTGATGTAGACATAAACCTGGAAATCGCTGAAAATTGACTTAGGCGATTATTTTATGAGGGTGACGATATTGTCATAAGTTACATATGTTAGTCGCTCTTGAAAGTAATCACGATTCATATATGTTCCCTCAGACACTTTCGGCCCTCACATCAACCATTACCAAAGGCCAAAAAAGTAATTAGTCGGGTTTTCCAGAGATTTTTCCTGCTCAGTGTGCAGAGGCCTCGTGAAACTACCACCTGGGTCACAAATCATACCCTTTGAAATACTAATACAATCTCTACGAAGGCCTTACCAACTGTGTGTGTGTGTGTGTGTGTGTGTGTGTGTGTGTGTGTGTGTGTGTGTGTGTGTGTGTGTGTGAAAGTTTGAGAATATAGGCCTACAACACGCACTCAGTCAGGGGAACAGAGCAGGAGAAGCAAACACAGGTGACGTAATCCTGAGGGAAGGAGTGGAGGAAGAGGGAGGAGAGACAAACATCACAGCGAGCAGGGACCAGACGAGCAGCAACAAGCGTCGACGTGAGAGAGCGGGGAAGGGGTTGGGCGGGCCTGGGAGGATCATTTGGGTGCTGGGACGGCTGAGACCTTCCTGTGTGTGTGTGTGTGTGTGTGTGTGTGTGTGTGTGTGTGTTCATATATGCGTTTCTTAGGTGTGTGTGTGTGTGTGTGAGAGAGAGAGAGAGAGAGAGAGAGAGAGAGAGAGAGAGAGAGAGAGAGAGAGAGAGAGAGAGAGAGAGAGAGAGAGAGAGAGAGAGAGAGAGAGAGAGAGAGAGAGAGAGAGAGAGCCAGACAGACAGACAGGATGAATGAATGAATTAATGAGAGAGAGAGAGAGAGAGAGAGAGAGAGAGAGAGAGAGAGAGAGAGAGAGAGAGAGAGAGAGAGAGAGAGAGAGAGAGAGAGAGAGAGAGAGAGAGAGAGAGAGAGAGAGAGAGAGAAGCAGTCAGACAGACAGACAGGATGAATGAATGAATGAATTAATGAGAGAGAGAGAGAGAGAGAGAGAGAGAGAGAGAGAGAGAGAGAGAGAGAGAGAGAGAGAGAGAGAGAGAGAGAGAGAGAGAGAGAGAGAGAGAGAGAGAGAGAGAGAGAGAGAGAGAGATTTATAACCAGCTCTGATGAACCCTAACGCTTGTCTGTCTTTGCTTTTCTTCGACTTCTTGGTAAGTTTCAGCTCAAGCGTTTCATTAGACACCCAAATCCTCACGTAGGCTGCTTCCAAGGGTGTTATAGGCTTATAGCAGCAGCAGATGTAGAGAGAGTTGTAGTAGTAGAGAGAGAGAGAGAGAGAGAGAGAGAGAGAGAGAGAGAGAGAGAGAGAGAGAGAGAGAAACAAGCAGACAGACAGAGAGGATGAATGAATGAATGAATTAATGAGAGAGAGAGAGAGAGAGAGAGAGAGAGAGAGAGAGAGAGAGAGAGAGAGAGAGAGAGAGAGAGAGAGAGAGAGAGAGAGAGAGAGAGAGAGAGAGAGAGAGAGAGAGACCCTCTGAGGAGAGTTATGGAGTGATGTGGCAGTAGCGCGGTCTCCCTGAGCCGTGCCTAAAGGCTCAAGTTAGAGTCGACAGACTATAGCAGTCGGAGCAAAGAAGTAAAATGCATCTGTCACTAGTTAAACCTCACCTCGATTGTGCTGTTCACATTTAAGGACCTCCATGTTACCCCCATATTGCTAGCTAGATGAAGGGAGGCTTATGTTGTAATTCTCGCAGCGTTAGTAACCAAAGCGCAGAAGTTGACCTCAAATTGTACTCGTAACTGCCACCTCGATTATGCTGTTCGGATCTGAGGACCTTCAAGTTACCTCCACGTTGCTATCTGGATGAAGGGAGGCTGGGGTTCTAATTATCTTAGCGTTAGTAACCGAAGCGCGGTTATTCAGACCTTTGACCCAGAAATAACTTCAATGGAGACTTGTATTGTATTTCTAGAATCGTCCTGACAGACCTGTACGGCCTCAGGAGCCGCCCAGCAGCACCACAACTCATCACACAAAGCCTTGCCATCCCCGCCATGCAGTGTCCCTCGGTGCCACTCACCACGACAAGCAGAAGCGACCAGGTAACATTACAGCAGACACAAAATAAGGCTTTGGCCTCGCACGCCGTGAGAAACATCCACACGCACGAAACACTGAGTCACTGCACGCAGGTCGGCCAGGATCGAGCTGATAGATAATGACCAGCACACGAAGGCCGAAAAGGATGATTAATAGTGATAACGTTCAAGACTCGCAGATTTATGAGACGCGTATTAAAATGAATATCTCATAAATCTAAGAGTCTTGAATGTTATCAGTTCTATCAATTATTCTTTCGGTGTTTGTGCACAAATACCTGCCATTCCTGCTGAAGCTCCGAAGATAAAATGTAGAGTACTAACGTCTTTTTGATTTGTAGAAAAAGTATGAAGTAAATACTGAAACATATGGACTGCTGAAAGACATCTCCAGCAGTTGTCGCGACACTGGACACAGCTGTGAACAGAGGCGAAGCAGAGACCCACTCTTTATCCTTCCTGTCGCTGCCTAAGTCCTCCTCTCTGTGTTTGAAGGTGAAGGTTCTTAGCCCATCGTGTCCTTGGGCTCGCTGGGGAAGGGCGTCACTGTGCCCCGCTCGAGGCATGCCAGCAGGTGGCGCGCCATGCGGGCCCGCACGTAGCGCACGCGGCAAGGGTCCTGGCCGTGGGCGATGCTGAAGGCGAAGGCGAGGGCGAAGAGACCGCAGCTGTACCCGTCCTGCTGGCGCTGCACGGGCCGCATGACGGCGCCCGGGGGCGGGGCGTGCAGCTCCTGCAGTTGCCGCACCAGGGCGGCCGTGGAGGCGGAGAGCATGTCGTAGAGCGAGTCGTACACGGCTAGCTGGCCTGGGCGCGCCGCGCCGTACGAGGACAGCAGTAGCCAGTGGCTGCCCCCCGTGCGGCCGTAGTCCGCCATGGAGGCGAGGCTCATCGGCGTGGACCGGTTCACCACCTGCAGGAAGAGCGCTCCGCTGCCGGGCTGCAGGGGCGGCAGGGTGAAGGCGGCGCCGCTGGCGTACAATCCGCGAGTGTTCGGGAACTGCCGCTGCAGCAGTTCCTGGGCCAGGTCCATGACGTCATCAGACAGCCAGCGCTGTCCCAGGATGTCCCGCCGGTCGGGGCTGCGCAGGCGCGGCGGCGGCGGCGGCAGCAGCGTCCAGGGCTGAGCTTCCCTCGGCGCTCCTTCGGGAGTGTCATGGGACGCGCCTTTCGGGGCTTCTTGAGATGGCCCTTTAGCAATTCCTTTAGAGCGTCCTTTGACGGCTTCCTTAGCAACTTTCCTTTGGCGTTCTTTCGGGGCGCCATCAGCCGCCGGCGGGTGTTGCCGCGCCGGGTCGTGTGTCTTGGGGCGACGGTGCGTTGCGAATGGCCGTGGCCGTACGCCGGTGTTGGGGCACACACACGCTCAGTGCCTTGCCGGGTGTTGGGGCACACACGCTCAGTGCCTTGCCGGGTGTTGGGGGCACACACGCTCAGTGCCTTGCCGGGTGTTGGGGCACACACACGCTCAGTGCCTTGCCGGGTGTTGGGGCACACACGCTCAGTGCCTTGCCGCTTTGGGGGCTCACACGCTCAGTGCCTTGCTGGGTGTTGGGGCACACGCTTAGTGTCTTGCCGGGTGTTGCACACGCTCAGTGCCTTGCCGGGTGTTGGGGCACACACACTTTGGTCCCACTTTACGCTGCTCACGGGCCTGGTCTTGCCGGGTGTCGGGGGCACGCACAGGCTTAGTGTCTTGTCGGGGTGTTGTTTCTTTGCCTTCACTCTTGGCACCGTTCGCTGCCGCCGTCTTCGTCATTTGTTTCTTGCTGTTCTCCCTCTGCCACGTCTTTATCGCGCCATCTATGTCGTCCTGGCATCGTCTGACGTCATCGGCGAGGCCCCAAAGCTTCATTACGCCGCATCGTTCATTATACTCAATGGTGACGGGATGGTCTTCGTGGAGGCGCCCCACAACACCTCCTCGGCCCTTCATTCTGTCCCTGTACCTTCGGGGGATCGTGACGTTCCTAAGGACGGACGTGTCGGTGTTCGGGGTTGGTGGCGCGCACGTTCGTTCCTCTGCTGTTTCTTGTGCGTTGCGGCAGTCTTCCTCCGCTGAGGGCAGCTCTTTACAGACAGTTACTGGGGCAGCAGGCACGGGCTGGCACTCCGTTGTTACGGGACACTCTGCTGATGGTAGCTCTTTACAGGCAGTTACTGGGGCAGCAGGCACGGGCTGGCACTTCGTTGTTACGGGACACTCTGTTGAGGGCAGCTCTATACAGGCAGTTACTGGAGCAGCAGGCACGGGCTGGCACTCCGTTGTTACGGGACACTCTGCTGATGGTAGCTCTATACAGGCAGTTACTGGAGCAGCAGGCACGGGCTGGCACTCCGTTGTTACGGGACACTCTGCTGATGGTAGCTCTATACAGGCAGTTACTGGAGCAGCAGGCACGGGCTGGCACTCCGTTATTACGGGACACTCTGCTGGGGGCAGCGCTGTACAGGCAGTCTCCGGCTGACTTTCTGGTCGGGAACACTCTGCTGAGGGCAGCCCTGTGCGGGCAGTTACCGGGATCACATGCACGGGCTGACGTTCAGTCAGGGAACACTCGCTGACTAAGGTTTTGATGTGGAAGGAAAAGGTCAGCGGTGAAAACGACGTAATATCAAACGCAAGTTTAACTTTCCCCTCCACGATCCGTTCCTCCTGCAAACACTCGATGAGGAACCTTGCATCTAACGCCTTCTTCCGGACGGTCCGGCGTCCTCTTCACCTTCATCCTCACGAAGCAAGCCGTGTCCAGCCCCGCCACGAGGGCGCGGTCCACGGCGACGCGACACTCTGCAAACTCTTTGGTCAACGCGGTCACGCACACAGCCTCAGGGAGCAGCTCAACGGTCATGAAGATGGCCGAGCTGGGCTGGTTGTGGAAGCAGAAGAGGCAGGGCGCGTCCTGCTCGGCCGTCAGGTGCAGGGCCGTCACCTTCTTGAGGCGGGGACCCGCACCCAGCACGCGATGTTCGTCTCGGTTGTGATTCAGTTTTATATTCTAGCGCGTCCTCGGATAAGGCAAGGACATACCAATAAAAAAATGAATGGTGATTTGCCCCAGACCTCGATGAAGTCTGGGATACACCTTTGTAGCGGTGACGTGTTGTTGCCTGATTCTTGAGTGCTGCTAACTGTATCACCCTCCTGAAGTTTTTCCTTAGATGGGTTGGCTGCTCCAGGAGGTTTTGTCACTGTTGTGCTCTCCTTCTCAACATCTGAAGTAAAATTAGCTGTTTTCTGTGATATTTTGACTGTCTATTAAAACTAGGAATTTTGAGAGCTTTTCTTCATTGGTAAAAAAATGCAAATTTTGTCTGATGTGTCTGAAGGGTTCACAGTGTAGCAGGAAGTGTTCTAAAGTTTCTTCATCTGTGTTGCACAGCGTGCACTGTGTGTTTACATTTGTGTGTCTGTTTGCCTATTAGTACGCGATGACTCAATTTGTACGCATATCAGGGAGCCTAATATATGGACTTAAAGGTAAATATGTTGAGGTAAGTGTACTTTGAGGGACCGTGTTTATCACACACACACACACACACACACACACACACACACACACACACACACACACACACACACACACACACACACACAAACACACACACACACACACACACTTCTCTTCTTTTCCCCTTAACTATTCCTTCCTTTTCCTGCTAATGCATTTCTTCTTTCCTTTCATTTCTTCTTTTAGTCATTCCTTTAATTAGTTTTTTCTTCCTTTTATTCTTTTGACTTCACACACACACACACACACACACACACACACACACACACACACACACACACACACATTCCTATCTAGTTAATATGGGAAGATCAGGAAGAGAGAGAGAGAGAGAGAGAGAGAGAGAGAGAGAGAGAGAGAGAGAGAGAGAGAGAGAGAGAGAGAGAGAGAGAGAGAGAGAGAGAGAGAGAGAGAGAGAGAGAGAGAGAGAGAGAGAGAGAGAGAGAGAGAGAGAGAGAGAGAACGCAGGAGACAAGAGGGCGTGGGAACATTTGACACGTAATTGACAACAACAACAACAACAACAACAACAACAACAACAACAACTGGAACAAGAGGAGCAAAAAGGCGTTTTTTTGTGTGTGTGTGTGTGACATTGTTTCTACTCTTGACCTTTGTCGATCATTGGTAGTCCTCGCTGTGATGGTGTTGTGGTACTGGATGTTGTGGTGTTGTGGTGGGTGGTGTGGTGGTGTTCGGGAGGGTGTAAATGTGTTCGTCTTATCGTCATGTTCGTGGCTGTGTCAGACTCATCAAGGACATCTACTGACATGTAGTTTTTTTTACAGTAAAGGAAGCAGCTCAAGGCCAAGAATAAATAAATAAAAAAGCCCGCTATGAGTTCCTCAGTTTACCAGCGAAAAGGATGAAAGGGTGAAGATGCTTGTTAACTCTTGTATAAGGGATTTGGACAGTATAGGGATGAGCTAGAGCGGACGGTCGAGTGCAGCGGGGCCATGGGAAAGCTGCTCAAGAGTCCTAATTAGTGGCAGTGTTCAAAGGCCGGTCCAGACCAGGAAAGCTTGTATGTAAACACTGTCTCAGAAGTCCCTCAAGTGTTTCGGAAACACACACACACACACACACACACACACACACACACAACAACAACAACAACAACAACAACAACAACAACAACAACAACAGCAGCAACAAAAGCATCACCATCAGTCCTCCCACCGTCAAGTATGTGAACACCTGCAAACACCGGCGCTCCTCGGCTCGCCCAACATTGCGTCATCACAGCGGCGCCTCACAGCCGTCGCTGCATTCTTTCCTTCCTCTGCTCTGTCCGCCGCCTCCTACGTAGCACCTGTGACCCCACCCATGTCTTGCCTGCACCAGAAGAAAGGAAGGTGTTACTAGTTATGCCCCAAGAACTTTATGGGTTTTGGGTTTATTTGAGGTGGTACAGGATGAGATCAGGTTTATTCTTCTCCCTCCTCCTCCTCCTCCTCCTCCTCCTCCTCCTACGTACCTCCTCTGACGCCTCCCACGTGTTGCCTGCACCCCAAGAAGAAAAGTACGATTAATTATTCTTTGGTGTTTATTGGAGAGGGTAACTAATGAGATTATGTTTATTTGTGTATTACTAAACATTTGTAGGACACCCCCACGTGACTGGTACCCACAAATATTTACACAAGTTTTGTTTAGGCAACTCCCCAAGATGCGTCCACAACACAATAAGGTTTAATTGTGATGGGAACCTCATGTTTTGCTGTTCCACTGCAGTCACTAGTGTTGTTGTTGTCGTTATTCTTGTTTTTATTTGTTTTCTTTTTCATCTTTTTTTCTTCTTTTTCTCCTTTTTTTACATTCTTTTCTTCTATCCTTTTTCTTTTTTTACATTCTTTCTTCTCCTTTTCCTCCTTTTTCCTTTTCTTTCCTCCTCCTCCTCCTCCTCCTTACTACTACTACTACTACTACTACTACTACTACTACTACTACTACTACTAAGGACACCCATGATTCGACCTCAGTGTTAGTTGGCTATATAAAACCAGGAAAAACGTCATTGAAAATAAAAGTGGCAAGCAAGTTAAATAATCGAAATTGTTAAACCTTTACTTCCTGAGCAAGTATTGTAAAGGGTTCGTCACTGATGGGAGAGTGATTTGAGCAGCCCTGAAGGATATTGATTAGGGTCGTATTATTACAAGACATTTCGTTGCCAGAAAAAATTGACAAGGCTTTCGTAGGAGTTGTGGGCATTTCCAGGGTAGTTTCATGACCCTGGTGGTAGTTTGACCTTCCTCTGTACCATGAACCTAAAGAAACACTCACTAGAACCCGACTGACCCCTCTTTGACCTAAAGAAATAGCTGATGTGAGAAGAGTAAGTGTCTTACAATACCGACCTAAGAGAGCGGGAGAGACTCACCTGAATGCTTAGTTTTGTTAAGTTTGTGTAGCAAGTGGAACGAAGAAAAGGAGGCGGCGGGGAAAATAATGACACAAGTTGATTAGGAAGTGATTAGAGGAATATTTTAAGCGGCGGAGCGTGAGGGATGCAGTACAACAACGGGGCAGGGCTGGGAGGCGCGTTAACGAAGGCACGGAGGAAAATATAGCCTAATTGAATGCCCGACCGATAACTTTAAATGAGAATCTGCCGCCGGGAAAAAAAATCGGCGGCAATGCTCGAAATTTTGTGTGAATGATAAGTTAGAGAAGGATTAAGATTGTAGCCTCGGAAAAGATCACAAAGGAAAAAAAAGATCGTATGTGGAATCCAACTGTGTTCTTTAGTGTGGAAAGTCACAAGTTGTGCTCAGAGAGTCGCAGTTTGTTATTTTATTTTTTAATATAGTTAAGTTTATGTTATTGTTTATTGAAATTGAACTTATGTGTTGAACCTGTCTAGAAAACTATTAACCACCGACGAATAATGATAGATAGTTTAGTTATAGATAGATTGATAGATAGATAGATAGATAGATAGATAAACGAAAGGAATATAGAAAGGTGAAAGGCAGCAGGAGAGACAAATAAAGGAAAAAATAAAAAGTAAGGCAGATTAAAGATAAATAATGACCAGCAAAAATGTAAGACGGCAAACAACTCTTTAATTTCCTTCCGCAAAGAGTAATGACGCGTCGGTAACTAATCTTCTTCGTCTTCTTCTTCTTCTTCTTCTTCTTCTTCTCCTTCTCCTTCCTTCGTTTTCTTCTTCTTCTTCTTCTTCTCTTTCTCCTTCTTCCTTCTCCTTGTTGTTCTTCTTTTCTTCTTCTTTCTTCGTCGACAACTTTTTCGGGGACTATATTGGATCTCTTGGGCGACCCCAGCCTGTTAGTGGCGCACGCGAATTTTTTATAGTGGCTGCTGTGATGTGTGACCCTTGCTTGGCCTGTGCTGCCCCGGTGCTCCTCTTGACGGAAGTCGCTGAAGTTAGGGTTGATTGAAGGTCTGGGCAGCATGTGGTATCTTCAGACACTCGGCGATGGTTGAGCGTATCAGTGGAACTCGAACTTACTAAAAAAAATACATTTCATGGCAGACAAACGCTGTTTTTCGCAAATATTCCTAAACGAATCTTTTGATCAGTATGATATTTCAGCACACTACATATAATACCCGGGACCTAATTTATGGCTAACCCACCACATTACTATATGTCTTATGTGACGAGTTTATGTGAAAAATAACACAAAACCCGACGAGTCATGTTGACGCATTCGAAGGAGTAGCCTCTCCCCCTGCACCCTCCCAAACTATTCCTAGCCACAACTACTCCCCCTTCTCGCCTCGTTATCCTCCTCTCTCCCCCTAACTTCTCGCCCTCATCACTCTTGTGTCCCTCCCTATTTCTCCCATCACTGTATTATATATTAGGAATGTTATGTACGTGTATATGTATAGATAGTATGATTATTAACTAAGAGCATGGTACAGTTCCATGGAGGCAAGACGTATTTACGTTGATAATTACTGTCACAACAGCATAAGCTTATACATACATATAGTATGTAGAAGGTACATGTTTTCACTCCTTATGGTCAACCAATTCAACACGAAGTACTGGCATTAACAGTGGTCTGGACCTTCTATGAAAATTTATTACTGAAATTACATACTCTGTAGTACAAATTCATCATAAAATGTCAACTTTGGTCCAGCTAATATAATGTTATTTTGTTGACTTGTCTCTTTCTATATTTATATTTTGCCAAAATTATAAACTGCATATATTTTTCTCCATCTATACATATGGTTATCAGTGTATGGACGTCATTACTATATATATATATATATATATATATATATATATATATATATATATATATATATATATATATATATATATATATATATATATATATATATATATATGTACATCGTGTATTATTGTAATACGATTACATACATTCCACTACTTATTAAGTGGAAGTAATATGAAAAAGTATGTAATTATATATATATATATATATATATATATATATATATATATATATATATATATATATATATATATATATATATATATATATATATATATATATATATATATATACTAATGATAGTGTAGTCTGCTTTTAAGTCATAGCCTCGGGCTGGGGGAAGGGGATGGTGTGAGTAGGGGGTGAAGAGGCAAACCAGGAGGGGATACTATGATATTGGAGTAGGGAAGGTGAAGAGTGGGTTGTCATCTGGGGTTGTTCAAGTTGGTGGAGGGGTCAGAGGAGTACCCACACTCTGTCCGATTCCCTGTTTAACAACCTTAGATATGATGACTGGATTAGGCTTAATATCACTCAGTAAGCTCCTATTAACATAACATATTATGCAACATGGTATATTAGCCATAGCAAATTAGGTCCGGGTGCTAAAGGCAGTGGTGTTGAAATATCACACTGATCCAATGATTCGTTTAGAGATATTTATGAAAACAGTGTTTGTCCGCTGAAATGTGTATAGTAGGGTCCATTGTCTCACCACGCCCGCATCGCTGACTACTTCCTGCCACTACACCGCCTTCCTCTTCTTCTTTTTTTCTTTTCTTTTTCTTAGGCAATTAATCCCTTCTTCATCAATATCTTCTTCTTTTCTCTTGTTGCTCTCTTTCTCGGCAACTAATCTCTTCTTGTTTTTGTTTTCTTTCTCTCCTCCTCTCCTCCTCCTCTCTCTTCGGCAACTAATCTCCTCTTCATCAATATCTTCTTCTTTACTTCTTCTTGTTCTTTTCTCGGCAGCTAATCTCATCTTGCTTTTTTTTTCTCCTCCTCCTCCTCCTTCTTCGGCAACTAACTCATCTTTCTTCTTCTTCCAGGTACGTGACTTGAATACAGCAGGACCCCCCCCCCACCCTCTGCAATACCTCCTCTGCAGCTGCTAAGTAAACCGTCCCTGGGAACCATCACTTCCTCCGATCATCACATTTCATCCTCCCCATCGTAAATATTGTCACTTTAAGGTCAACGTTATCTCTTCGTTCATTTCCAGCAGTGAGCCCTTTCTTTCATCAGTGTAATTTTCTTTTCCTTTCTCTCCTTGGTTTATCACGTTTTATCCTCCCATCATCGTAAATATCAACTTTTTAACCCTAGAACGCTAACCATGGGTATGAGGTACCCGAATCGAATGACGTCATTGCCATTGTGTATGGTTCCTGTGCTCTGAGGGTACCCAACCTCCTCAGTAGCTTCTCCATGTGCCTGCTTGACAGTGTAGGGGAAGGTCATTGTCTCGCTCTCTGCTCACCTTTTGCTGTAGGCCTACATTCAAAGGTGCGGTATACCCATGGTTGGGTGATACAGGGTGTTGTCATGTCCCTAGAGGATATTGTTTACGTACTTTTTTAGTGATCACCTGTGCAGTGGATCACAGTGACCTGGGAGCTGCTACAAAAGTTTCAGCTTAATCGGATGATAATTTTTTATGGAAATTTTTTTGAAATTTTGAACATTTTTCCTATTTTTAGTAACATTTTCAAAGTACCTGATTTTCATACCTCAAACAATACGTTTTTCAGTTCTTCTTCTAATGTTAAGTCAAGATACAAAGTTTGAAGTCCCTTCATGTAACTTCTTTATTCCATTAAAACTTTTTACATTTAATTTTATTTTATTTTTTTCAAAATCGGGTGATGTACCCATGGTTAGTAGTAGTGACTTTTTTCTAAGGTTAGTGTTCCAGGGGTTAAGATCAACGTTATCTCTATTCGTTCGTTTCAGCAGTGTATTGAACCCATTCTTTCATCACTGTGGTTCTCTTTCCTTTCCCTCCTTGGTTTATCATTGCTTTATCCTCCGTCGTCGTAAATAGCGCCACTTTAAGATCAACGCTATCTTTTCCATTTGCGATCGTAACTTCATATCCAGCGTTGTATTGTGCATTGAGTTTTGCTTTTCGTTTTTTCAGTTCATCGCATGTTTCATCCCACGCGTTGTGGGTAAGTGTTTTCAGTTTTAAGTGCGCGGTGCTATCCTCCCAATCGCAGTCACGTTTTTTATTTCAGTGAGCGTGATGAACAATTACTTGGGGTCGTTCTTATGTTTGTTTTAGATTACTGACGAATGATTCTGACTACTACTACTACTACTGCTACTACTACTACTACTACTACTACTACTACCACTACTACTACTACTACTATTACTACTACTACTACCACTACTACTACTACTACTACTACTAATTAATACTTTTACTACTACTACTTTTTACTACTACCAACAACATGACTGTCACCACCAACCATACCACCATTAATATTCTCTCTCACACCACTATACCACCACATTATTCTCTGCTCACTGGGATGCAATAGCTGCCATTTTTCACTGCCTGCCGCTGGGGACGTGTAAAGACGCAACCACAAAAGTAAATAAAGGGAGAATTAATTGAGTGGGTGGTCTCCCATGCTGGCCTGGCGGGGCGCCTATTCGTCACGCGCTGGAGGAGAGTAGACAATCTACATCACTCATCGCTCCATATTAATTCGGCCTTAGCTACTGTGCCTGCTTGTGTGGGACGTGGCTATAGTGAATGGTATTGGTTCCCTTTCACTGTAGCATAGAGACGAGGATCTGTTACTGCTCTCTTACTACGGAATGTTATTGTCATCTATCATGGTTTTGAACAGAGGACATGAAGACCCGCCACCCTCCCTCAACCTTCCACCGCCGTCCTTTCTGTTCTTTCACCATGAGGATTATTTTGGTCCTCTCATCACAGGTAGCATAGAGACGAGGACCTGCTACTGCTCTCTTACTGTGGGATTCTATTGGTTATCTCTCTTGATTTTACAGAGGACACATGAAGACCTGCTACCTCCCTCAACCTCCTACCTCGCCATGTCCTTCAACCCTAATTTTGTGTTTGTGGTAATGAGGCTTGGAGTATTACATTGGTCATCCCCTTCCTAGTTGTACGGAGGAGGCGAGACACCTCACCCATCAGCTCCCCTTTACCCCTGCCGTCCTCTCTCACTTTACCTTGCTTCAGGGACGTGGACGTGGGACTATATACTGGTTATCCTTCATAGTCGTAAGATAAGATGAAGACCCACCGCCGTCAGTCGCCCTCACGCTCCTCCTCTCCCCGCCGTCCTCTTCCTCAGTAACCTTATTTGTGGGAAGACTCGTGGATAATATTTGCTTGTTATCTATCATGAGTTCTATAGAAGAGATGAAAGTGCCACCGTCACTCGCTCTTTTTCGTCCTCTCTGAAGGCTAGCTGGACCTGTATTTGTGGGACGTGGACCCGGATTACATTGGTGCTCTATCATGGATGTAACAAAGGAGACGAAGGCCCACTGCCGCTCTTATGCGTTCCACTGCCGTTCATGCCTCAACCTTAACTGTCACCTTGTTGCTCTGTTTGTAAGACGAAGCTAGATTGGGATTACATTGGTTCTCTATCATTGTTATTACAGAGAGGAGACATATCCATTGCTCCATGTTGTCACACATCTCCTGTTTTCTTTCGCCGTCCTAATCAACTTCTCGTGTGTGAGGAGTCTTCTTTCACAGTTGTAGACAAGAGACGATGACAACTGACTCCTTTCCTCCTCCTGAAATTGACCTCCTTTCGGTCACCTCTTTTGATTCTTTTTTCTTTTTTTTTTTTTATAGAGCATGAGTAGCGGGCTTTTTTATTATTGTTTCCTTTTTTGCGCCTATGGAGTCTGCCCCCCTTTGTTGTGAAAAAAAAATCACTACATTAGGACGCGCTGCAGTAGACCCGTATTTTCAAACGTATCGGCGCCTCAGTTCGCCTGGTTGGAAAAGTTTTCCTCGTAGAAGTTGTTGGGGATTTATTTGGACTGTTTTGTGATGCTGCTGATAGTTTTACACGACCTCTGGACCTTCAACGGGAAAATGTTGCCAATGAAAAACTCGGTCAATTTTTCTCTGTGGCCTTGGGGAAATAATAGTCGTAATGTGGGGAAACCTGATGCGTTTAAAATACGGGACCAAAGACTCATTGTACATTAGACGCTACAGGCAGACGACGCAACATCAGACGCTACATTAGGCGACGCACCGCTGTGCATTTGGTTCGGTTTTCCATTTAGTGTGCACTTATGCGGGAGTAAGCGGGAGTCGAAATTGCGAGGCTGGGGAACTGATTATGAGCGAGATATGAGGGTGTGTGGCTGTTTCTGTTCCCTGATATGTTTTGTTGTTGTTCTGGTGTCTTGTAGCGTTTTAGTTGTTGTAGTAGTAATGTTAGGGCTGGTTGATGGAGGTTGCCGTTGTGGTTCTATTTATTTCCTCCTCCTACTCCTGCTCTTCGTACTTCCACGACTACTACTACTACTACTACTAATACTACTACTACTACTACTACTACTACCACTCATTACTACCATCACTACTACTACTAACATTTTTGGGTCTTTTTTCATCTGCTTCTCTACTTTTCTTTTACTTCTTCCTTCTTCACTACTACTACTACTACTACTGATTACTACTACTACTACTACTACTGCTACAACTACTACTACTACTTTTCACTACTACCACTACTAGCCACGTGATTACCTTTCTTCAACACATAACCTGGCTCTCATAACAACTAGCTACCAATAACCTCTCTTCAATCCTTCAGGAACGGTGGCCATGGACTCAAATCCGAACACTAATTACATACAGGCACTGATGACTCTATACAATTCGGTCTTTATAATATCAAAGCAACAGAGCTTCTGTGTTTGCACTCCCATCACTTACTGTTGCCTTTGTTTTCTCCGTGTTTGATGCTTTATGAGACCTGTGATTGAATCTTGAAGCAAACAGGGACTAGGAGGAAGAAGATCATGTTAAAAAGTGTGTGGAAATGTATGTTACGTGCAAAGTTTTATAAATGGGATAGAATTTAGGACTTAGTTCGTGTTCTGTAGATGTTTCTGGTTCTCATAACCGATCTACCTTTCAATAGGGGCCATAATGAGATTAGCCGGGTCCTCAGCGCAAGTGTTTTTCTAAGTATTCACTGTCCAGGAGCCTTTCGTTAAACTATCATTAGGCTTTTAACCCGGTAGCAGAAAGGGGATCTTCTATGTTCCTTTAATGATCTCTCTAAACGAGAAAATGAGAAAAAGCATCACTCCTAATAAGCCATTTCTTATTAATATAACAAAGCGTTTGTGATCAGTTTATGTATCACCATTTTGGGGGTTTATAGCATGGTCCGTCGCTGCTAAGATTGCAAAGCCACAAATTTCGCCCGCTCATTACCGGGTTAAAACTATCCATGGAAATATTTCCACACAACCTCTACAGAAAGCTTTCTTTACGATGTGTGCGTGTGTAAGACCTGAAACTTTGAAGAATATGGACCTAACTTACAGCAAAACAGTAGCTATGTGATCCTTTTGTCTCTGGTTGCACATAGTTGGTTAGGGTTCATTGGCATATCAGCTCTTCTAAAGAGACCCTCAGAAGACCTCTAGTGACCTCCAGGCGCTCTTCATCATCACGATTAACCTTCTTCACAAGAGTCGTCGAAGTAGCGAAGACAAAAACAACACCTCCTCACCCAAGATCCGTCACCAGGAGCGCCTCCTCCCCACCAAGATCCGTCACCGTGTTGCTCTCCTCCCCACCACGATCCGTCACTATTGTGGCTGCCTTCCTCCCACCACACGATCCGTCACCGTGGTTGCCTTCCCCCACCAAGATCCGTCACTGTGGTTGCCTTCCTCCCCACTCACAAGATCCGTCACTCTGGTTGCCTTCCCCCACCAAGATCCGTCACTGGTTGCTTCCCTCCCACCAAGATCCGGGTCACTGGGGTTGCTCTTCCCCCACTAAGATCCGTCACTGTGGTTGCTCTCCACCAAGATCCGTCACTCTGCTGCTCTTCCCCACCAAGATCCGTCATCAGGTTGCCTCTCCCCACCAAGATCCGTCACCGGTTGCCTTCCACCAAGATCCACACTGGTTGCCTTCCCCACTACAAGATCCGTCACTGTGGGTTGCTCTTCCCCACCAAGATCCGGTCATCAGGTTGCCTTCCCCCCACCACAAGATCCGTCACTGTGGTTGCTGTCTTCCTCCCACGGTATCCGTCGGTTGCTCTCACCAAGATCCGTCACTCTGGTTGCCTTCCCCCCAAGATCCGGCCACTGTGGTTAAGCATCTCCCACCAAGATCCGTCACCAGGTTGCCTTCCCCACCAAGATCCGTCACTGTGGTTGCCTTCCACCAAGATCCGCCACTGTGGCTGCCTTCCACCACGATCCGTCACTGTGGCTGGGTTCTCCTCCACCAAGATCCGTCACTGTGGCTGCTCTACTCCCGTACCAAGATCCGTCACTGTGGTTGCCTTCCCCCACCAAGATAATCCACTACAGTGGTTGCCTCTCTCCACCAAGATCCGTCACCTGGTTGCCTTCCCCCACCAAGATCCGCTGTCACTGTGGCTGCTCTCCACCAAGATCCGTCATCAGTTGCTCTTCCCCCACTCAAGATCCGTCACTGTGGCTGCCTTCCCCACAAAGATCCGTCACTGTGGTTGCCTTCTCCCCACCAAAATCCCTCACTCATTGCCCTCCCACCAAGATCCCTCACTCTGTCGCCTTCCTCCCACCACAAGATCCGTCACTGTGGTTGCCTTCCCTCCCACCAAGATCCGTCACTGTGGTTGCCTTCCTCCCCACCAAGATCCGTCACTGTGGTTGCCTTCCTCCCCACCAAGATCCGTCACTGTGGTTGCCTTCCACCCCACCAAGATCCGTCACTGTGGTTGCCTTCCTCCCCACCAAGATCCGTCACTGTGGTTGCCTTCCTCCCACCAATATACCTAAATTGTGTTTGCTTACTTCCTCCCCAAGATCCGTCACTGTGGTTGGCTTCCTCCCCACCAAGATCCGTCACTGTGGTTGCTTTCCCCCCACCAAGATCCGTCACTGTGGTTGCCTTCCCCCACAAAGATCCGTCACTGTGGTTGCCTTCCTCCCCACCAAGATCCGTCACTGTCGTTGCCTTCCTCCCGCAAGATCCGTCACTGTGGTTGCCTTCCTCCCACCAAGATCCGTCATTGTGGTTGCCTGCCCCCCCCCAAGATCCGTCACTGTGGTTGCCTTCACCCACCCCAAGATCCGTCACTGTGGTTGCCTTCCTCGCCTCTAAGATCCGTCACTGTGGTTGCCGACCTCCCCCCCACGATCCGTCACTGTGGTTGCCTTCCTCCCCACCAAGATCCGTCACTGTGGTTGCCTTCCTCCCCACCAAGATCCGTCACGGTGGTTGCCTTCCACCCACCAAGATCCGTCACTGTGGTTGCCTTGCCACCCACCAAGATCCGTCACTGTGGTTGCCTTCCTCCCACCAAGATCCGTCACTGGTTGCCTTCCTCCCACCAAGATCCGTCACTGTGGTTGCCTTTCTGAAGACCACCCATCAACCCGGACCAAGATCCGTCACTGTGGTTGCCTTCCTCCCACCAAGATCCGTCACTGTGGTTGCCTTCCATCAGGCCCCACCAAGATCCGTCACTGTGGTTGCCTTCCTCCCCACCAAGATACCCCCAGGCAACGACGTATCCGTCACTGTGTTTGCCTTTCTTCCCACCAACCTCAGTCACTGTGGTTGCCTTTCGGCCCACCAAGATCCGTCACTGTGGTTGCCTTCCTTCCCACCAAGATCCGTCACTGTGGTTGCCTTCTCTCCCACCAAGATCCGTCACTGTGGTTGCCTTCCCCCCCCACCAAGATCCGGACCTGTGGTTGCCTACCTCCCCACCAAAGATCCGTCACTGTGGTTGCCTTTCGTCCCACCAAGATCCGTAACGGTTGTTGCCTTACCCCCCCACCAAGATCCGTCACTGTGGTTGCCTTCCCACCAAGATCCGTCACTGTGGTTGCCTTCCCCCCACCAAGATCCGTCACTGTGGTTGCCTTCCCCTCCACCAAGATCCGTCACTGTGGTTGCCTTCCTCCCCACCAAGATCCGTCACTTGCAACTAAAGAATTGGTGGCTATTTTTGTCATCTCTGCACATTTCTTAAGCAGACTCACTCAAATTCCTTCCTACGTACTTCTTTCTACTTTCCGGCGCGTGTTCGTCTTTCTAACTTGAAAACAAACACAAAACAAAAGAAGGCATGAGGGAAACATCGGATGACTATGGGAACAGAAGGGGGAGGAGGCAGAAGAAGAGAAGGGGGAGTGGAGAGAAGAAAAAGGGAAAGGAAGAGAGTGAAAGAAAATGGTGGCGAAGAAAATGGAAGAGAAAGAAGAGAAGGAAATATTGTCGAGGGAAAGAAGGAAAGAAAAAAGGAAATGGAAGGAACGAACAGGAAAGAAAAGAGAAGGGTCGAGGAATCGTAAGCCATTTTTTCAGCTCCAGTCATGTCTGAAGGAAACTCATTCATATACTTCTTCCTACGTACTTGTTTCTAATTCCCGGCGTGTCTTCCTCGTCTTTATAACTGCAAAACAAATACAGTCCACTCAGATCATGGAACCAATATCAGGATGGAGCACTGATTTCCGCTAGTCGTTACTGCCGGCGGGGAGGGAAGGAAGGCAGGCTTGAAAATTAGCTCTTATTCTTTACCTAATTATGAAGAACACACACACACACACACACACACACACACACACACACACACACATGCAAAGTTTTCCCGACCGTTGATCTCTTTAGGGTTGCTTCAAGACATATGGAAATAATGACTATATTGGTTTTCCACGTGTGTTTCATATATGTTAATCTGCTCTATACGTGTCACAAACTTTTATTCCTTTTCGACTGTTCATAATAATTCTATAATATTTTTTGTTAATGATAACTAATACTGTTGCTGATACTAATACTGGTGCTGCTACTACTACTACTACTACTACTACTACTACTGCTAGTGATTCTGCTACTACTCCTGCGCCTACTCCTACTCCTACCTCTACCACTACCACTGATACTACTACTACTACTTCTACTACTACTACTACTACTACTACTACTACTTCTGCTACTTCTAGTAACACTACCGGTACTACTACTACTACTACTACTACTACTACTACTACTACTACTACTACTACTACTGCTGCTGCTGCTGCTGCTGCGCTGCTGATAACTCTTCTGTAATGTGCTGTAATGTGTTGTGTGTGTGTGTGTGTGTGTGTGTGTGTGTGTGTGTGTGTGTGTGTGTGTGTGTGTGTGTGTGTGTGTGTGTGCAGGCCCTACTCTCTCATCTTTTGTTGTATCCTAAATTTCTATAAAAAAAAACAGCAACGAATTCCATGCAAACGCTTTTATGTTTGCGTTAAAAGGGATTTATTTGTTTTGACGGAAAAAAGTTAGATTTTCTGAAACATTTTTTCATGATTTTTGTCACGGCCGCAGCTCTTCATATCGATAACATGGACCTCCGGGAGCGGGGCGCGAGGCCGGCACTTTCGATGCTTTGTTTTTTCTGTTTCTCGTTTCATACAAGACCGCTCTGCAACAATACATCGCTTTCTGGGTTTTTTTCATTCTAAATATACATGTGACTGACGCCTCCGTGGTTTATTGTTGAGCATGCCTAGCTACGAATGCGCGGGCCCGGGTCACCCAGCTGTTCATCCTCCCTCTCAGGCTGATCGATAAATGAGTACTTGGGGAAGCCTGGGGAAGGTAAACTGTGGTAACCCGGGTGTCACACTCTCCGTGTGGCCCAGGGGCATATTCCCAATCTCTCCACGGGCAGTGAAGACGCTTGGCTGTACATTAGAGAATAACCACGTGGTGTTCTGGAAAATACTCTTAGTTTGATTCCTCCTGCAAGCTACCCTCAGTAACTCTAACTAAATCTAACTTAACCTAACCGAACCTAACCTAACCTGTTCAAGAGTGGGCGCCACATACCCGTACAGAGGAGGGAAATAGGCGTCCAGGGGTTTGTGTTCCTCCCACCACAGGCTTAAAGGCCAATGCAACGGAGATGAGCACCGAGGCCACGCAGCTACAGCGTGCCCCAGCTTTACCCACAACCTGATAACCTGAAACTACTGCTGACTTAAATACTGCTGACTTAAACTCCTGCTGACGTAAACTACTGCTGACTGCGTTGTTGTTCTTCAAAATCCACGCATTACAGACACCCTGAAACTTTACCTTTGCTGTGAGGTTTCCGCGCACCATCTCGACATAATATTATACTAAATAGTGTCCCACAGTGTGACCGTCAAGGCTGTGTTCCCGCGCACCATCCTGTCGTACCGTTCTGGCGGCCTCCGTGATGCGATTCAGAATGCTGTGGAAGTGACTAAGTAAGGTAATGGTGGACGTGAGGAAGGACAAGGAGGAGGAAGAGGAGGAGCAAGACGAAGAAACGGAGGCGGACGACGAAAGATCATTAAAAAAAAGGGGGATGGCATGATAGAAATAAAGTAGTAGTAGTAGTAGTAGTAGTAGTAGTAGTAGTAGTAGTAGTAGTAGTAGTAGTAGTAGTAGTAGTAGTAGTTTAACGGTGCACAAAATACTGCTCTAGTTTAAGTTTCAAATCCCACCGTTACATATACCCAATACAATCCTGAATGACTTGTTGGCAAATAACCTTATAAATCAAACAAGAAATGTATCTCTATTGAACTAGCTGACGAAAATCAAATGTGAAAATATAGGAGAAGGATAACTGTGTAAAATCAAATGTAGAAATAGTCAGGAGTGTAAGGAAGGACCAAGCACTGAAGAAAATCAAGAAAATAGTTATGGAGTGTAAGGAAGGATCAAACGCAAAATCAAATGTAGAAATATTATAGAGTGTAGGAAGTAACGGAGGAGCTTTGTGCGAAAATCAAACAAGAAATAGTTATCATGGAGTGTAAGGAAGGACCCGAAAGAGCTTGTGGGCGAAAATCAAATGTGAAAATAGTTATCATTGAGCGTAAGGAAGGACACGAAGGAGCTTGTGGGCGAAAGTGAGAGTGAGAAACAAGTGTACCCAAGGAGGGCAGACGCAATGAGAACACAGGTGAGGATAGCTCTGTGTGTGTGTGTGTGTGTGTGTGTGTGTGTGTGTGTGTGTGTGTGTGTGTGTCTTGTCTGTTTGCATGCTTCTCTGCTTGATTGCTTGTTTCCGTCCTTTTGTTTGCTTGCCTTTAGTTTAATTAGCATACGTTGTTACCACCACCACCACCACTGCCACCACCTCCATTATACCGTCTCCCGCATTCAAAACACCGTCACCACCATCACAATCCTTCCACTACCATCACCCAGGCAACCACTTTCTACTTTTGTTTCTATGGTGACGACAATGATAATAATAATAATAAAAATAACAATAATAATAATTATAATAATAATGAATTAATAATAATAATAATAATAATAATGATAATAATAATAATAATAATAATAATAATAATAATAATAATAATAATAATAATAATAATAATAATAATAATAATAATAATAATAATAATAATAATAATAATAATAATGATAATAATAATAATAATAATAATAATTATTATTAATAATAATAATAATAATTATAATAATAATAATAATAATAATAATAATAATAATAATAATAATAATAATAAATAATAATAATAAAAATAATAATAATAATAATAATAATAATAATAATAATAATAATAATAATAAACTTAACAATCAAGAACATAGTCATTACAGGGGCCTTTGCCAGTGTCTTCCTTTATTTTAACCATATAGAACGTAAATGTGTTATAGTTTGGTAAAGGCAGATGAACGACAAACTCAACATCATCATCAGAAAAGAAAGAAAAAAAATATATATATATATATATATATATATATATATATATATATATATATATATATATATATATATATATATATATATATATATATATATATATATATATATATATATATAAAATCCCACTGCAGCAAGGAACATCGATTTTAAAATAGTCCATCGTGCGTTACTCTAATCGATCGGTATTCTCAGACTCTCCGCTCTCACATCAACTATTTTCAAAGACCAAAAGGAAGGTCACTCGTGTTCTCATATGTGTTCTTTGGTTCATGGTACAGAAGAAGGGTCAAGCTACCACCAGGGTCATAAACTACCCCTGGAAATGCCCGCAACTCCTACGAAAGCCTTACCATATGTGGAGGACGCGTGAGCCCTGGAGTGTTTGAGAACACGTGCAGCAGGCGTCCTCAACCTTCTGTAGGTTTTATTGACCTCCTGTTGTTGTCTTTATCATGTCTTTAATCTTTATCTCGTTATATATAGTTTATTAGTGTTGTTTTTATATTGTTTTCAATTTTAAGCGGTTCTATATAGCTTTATTAGTTGTTTTCATCATGTTTTACATTTTTAAGCGGTTTTATATAGTTAAGAAATATAATTGGTTTCGCATTAGGTTCGGTGCCACATGACCCCGCAGTTGCGGCGCCAAGACCAAACGCCCCAATAATCAATCATCATACGGGCACCAGAATGGGAGGGCAGCTGCGGGCCAGCTCGACAGTCCAACACAGGCAGAGTCACCGTAAGCGCCCAAACCAAGCTATATTCTCTACAGTGATCCGTTATTTCTACTCAATACCGGAGACTAATAAAGAGATATCCTGTGTAGGGTCATAAAATCCCCTCCTCCTTTATAACATTAGTTTAGCGTTTTCTTTCCCTCGATATATTCTGTGTGCTCTTGACTTCTTTCTCTGATGTAAGAAAAGAAAAAGATGAAAGAAAGTAGATGTCATAAGGTGAGTATTGCTTCCATAGTCAGCATTACCCATAATTGAATGACGGAACTCCTTTACGGTGTCACGATAAACAGGTCAGAGATAAAAATAACCGGTGTCATCAAGAGGCGAGTACTGTTTTTTTTAGAGCCCCAAACACGAGAACTACAAGGAATTTCCGTCGTGCTTTGTGTTTGGTTGCGGAGCTTACAAACTTGCTGTGTTGGACTGTAAAAGTGGCCCTGGAGGCTTGCCCGAGTTGCCCGTCTGGGGTGGAGTCGGCGGGTGAGTGAAGCGACGCGCCTCCTGACGTATGTTACCCGTCAGTTAGTTAGTGTTGCTCAGGACGGGCTAGATGGATTACTTGTGGAGTTGAAAAGTAGGTGCCCATGTAAGTCTTTTCGCCTGTCACCCATCTAAGGAAAAAAATGTAAGAGGCTGAAGAGTAAAATTTCGGAACGGATGAGAAAAATTAATCTTGTGTCACAATCGGTTTAATTAACTGTACCTTTGAAAATTACACATATTAGTATTTTTTTTTTTTTTTACAGCTAAGGAGACAGCTCAAGGCGCAAAGAAAAAAAAAAAAAGGCCCGCTACTCACTGCTCCCGAACAGAGGTTAAAGGAGTGTCCAAAATCAGAGGTTAATTTCGGAGGAGAGGTGTCCTGATACCCTCCTCTTGAAAGAGTTCAAGTCGTAGGCAGGAGGAAATACAGATGAAGGAAGATTGTTCCAGAGTTTACCAGCGTGAGGATGAAAGAGTGAAGATGCTGGTTAACTCTTGCATAAGGGGTTTGGACAGTATAGGGATGAGCATGAGTAGAAAGTCGAGTGCAGCGGGGCCGCGGGAGGGGGAGGCATGCAGTTAGCAAGTTCAGAAGAGCAGTCAGTGGAAATATCGACAGAAGATAGAAAGAGAGTCAACATTACGGCGGAATTTAAGAGGTAGAAGACTATCAGTATGACGAGGAGAGCTGATGAGACGAGGAGCCTTAGCCCACTCTGTCCAGAAGAGCTGTGTGAGTGGAGCCCCCCACACATGAGATGCATACTCCATACGAGGGCGGACAAGGCCCTGTATATGGACAGCAACTGTGCAGGGGAGAAGAACTGGCGGAGACGGTACAGAACGCCCAGCCTCGAGGAAGCTGATTTAGTAAGAGATGAGATATGAAGTTTCCAGTTAAGATTTTGAGTTAGAGGATAGACCGAGGATGTTTAGTGTTGAGGAAGAGTCACTGAAGGGAAAAGAAGTCACGCCATTCAAGTGTAAAAATAAGGATAGGACAGTCATTGAGTAGTGAAGATCATCAATGAACACTGAAGACACAGAAAGGGAGATAGGATATCAAACCTGTGGGACACCACTGTTAATAGATTTAGGGAAGAACAGTGACCGTCTACCACGGCAGAAATAGAACATGGCCAGAAAGGAAACTGGAGATAAAGGTACAGAGAGAAGGATATAAACCGTAGGAGGAGTTTAGGAAAGAAGATTTGTGCCAGACCCTATCAAAAGCTTTTGATATGTCCAGCGCAGCAGCAAAAGTTTCACTGAAACGGGTAAGAGAGGATGACCAAGAGTCAGTTAATTAGAGATCACCAGTAGAACGCCCTTGCGGAACCCCATAGGGATCAGATAGAAGTGTGTGCTTGTGCTTGTGAATCTTCCGGTTAAGGATTGATTCAAAAGCTTTAGATAGACAAGAAAGCAATAGGACGGTAGTTTGAGGGATTGGATTGTCGGTCACCCTTCTTAGGTGCTGTATGAAGGCATACTTCCAGCAAGACAGATCCTCTCTTTATCCACACCACACTACATTCTCACAACATACACCTTTTTCCCAAAATTAAAATTTCAAAATGGCGCACTACAAGCCTCAGGAGTCCCCGCCTGGGGACCACAAATTCCCCCAGGAGACTCCTTCTTCTGCCGACCCGAGAGGTGTCTTGATAACCTCGAACCTCTTCTTCTCAATTTCTGCAACATTCGCTCTAATTTTCATTCTGTGGAACATCATCTCTCCTCTAATACCTCACCTCACCTTCTTCCTTACCGAAACACAGGTTTCTGAGGCTACTGACAGCAATCTCTACTCTGTTCCTCCTACTATCTCTATCCTAAATTTCAATCCAAAGCTGGATGTTGCGCTACGTGCGCAACGACATCACTTGCTCTCATGCCCACGACCTTGACTCTTCTGAATTTTCCACCATCTGGTTAAGACTTCATTGTCATCTTCTATTAGCCAAATACATCTGTGCTGTTTATCTCTCACCACCTCTACCAACTATGTAAAATTTCTTGACTATTTGAATTCTAAAGTGGAGTACATCTGACCCACTCTCCTTCGCTGAAATCTTCATCTCTAGAGATTTCAATGTTCACCACCAGCTTTGGCTTTCATCCTTCCCACTGACTCATCCCAGGAATGTTTCATGTTATCCTCAACGACCTAGAGCTGGTTGGTCCAGCACTCCCCACACGTATTCCCGACTGTCAAGACCGGCCGAACATTCTAGACCCCTTCCTCACTTCAAACCCTTCTGCTTATTCTGTCAAACTGTTCTCTTCCGTTGGGCTCCTCCTGATCACAATCTTGGCTTTCTGCATCCTGTCCTATCGCTCCTGGTAACAATCTCTCTGGAATTCCACCGCTGAAGAGGCGATGCTTGCTGCATTTGCTTCAGTTCAGGGATTTAATCTGAGGATGTATTCTTCCTGATTTCGGAATGATTATTTGCTTCCAGGATAGAGTGTGTGCTCAGCGCATCACAGAGGTGATTGTCTCTGGAATGGAGGCATACATTCCTAGTTCTTTCTCTACTCCTCACGCTAAAAAGCCTTGGTTTAATCACGCTTGTTCTCGTGCTGTCAATGATAGAGAGGTAGCTCACAAAAGATACCAGAGCCTTCAAACTAATGCTAATTATGAACTTTACATTTCTGCCCGAAATCCAAATCTATTCTCCGACCAAACCAAAAATTCTTTCATTAGAAAATGTCAAAACCTTGCTTTCTCAACTTCCCGTGACTTCTGGCATCTAGCCAAAACATCTCCTCCAACTTCACTTCATCTTTCCTCTCAGTCCTGACGGCAACACTGCCGTCTCATCTATCTCTAAGGCTGAACTTCTCTCAAACTTTTTCTAAAACTCCACTCTGGACGATTCTGGGCATATTCCTCCTACTCATCCCCCTCTGACTCCTTTATGCCTGTTATAAAGATTCTTCAAATATGATCTAGAGCCCTCTCTGGCCTCAATCCTCAGAAGGCTTATGGACCTGATGGAGTGCCTCCTATTGTCCTTAAAATCCTCCGTGCTGTCACCCTGCCTGGTGAAACTCTTTCGCCTCTGCCTGTCAACATCTACCTTTCTTCTTGCTCAAGTATGCCTCCCACAGGAGACCTAATAAAGAAGGGTGACCGACTGCCCAATCCCTCAAACTACCGTCTTGCTTTTACTTTCTTGTCATCAAACTTTAGAATCAATCCAAACAAAGACCTTCACTTCTGACCTTCTATCTGATCGCCAGTATGGGTTCCGCAAGGGCGTTCTACTGGTGATCTCCTAGCCTTCTTAACTGACTCTTGGTCATCCTCTCTTAGCCGTTTCGGTGAAACTTTTGCTATTGCGCTGGACATATCAAAAGCTTTTGATAGGGTCTGGCACAAATCTTTGCTTTCTAAACTACCCTCCCACGGTTTCTATCCTTCTCTCTGTACCTTTATCTCCAGTTTCCTTTCTGACCGTTCTATTTCTGCCGTGGTAGACGGTCACTGTTCTTCCCTAAATCTATTAACAGTGGTGTCCCACAGGTTCTGTCCTATCTCCCACTCTTTTTCTGTTGTTCATTGATGATCTTCTTTCCAAAACGAACTGTCCTATCCATTCTTGATGATTCCACTCTGCATTATTCAACTTTTCAATAGAAGACCCACCCTTCAGGAACTTAACGACTCAAGGCTGAGGCTGCAGAACGCTTAGCCTCAGACCTTACTATTATTTCCGATTGGGGCAAGAAGAACCTGGTGTCCTTCAACGCCTCAAAACACAGTTTCTCCACCCATCCACTTCGACACAATCTTCCAAACAACTATCCCTAATAATAATAATAATAATAATAATAATAATAATAATAATAATAATAATAATAATAATAATAATAATAATAATAATAATAATAATAATAATAATAATAATAATAATAATTTCTGTACCGTCTCCGCCAGTTGCACAGTTGCTGTCCATAATATCGTATGGAGTATGCATCTCATACCACACAGCTCTTCTGGACAGAGTGGAGGCAAACATCAGCTCATACTGATAGTCTTCTACCTCTTAAATTCCGCCGCAATATCTTCTATCGATATTTCCACGCTGACTGCTCTCTGAACTTGCTAACTGCATTGCTGCACTCGACTTTCTACTCATGCTCATCCCTATACTGTCCAAACTCCTTATGCAAGAGTTAACCAGCATCTTCACTCTTTCATCCCTCACGCTGGTAAACTCTAACAATCTTCCTTCATCTGTATTTCCTCCTGCCTACGACTTGAATCTTTCAAGAGGAGGGTATCAGGACACCTCTCCTCCCGAAACTGACCTATCTTTCGGCCACCTTTGGATTCTTTTAAGGAGCAGCGAGTAGCGGGCTTTTTATTAATGTTTACTTTTTGTGCCCTTGAGCTGTCTCCTTTGCTGTATAAAAAAAAAAAAGAAGGAAAGGTAGATGTTGACAGGCAGAGGCAAAAGAGTTTGACCAGGCACGGAGGCACAGTCACCATCGGGGAAAGAACATTTATTAGTCTCTTCAGCTATCACGTGTTAAAGAAAAAAAAGTGTTTAAGAAGTGTTAGAAGCTCAAGAGAAGAAAATTTTCGTCACAGAAGAGGAGAAACTAATCCTGTGTTACCCTTGAGGAAAGAACATTTAATAGTCTCTTCACCTATCATGTATTAAAGGGAAAAAAGTCTTAAAGAAGTGTTGGAAGCTGAAGAGGAGGAATTTTTCGGAACAGAAGAGGGGAAAACTAATCTCGTGTTACTGTCGAGAAAAGAACATTTATTCGCCTCATCAGGTATCACGTATCAAAGGAAAAGAAGTGTTAAAGAAGTGTTAGAAGCTGAAGAGGAGGATATTTTCAGAACAGAAGAAGGGAAATCAATCTTGCGTCACCATCGAGGAAGGAACATTTATATCGGCCGGAGAGAAATCGTTGGAAGTGAGAGAAAAGGAGAAAAAAAGAAAATGAATCGTGGGTTTAAGTTTTGGATTGCTCGCCTTCTCGTTCCACACCGCCGCGACTTTTTCAACCAACTACCAACTTCACGGACTCGAGCTTGCCGCCGACTGGGGAATGACCTTATGCGAATCGGCTGAAACGGTGGAGGAAATAGAGCCTCGTGGTGACAGTAAGCTGAACCCTGCCTGAAACGGTGGAGGAAATAGAGCCTCGTGGTGACAATGAGCTGAACACTGCCTTTAACGGTGGAGGAAATAGAGCCTCGTGGTGACAGTGAATGAACACTACCTTTAACAGTGGGAAATAGAGCCTCATGGTGACAGTAAGCTGAACACTGCACCTTTAACAGTGGAGAATAGAGCCTCATGGTGACAGTCAAGATGAACACTGCCTTTAACAGTGGGGGGAAATGAGAGCCTCATGGTGACAGTAAGCTGAGCCTTGCCTTTAACAGTGGAGGAAATAGAGCCTCATGAGTGACAGTAAGCTGAACACTGCCTGGTGGTGGAGGAAATAGAAGGCCTCGTGGTGACGATGAAAGCTGAACCCTGCCTGCCTGAAACAGTGGAGAATAGAGAGCCTCATGGTGACAGTAAGCTGAACACTGCCTGAAGCAGTGGAGAATGAAACTCCGCATGGTGACAGTAAGCTGAACCTTGCACTACGCTAACAGTGGAGAAATAGAGCCTCATGGTGACCAGTGGCTGAACACTGCCTTTAACGGTGGAGAAATAGAGGCCTCATGGTGACAGTAAGCTGAACACTGCCTGAAACAGTGGAGGAAATAGAAGCCTCGTGGTGACAGTAAGCTGAACCCTGCTACCTGAAACAGTGGAGGAAATGAGAGCCTCATGGTGACAGTAAAGCTGAACACTGCCTGAAACGGTGGAGGAAATAGGCTTGCGGTGACAGTAAGCTGAACCCTGCAAACAGTGGAAGAAATAGGCCTCGTGTTGACAGTAAAGCTGAACCCTACTAACAGAGGCAATTGGAAATAGAGCCTTGTGGTGACAGTAAGCTGAACACTATCAGCACTAATAGTGGAGGAAATAGAGGCCTTGTGGTGACGATAAGCTGAACACTGCCTGAAACGGTGGAGAAATAGAGGCCTTTGTATGGTGACAGTAAATGAACACTGCCATTAATGAATTGGAGGAAATAGAGCCTTGTGGTGACAGTAAGCTGAACACTGCAGCCTTTAATGGTGGGAAAATAGAAACCTCGTGGTGACAATAAGTTAAACACTACCTGAAACAATTGGAGGATATAGAGCCTCGTGGTGACAGTAAGCTGAACACTGCCTTTAATGGTGGAGAAATAGAGCTGTGGTGATGATAAGCTGAACACTGCCTTTAATGGTGGAAATAGAGCCTTGTGGTGACAGTAAGTTAAACACTGCCTACCAAACAGGTGGAGAAAATAGAGCCTCGTGGTGACAGTGAGACAAAACCTGTCCTTTTAGACCTTGTGTAGAAGAAGTTAAAAAATGAGTGAATGGGTTAAAAAGAAGGTAAATAGACAGAGTAGTTAAGAACGTAGATGAATAATTGGCTGAATCATGCAGGAGAAAATAGAGCCTCGTGGTGACAGTGAAGGCTAAACGTGTCGCTGGGCAACTTGTGTAGGGAAGTTAAAAAATGAGGTAGTGGGTTAAAGAAGGTAAATAGACAGGTAGTTAGAACGTGGGCAAATAATTGAAGCTGAATCGTAGGATAAAACAGAGCCTCATGGTGACAGTGAGCTAAACCTTCCTTTTAGACAGCAATGTAGAGGAAGTTAAGAAAAAAAAAAAGAGTAGACAGGATAAAAAAGAGAAGGTAAATATGTAGATAGATATATAGAGGAAGGATTTAGCGACACGTTAAGAAAAACACACTCAATGGTAACAGTGGGTGACAGGCGGACAGAAACTAGCCTCGAGTTGAAAGAAAGAAGGTAAGAAGACACAAAGACAGGTAGTTAGATATATGAGATAATTGCTAACACGGAGGAGAGAAAAGAGCTTCGTGGTGACCAGCCAAAGCTGAACCTGCCTTACGATACATGCATGATTCTGAAGGGAGGGGGCTCAGGTAAGAGAAAGTATAGAGATTAGAGTACAGTATAGAGTAGTAGAGTATAAAGTATAGAAGAAAATAAATGTAGTTAGATACACAAAGTCGACGTATCATCTACTAAAACATTGAAGAGAGAGAAGAGCTACGTATATAGTTAAATAGCGGAACAGTTATATGAATTCCTGCACATGTCACCAACGCATGAAAGGGATAAGAAGAAAGAAAAGAAAGAAGACACGTAGAAAGCTGGATAAATAAGAGGGAGAGGAGAGAGAGAAGTTACAATGCCTCATACTCGCCCTCCCCACCCTCAGTTAACACATTTCCCTCTTCCATTTTCCTCCACCAACGTTCTTCAGGAATCTCTACTTCACTAACAAGAGCAGCAGTGCATTCGTCTGGCTTACAATTCACTGTAGCAGCAACGTGAGAGACGTAAGGGTTCCTCTATTGCTTAAGGCTGCTGTTAATAATAGCTTCTTTTAGTATATGTTAACTCCTCTCCCTTCCTTCCCCTCCCACCATTTCTGTTCGTTCTCAGTGCTTAGCTTCCTGTCTCCCATTAACTTCTTGTGCTATAATAATAGTATCGTATTCACTGTCACCCATAGATTTCTACTCCCTTTACTAATAATAATGGTGTGTCCTTTTACTATATATCACCATCTCTCCTCCTCCTCCTCCTCCTCCTCTCTCTCCTGCTGTCATTTTGTGACTCTTGTTATTTCTTTGCTTGGTCTCCTTCACTAACTCCTGATGCGTCTTATACTAATAATAACTGTAATAGTAATAGCGTGTCACAACATCTTTTTCCTCCTTCTCCCCTCTCCTGCTGCTGTCATCTGTGTTTATCACGTTCCTTTTTCTTACGTCACCTTCACCTTACTCCCATTCCATCTTGTACTAACACTATTGGTAAGAATAATGCATGGTGTAGCCTTTTCGCTCCTGCTGCCTCCCTCCCTCTTCTCCTGTACTTCGGCAAATCGTCTGTACCTACTAAAAAAAATGTAGTCGTGTCAGCTCCACTGGCACTTCATGTTCTTCTTCGTTTTCAGCACTCACCCATCACCGTCATTCATTGCTGCCTTTACTATAAATAATATGTGTTTCTTTTCTCTATCGCTCTTCCTCCTCCCTTCTCCTCCTCCTCCTCCTCCTACTCCTCCTTGCCATCTATTCTCCATCGTTTAACATCGTTCGCCTTACCTCCTCCGCCTATTATTGCCTACCACACCTTTGTCTGTCAAATCCTCACCAGCAGTCTTCCCTTCCTCCCACCAGCAACCGTCCATCGCTGTTATTGTGACAACTCGCACATTTTAATTAACAGCACACTGTGTTCTTCCCTTGTTGCTGAGCTGAAAGATGTTTTGTTTTACTCTTCTCGTATATCAAACCATGTCTCTTATATAAGTATTATGCAATATATATATTGTATATTTAAAGCGTCACATCAAGGAGCCGGCCGGTCTTGCTCGGACGAGAGGAATGAAAAATATTTTGAGGGAGGTCTAATGAATTTGAACCCACAATTATTACTTTGAATTCACCGCCACTGAGCTTTTATCCGCCGGCGAGGAGAGAAACCTTAAACGGCTGCATGGCTTCATTCGTCAGTGAAAAGGAAAAAAACGCTTCAAGAGGAGACTAGTTGAGTGTTTATATTTTCATCCGTTCAGTAAGAAGCTTCATGGGAGGGCGTAACAGTAATTATACATATGTAACTTATTGGATATGTTTCAAGGTTGTGGAGGAAGACATTGAAATAACAAAACTGTGGCCCGTGTTCTCAGACGCTTTCGCTCACAAGTATTTCCAAGTGCCACAAAGGAGATTAGTCGGGTTCTCGTGAGTGTTTTCACATTCATGGTACAGAAGACTTGTCAAACTATCACAAGGCTCATAAACTACCCATGGAAACACTAACACAGCCTCTACGAAGTCTTATCAAGTGGGTGTAAGCCCTGAAGGGTTTGAGATTATGCACCTTACATTCAGCCACAAGGAGTTGTTAGTGTTTTTCATATTCATGGTACAGAAGCCTTGTCAGCCTATCACAGGGCTCATAATACTACCCATGGAGACACTAACACAGCCTCTACGCAAGTCTTATCAAGTGTGGGTGTAAGCCCTGAAAGGGTTTGAGAATATGCACTTACATTCAGCCACAAGGAGTTGTTATTAGTGTTTTCATATTCATGGTGCAGAAGCCTTGTCATGCTATCACAGGGCTCATAAACTACCCATGGAGACACTAACACAGCCTCTACGTAAACCTTATCAAGTGTGGGTGTGTAAGCCCCAAAGTGTTTGAGAATATGGACCTCACCTTCACACGAGAGCTGGGCGTTCCCCGGCCAGCGAGATACTGCGAGAACGCCGCGGCCAGACAGAATATCCCATCGAGGTAATATGAACCAATAATTGCCTCGGGCCGGGATACGCAGGCCTTCCACACTGGCAAATATAAGCCCCGAAAAAACGATCATTAGCAAATAATTACCGACCCATTTGTTTAACATACGTTTTATTAAAATTTTTAGATCCCGATAAGAAATCCCAGCGGTGGTCAGCGGCGACACGTATATATGGTCTGCCGGGGACTTCTTTCCTTCTGTCCGGCCCAGCGGTGGTCAGCGCGGCGACTATACGTGTGGTCTTGCCGGGGACTTCTTTCCTTCACTGTCAGGCCCAGCGGTGGTCAGCGCGGCGACTATACGTATGGTCTTGCCGGGGACTTCTTCCTTGTCTGTCCGGCCCAGGGTGGTCAGCGCGGCGACTATACGTATGGTCTTGCCGGGGACTTCTTTCCTTCTGTCCGGCCCAGCTGTGGTCAGCGCGGCGACTAAACGTATGGTCTTGCCGGGGACTTCTTTCCTTCTCGGTCCGGCCCAGCGGTGTTCAGCGCGGCGACTATACGTATGGTCTTGCCGGGGACTTCTTTCCTTCTCTGTCCGGCCCAGCTGTGGTCAGCAGCGCAACTGACTGTACGTATCGTCTTGCCGGACTTCTTTTCCTTGTCTATCCCGGTAGCGGTGATCAGCAGCGCAACGACTTCTTCGTATTGTCTTGCCGGGACTTCCTTCCTTGTCTGTCAGCCCAGGGTGGTCAGCTGGGCGGCGACTGTACGTATTATCTTGCCGGGACTTCCTTCGCTTATCTGTCCTGCCCAGGGTGGTCAGCTGGGCGGCGACTGTACGTATGGTTTGCCGAGGTGCTTTTATTCTCTGTCCGCCCAGGGTGGTCAGATGGGCAACGACTGTACGTATGGTTTTCGGACTTCCTTTCGCCTCTGTCGGCCAGCGGTGGTCGGCAGGGCGGCGACCTATACAATATAATCTTACCCGGGACTTCCTTCCTTGTCTGTCCTGCCCAGGGGTGGTCAGCTGGGCGGCGACTGTATGGTTTTGCGGGACCTTCCTTCTGTCCGGCCTTGGTGGTCAGCAGGCGGCGACTATATGCAATATAATCTGCAGGGGACTTCCTTCTCTCTACTTGACAGCGGTGATAGCAGCGCAGCGACCTTAGTCTTACCCAGGGCCTAAAGCGGCGGTAGTATTGAGCGATCCTTCTCTTATCACTCAAATCATTTTCTAAAGGCCAAAAAAGTTATACGCGTCCCTATAGGTGTTTCCTTACGTTCATGGTGCAGAAACTTTGTAAAACCATGGAAATGCCCCAAACTCTCCTACGACAGCAGCGTCAAATATGTGAGTTTGGGCGCCGGTGTTTAAAAATATGGTCACTAACTAGGCTGATAGATTCCTCTCAATGTGTCACCCTCATCCTGTCGTCTCTACGCGCCTCGTATTCCTCCTTTCGTTCCCCTGTTTCCACACACCAAGACCGGCGACTCCTTGCAGCAACCTGGCCTGTTCAAGAATGGGCGCCACATACCCG
This sequence comes from Eriocheir sinensis, assembly GCF_024679095.1. Classification (NCBI taxonomy): domain Eukaryota; kingdom Metazoa; phylum Arthropoda; class Malacostraca; order Decapoda; family Varunidae; genus Eriocheir; species Eriocheir sinensis. The sequence continues at coordinate 13,588,178 of NC_066527.1, forward strand.
TAGAGAAAGGAAATATGGTACCGGGGACGTCCTTCTCTTTGTCAACATTACCATACTTAGAGCCTTCGTATTATTCGGTTTCTGGCCCAACGGTATTTAAAGAAACATCGAACACTTCACGGTGACACTAACTCTTACTTGATATCGTTATTGGCGGGGCTACGGCCGTTTTGGGCCAGAAACGGATAAATGCAATGTTCTGAGTACGACACAAACCTAACTTAACCTGGCCTGTTCAGAATGGGCGCCACAAACCCCGTAGAAAAGGAATGTATGCTGGGCCGCCCTTCTCTCTGTCAATATTACCCGTACTTATAGAACCACGTACTTTATAAAGCTACGGTCCTTAAGTATGAAAACATCAGTGCGTCACGGTATTAATTAACTCTTATTGGATATCGTTATTGGTGGGGCCACGACGGTTTTGGGCCTGAAACTGATAAATGCAATGTTAACGTAACCTGGCCTGTTTAAGATAGGCGCCACAAACCCGTAAGGAGAAGGGAATGTATGCTGCCGGGGCCGTCCTTCTCTCTCAACATTACCGTACTTTGAACTACTTGTCTTTCCGGTTTCTGGCTTATAAGTATATCAAGAAAACATCGGTACTTCACGGTATTAGCACTAACTCTTACTGGATATCGTTATTGAATTTGGGGACACGACGGTTTGGGGCCTAAGAAACTGATAAATGCTGTGTTCTGAGTGCGACGGTCTGGTAACGCGGCTCCAAGTGCGTACAGCGACTCCTAGCCAGTACCTGTAGCCCTTAATCAATCCGTCCTCAGTTATCCTCCAATTAAGCAATGAGACCTTCAGCTCCTGCTCCCCGCGGTAAAGATCCCAGCTACAATAGGGAAGGCTTTCTTTGGTGCCCTGCTATGAAGTTTCTCTGATTATGTACTTTTATTGCATTTCTCCATATGAACAACTGTGGCTGTGGGGAGGGGGTAATGGGGGTCTGTGTGTGTGTGTGTGTGTGTGTGTGTGTGTGTGTGTCCCCAGGAATGTATATAGGATGAGATTGTTGCCCATTGTGCAAATAGGTATATATTCATTCATTTCGTTTCTTTTCCTTCTGTGATAAATAAAGCAGAATAACCCTTGACACTGAACTTGCGTGTCATTATTTATCCTTCCTACAATGTAAACAACTTCCTGCGAGTAACTCCCACCAAAGGCTACGGTTTCTTGTCTGTACAACGTGCCTCTTTAGTACACGCTCTCAATAAATACAGATTGCGAGACTACATTCTTTGCGTTGGTCAGACGGTCTTACAATTTGGCGGTGATGTAAACTGGTAGCCACTCGATGACCCTTCTAAGAAACCTAGGCGGATAAAGTCACGGGCTATCTGTCAGACGCCTCACCAACCGAGTGACCCTCTTCAAGCTACTCGATTTCTGTACTCCTTGTTTGGGACACCCCCCAGGGAAATGTTTAATACTGGACCTTACATTCATCCACAAATTAAGATTGAGTCAGGTTTTTCATAAGTACTTTTCATATTCATGGTGCAGAACCTCCGTCAAACTATCCCTTGAGCTCATAAAACTACCCGTGGAAACACCCAGGTCCCTACGAAAGTCTTACTAAGTGTGGGGTCTGTTTTTTTATGCTTATGAGCTGCATCCATTGCTAACTGGAAAAAAGTCAATCCAAAAGCCATCAATGTTATTGTGAATCTGCGTTTAGAATATCAGTAAGAAGTATTTTGCTTCCCTGTGTCGACCTGGCGCAAACACTCCATTCCATTCCATTGCTGTAGAAGAAAAAGAATGAATCAGGAGCTGGGTGTGTCATTGAGGTCTTCGTGTAATTGTGAAGCTGCGTTTAGAATATCAAAAAAAATTCATACAACTTCCAGTGTCGACCTGGCGCAAACACTCCTTTCAGATCCATTGCTGTAGAAAAGGTGAATCAAAGAGCTGGAGTGTATTGTGAGTTCGATGTTATTGTGAAGCGACGTTTGGGAATTATCATGCAAGAAATATTATTTAATTTAAAAGAAAACTTCATTCAGACTATGCAACTCACAGCTTGCAACATTATTATTAAGCTGAATTTGAGGATCCAGCAGGAGTATTATTATTAAGCTGAATTTAGGCTGTCAGCAGAGAATAATATTGTTAAGCCCCTAGATACAAGAATATCAACTTGAAATATTATTGTTAAGCTGAATTCTGAATATCAGCAGAAATATAATTGATATGGCTGATTCAGAATATCAGCAGAAATATTATTTATTAAGCTGAATTCAGAATATCTGGCGAGAAATATTATTGTTAAGCTGAATTCAGAATATCAGCAAAATATATTGATAAGCTGAATTCAGACTGTCCAGCAGAAATATATTATTGTTAGGCTGCGTTCAGAATATCAGCAGAAATATTATTGTTGAGCTGCATTTAGAATATCAGCGGAAATAATTTACATCCTGTAATCGAAGCTTCCTCCAAACACCGCTCTCTCCCACCACGAGTCATCCGGAGCCCTACACACAGGTACATTCCCGGAAGAAAAACTAATGCAAAACAAGACTGTTGACGGAAGAAGTTCCCCAAATGATGGGGGCTTGGAGCGTGTTGCGTCCTGCCCGGCTGTAAAATGCTGTTGTTGAACCTCGCGGAAACCTTCTTATCTGACTTCGTTGTTCCTCGCCATTGTTTTTGCCTTCATTGGGTACGTCCTGGAGTGTTGAATCAGGTACTGCCGAGGGTGTCAGGCAAGCAATGGTGTGTGTGTGTGTGTGTGTGTGTTGTGTGTGTGTGTGTGTGTGTGTGTGTGTGGGGGGACAAAATGAAAGAAGAAAGAAAGAGAGATTGTGTGTGTGTGTGTGTGTGTGTGTGTGTGTGTGTGTGTGTGTGTGTGTGTGTGTGTGTGTGTGTTATAAATTTTAACTGGCTGTCAGTTTCTTTTCGATTACTATTATTTTCTATTATTTTTTGTTCTGTTTTCCTTCATCCCACAGTGTCCCATCACACTTTTTACCGAGAATAAATGAATAAATAGATAAACGTCACAGTTACACGCATGAAGTGATTTGTTGCCAATTGCCCATCAAACGTTTTTTTTCTTCTTTTCTGTCGTTAAATTTTCTGATGTTGTGCATAGACCCCTCACCCCTCCTTTCCTCACCCTCCTCCTTCCTCCTCCTCCCTCTCCTACCCTCTTCCTTCTTTCCTTCCTTCCCTTCCTTCCTTCTCTCTTTTTCTCAGGAAGGAGAAGTGAAGGAATGAAGAGAGAGGAAGAGGGAGGGTAGGGAGTATACGAGAGAAAGAAGAAGAAAAGAAGGAGGGAAGGAGGAGCAGGGAGGAGGAGGAGGGAGGAGGAGGAGCAGGGGAGGGAGGGAGGAGGAGGAAGAGGGAGGAGGAAGATATAATGTTCCTCTTGCTTCCCCTTCAACCTTTCGTTTCAATTCTTTTCTCTTCCATCTCCCTTTTTCTCTCCTCTCTCCTCACTTTCCTCCATACCTTCTCCATTTTCTCCTCACATACCGCCTTTCCTTCGCTCCCCTCCCCCCATCTCTCTCTCTCTCTCTCTCTCTCTCTCTCTCTCTCTCTCTCTCTCTCTCTCTCTCTCTCTCTCTCTCTCTCTCTCTCTCTCTCCTCTCTCTCTCTCTCTCTCTCTCTCTCTCCTCAATCCCCCCCAACACCAAGCATACACTATCAAATCATTTCATAGGAAGTTTCAGTCATCGATCACTGGGCGCCTCAAATACACACGTTAATGAATAGGAGCGTGAACGAAAGGACGCGTTGGTAACCTTCAGACGGCGGAAACCCTGATTGATTCGTCCCTTCACGGTTTGGTGTGTCTGGCGGCGGCGTCACTGCTGCAATCGGTCATTTCTCGGTTATATAGGTGACGGTTAGGAGTAGGAGGAGGAGAGGAGAAGAAAAGGAGAGGAGAGGAGGAGTAGTAATGGAAGAGTGGAAGGAAAGAAAGAAGAAGAAGAAGAAGAAGAAGAAGAAGAAGAAGAAGAAGAAGAAGAAGAAAACGGAGGAGGAGGAGGGAGTAGGCTTTCTCAGCGGGAACTGGTACCAATGATTGACCCCAGCCCGTTATGGCGCAGTCAAGTGTTTATAGTGACTCATGCTGGGCCCCTAAGTGACAACCTTAAGAAAGTGGTCTTCAGGACAGCATGTGGGTAGTCTTGGGCCACTCGGCGGTGACTGAAAAATTGCCAACCTGTTCGTGGCGGCGGGCGGGACGCGAACTTTGCGTCCTCCTGAACGTCGCGCCCGCCGCCCGTTTGAACCAGTATAAACAACTCGCTCTGGGCACCTGCCGATCAAAATACTCGTTGGCACACCTTATCCTATTAACCTGCATGCATTATATCACCTTATGCGCGTTGTGGCTTCACTTTACCTGTCTTGTATGTGTGTGTGTGTGTGTGTGTGTGTCGAGGCTGTCATTTGCTCCCAGGTATCTTCTCCCGTTAGAAACAACACTTCGGGACCAGAAATCAAAATATTCGTTGGTACACATATCCCTATTAACCTACAAACCTTCTATCACATTATGCGTAATGAAGCTTCACTTTACCTGTCCTCGTACCTGCTAATCAAAATATTCGTTCCTACACCTTATCCTATTAACCTACAAACATTCCCTCATCCTTTTTATGCGCGTAATGGCTTCACTTCATCTTTCTTACTCGTAAATCGCTTCGCCATCAAGGGTAATGCTCGTCTCTTTCTCCGGGGTAATCACATGCATCACGCTCTGCAGGGATGACACATATTGACAATTAGAGTAAATACAGGCCGCAGGGCGTGCCCAGGAACACGGAGGACACGAGGAACATAAGAGAACGTGCAAGTCGTGGGTCGTGGTGGCCTGGCTTGAGGTCCATCTATCGCTACGTGTGTGTAAGGCCTGCTAGGCTAGGGATAGAATGGTAGGCGTAAAAATAATAGGGAGAGAGGAAAGGAGGAGGAGGAGGAGGGAGGAAGAAAGGAAGACTGGAAAGAGGGAGGAGAGTATGAAAAGAGGAAGTAGTAGGAAAAGGAGCAGAGGAGGAAAACAATGGGAGGAGTAAGGAAAAGAGGAACATAAGGTAGTAGGAAGAGGAGAAAATAGTGGAAAAAAAGTAAAAGAGGAGGAAGACAG
>NC_066527.1:13598255-13708255 GCF_024679095.1 Eriocheir sinensis
AGATAAGAAGTGTTGGAATAGGTTTTCCAGGAGAAACAAGGTAGGCAGTAGTACAGCTTCTTAAATCTGACGGATGAAGTTTTCCTTAAACAGTCAGTGGTGCAGTATACACTTGCAAAACAGACAGGGTGGTTGTATGGCACCGTTTGGTAGGATGTGTGGTAGGTGGTGTGCAATGTAGTGTGTTCTCTGATTGGTCGATAAGAAGGTTAGGAGAAGAGTTTTCCTCCAGGTAAGCTTCGTAGAGTGCGATTAAATCTGAGGAGTATAAACAGACAGTGAGGTTGTATGGCACTGCTTGGTAGGATGTGTGGTAGGTAGTGCAATGTAGTGTGTTCCAATGGTCGATAAGAAGGTTGAGGAGAAGAGTTTTCCTCCAGGTAAGCTTCGTAGAGTGCGATTAAATCTGAGGAGTATAAACAGACAGTGAGGTTGTATGGCACTGCTTGGTAGGATGTGTGGTAGGTAGTGCAATGTAGTGTGTTCCAATGGTTGATGAGAAGGTTGAGGAGAAGAGTTCTCCTCCAGGTAAGCCTCGTAGAGTGCGGTCGTCAGGGAGTATAAACAGACAGTGAGTTGTATGGCTTTTCTTGGTAGGATGTGTGTGATGCGGTAGTGCAATATGAGTGTGTTCAATAGTTGATGAGAAGGTTGAGGAAAGAGTTCTCCTCCAGGGTAAACCTCGTGAGTGCGATTAAATCTGAGGAGTATAAACAGACAGTGAGGTTGTACATGGCACTGCTTGGTAGGATGTGTGCTTAGCTAGTGCAATGTGAGTGTGTTCCCAATGGTTGATGAGAAGGTTAGAAGAGTTTTCTTCCACCATGTAAGCTTTGTAGAGAGTGCAATTAAACCTGAGGAGGATAAAAATACAGTGAGGTTGTATGGCACTGTTTGGTAAGATATATGATAGGCATTGCGATGTTGTAATATGTTACAAGGATAGTGCTCATTTCCTGCTATAATGCCTAGAGTAAGGTCTGGGTGTTTGTGGCTGATCGCTGGGCTGTTTGAGGGCTTTGCTGGTGTTGCTTATTATACTATTATGCTGTCCACCTATCAGTGCCTTACAAGGTGAGATGGGAAGAGAACAATATGAAAACTTGAATATAGCTGTCTGTCTTGGGCCTCATAAAATCTGCCACACTGAGAAGAAGAGTATATCCCTTGCTATCTTTTATTACTGTTTCATGTTGACTGCTCTTGTGAAAACTTAAAGGTAACTGACTGGTTTGGACTTTAAAGGGCGATGCCATATTGATATTTCTCTCGCTGTCTTTTTATAATTATTTTCATGTTGACTGACCGTGTGATAACCTAACCCCTCTGCCCAGATTGGCAAGCAGATTTGGCCTTCACTGGTAGCCTGGTAACATATACCCCAAAGTCTTTCTCTGCCTCTGTGGTGGATAGTGGAGTGTTCCCATGTGGTATTGGTATGCTGGATATCCACTCCCAAGGTGCATGACTTCTACATTTTCATTGAATTGTAGCAGCCACTTTTTGTTCCATTCCTGTAGCTTGGTGATGTCTTCTGTTTAGGAAATCCAGTCAAGGGTTAAGATAATTGAGTGTTTTCAACCTCTTTGGACTCTGCCACAGTGATATTTTCCTTGCTGTCCTTTATCAAAGCTTTCATGCCAACTGACTGGTGTGAAAACCTTTCAGATTGACCTTTTGACTGTCTCATATATCGTAAAAAAGATGACGTTAATGTTAGCGGCTTCATAAGAAATTGCCATCACAGCCTTTAAACACGGCCATCACAGCCTTAAACACGGCCATCACAGTCTTTAAACATGGCCATCACAGCCTTAAACACGGCCATCACAGCTCAAACACGGCCATCACAGCCTTAAACATGGCCATCACAGCCTTAAACACGGCCATCACAGCCTTAAACACGGCCATCACAGCCTTAAACATGGCCATCACAAGCTCTAAACACGGCCATCACAGCCTTAAACACGGCCATTACAGCCTTTAAACACGGCCATCACAGCCTTAAACACGGCATACAGCCTCACGGCCATCACAGCCTAAACACGGCCATTACAGCTTAAACACGGCCATCACAGCCTAAACACGGCCATCACAGCCTTAAACACGGCCATCACAGCCTTAAACACGGCCATCACAGCAGCCTTCCTTAAACACGGCCATCACAGCCTCAAACACGGACATCGCAGCCCATTACAGGCCTCTCACAGCCTTCTGACAAACACGGCCATCACAGCCTTAAACACGGCCATTACAGCCTAAACACGGCCATCGCAGCCTGAACACACATCACCTTAAACGGCCATCACAGCCTTTAAACACGGCCATCACAGCCTCAAACACGCTATCATACCCATCACAGCCTTCAAAACAAACACGGCCATCACAGCCTTAAACACGGCATCACAGCCTTAAACGTCATTACGGCCTTAAACATCACAGCCTTAAACACGGCCATCACACTCAATATAAACACGGCCATCACAGCCTTAAACACGGCCATTACAGTTATAAACACGGCCATCACAGCCTTAAACACGGCCATAACAGACTTAAACACGGCCATCATACTCAACACAGCCTTAAACACGGCCATTGCTCAAACACGGCCATCACAGCCTTAAACACGGCCATCACAGCCTTAAACACGGCCATCACAGCCTTAAACACGGCCATTACAGCCTTAAACACGGCCATTACGCACTCAAACACGGCCATCACAGCCTTAAACACGGCCATCATACAGCCTTTAAACACGGCCATCACAGCCCAAACACGGCCATCACAGCCTTAAACACGGCCATCACAGCCAAACACGGCCATCACCAGCCTTAAACACGGCCATCACAGCCTTAAACACGGCCATCACAGCCTCAAACACGGCCATCACAGCCCAAACACGGGCCATCACAGCCTTAAACACGGCCATCACAGCCTTAAACACGGCCATTACAGCCTTAAACACGGCCATCACAGCCTTAAACACGGCCATCACAGCCTTAAACACGGCCATCACAGCCTTAAACACGGCCATCACCTGCAAACACGGCCATTACAGCCTTAAACACGGCCATCACAGCCTTAAACACGGCCAACACACCATTAAAAACGCCCATCACAGCCCCCAAACACGGCCATCACAGCCTTAAACACGGCCATCACAGCCTCAAACACGGCCATCACAGCCTTAACACGGCCATCACAGCCCAACACGGCCATCACAGCCTTAAACACGGCCATCACAGACCTCAAACACGCCCATCACAGCCTTAAACACTGCCATCACAGCCTTAAACACGGCCATCACAGCCTCAAACACGGCCATCACAGCCTTAAACACGGCCATTACAGCCTTAAACACGGCCATCACAGCCTTAAACACGGCCATCACAGCCTTAAACACGCCATCACAGCCTTAAACACGGCCATCACAGCCTTAAACACGGCCATCACAGCCTTAAACACGGCCATCACAGCCTTAAACACGGCCATCACAGCCTTAAACACGGCCATCACAGCATTTGTACCCAAAGACCATACTAAAGGTTACCTCGGCGCGTGGTGGTTGGAGGCCAGCCCGAGACGTGCAGGCTGGTGAAGGCATGTGCACCCTGTCACCACAGACAGGTTCAGGTGAGGGAGGCCACGTCCTTGAGCTTGTGTGGGGCCGTCACCGTCAACACACCTGGGGAAAAGATCCACCTTTCAATAGTTAAATTCACCATTCTCAAGCCAACACATTCCATCTCCTCTTCCTGCACCACTCTGGTCACTGCAGGAGCAAACAATCGTGCCTTCAACCCTTCATCAAAACAACGGCTTTTCTTTCCAACACGTATCCCTGAAAATGTCTAAAATGTTTCCTCCAAACTTCAAGCTTCCTTAACCCTTAAACGACAGGTATTGTTTTCACTAAATGGTCCCTGGATACGGGTAAAAACAGCTGCTATTTTGTTGTTGTTTATTCACATTGTATGAAGCGTCTTAACTCCCTGAAGATAGCGGTGAAATCCAAATTGCGGTACGTTGTGTAATAGTCACGCTGGAGCACTTGCTGGGCTAGAGTGCAGCACAGATAATGAAATTACACCATCACTCTCTAGGTCACTCTCACTACTGCATGCTTTCACTATTTTTATTTATTTACATCTTATAGTGCAATTAAGTACAAGTATGTCGATGAGCGGGCAACGGCCTGCCTGTCACTACTCACAATGTTTTCGTCACTGTTATCCTTGTACTCAGAATGATCTTCACTCTCTATCCTGTCCTGTGTTTCCCAGTGTTTTCTTATCTTACGGTTCCAGGGCTGCTCAGTGAGGGCTAATGATCTTATTTCAAATATACGAGGGTCGATAATTATGCTGGCAGACACCTCGGCAAGTCACAGAACCCGCCAAATTTGATCTAAACATTCAAATTAGTGGCGCGAAAGAGTCTGATTAAATGAATGATGGCCGTCTGTGCGGACCGAGCCGGGTTTGATTAAGTAAACGATGGCCATTGTTGAAGGTTTAAGTCTAGTCATCTATACGCGTACATGAACCTTACCAGTCAGCTGATCCATTTTGAAGATGGCGTCTCGGTCTCCCGAGTGAATGGCATAACTGAGCGGCGTGACCTGACCAGCGTCTGGGTCAGTGGCAGAACACCGAGTGACCACATGGCCGGGCTGGGCCTCGGCCGACACGCGGCAGGAGAAGGTCCTGGCGCCACGCTGGAGGGTTGTCGTTGAAGTCCACAACTGTAGGCAAAGAAACATCTGGGCAGAGCTTAACAAAACACGACTATAGGATCGGTGTGGTCTGAGGCTTCCACCCTTCACATCAACTATTTCCAAAGGCCAAAATGGAGCTAAGTCGGTTTCCTAGGAGTGTTTTTCAGGTTCGAGGCACAGAAAAAGGGTCGACTATTATCAGGTCAATAAAACTACCCATGGAAATAACCACAACTCCTATGCAAGCCTAGTCAAACATGAGCGCTTGGGTGCTGCAATGTTTAAGAATATGACCCTAGATATACTGTAGTTACTTTTGTCCACTTGTTCTGCCCCCTCCTACATGCGTGTCCTGCCCAGAGTTGGCAGGATGTTAATCAAATATTTATAATCGAAAAAAGTGGTTTTATATATTCATATTTTTTCTATTACTTAATTTACTGTCTGGATGCATACCAAGGTTGAGAACCCACTCTAAAAACCAGCTGGTGTGGGAATATACCTTCTGTGTCAGCCATAACGTTCAGTACCTCAAGCATATGGAAACTTCATGCATACAACTTGCCTTTGGCCCAACTAGTCTGGCTATATAAGTGTTTACTGTCTACATGTAATTTACCGTCAATAACCACTGTGGCGGTGGAGGAGAGCTGGGGTATGCCTGAGTCCGTGGCCAGCACAGTCAGCACGTGTTGAGCCTCAGTCTCTGAGGAGAAGAGTTTTCCTCCAGGTAAGCTTCGTAGAGTGCGATTAAATCTGAGGAGTATAAACAGACAGTGAGGTTGTATGGCACTGCTTGGTAGGATGTGTGGTAGGTAGTGCAATGTAGTGTGTTCCAATGGTTGATGAGAAGGTTGAGGAGAAGAGTTTTCCTCCAGGTAAGCCTCGTAGAGTGCGATTAAATCTGAGGAGTATAAACAGACAGTGAGGTTGTATGGCACTGCTTGGTAGGATGTGTGGTAGCTAGTGCAATGTAGCGTGTTCCAATGGTTGATGAGAAGGTTGAGAAGAGTTTTCCGCCATGTAAGCTTTGTAGAGAGTGCAATTAAACCTGAGGAGGATAAAAATACAGTGAGGTTGTATGGCACTGTTTGGTAAGATATATGATAGGCATTGCGATGTTGTAATATGTTACAAGGATAGTGCTCATTTCCTGCTATAATGCCTAGGTAAGGTCTGGGTGTTTGTGGCTGACTGGGCTGCTTGAGGACTTTGCTGGTGTTGCTTATTATACTACATGCTGTCCACCTATCAGTGCCTTACAAGGTGAGATGGGAGAGAACAATATGAAAACTTGAATATAGCTGACTGTCTTGGGCCTCCATAAAATCTGCCACACTGAGAAGAAGGTATATCCCTTGCTATCTTTTATTACTGTTTTCATGTTGACTGCTCTTGTGAAAACTTAAAGGTAACTGACTGCCTTGACTCTTTAAAGGATGCCATATTGATATTTCTCTCGCTGTCTTTTATAATTATTTTCATGTTGACTGACTGGTGTGATAACCTTAACCCCTCTGCTGTGATTGGCACAGATTTGGCCTTCACTGGTAGCCTGGTAACATATACTCCCAAGTCTTTCTCTGCCTCTGTGGTGGATAGTGGAGTGTTCCCATGTGGTATTGGTATGCTGGATATCCACTCCCAAGGTGCATGACTTTACATTTTTCTTCATTGAATTGTAGCAGCCACTTTTTGTTCCATTCCTGTAGCTTGGTGATGTCTTCTGGTAGGAAATCCGCAGTCAAGGGGTTAAGATAATTGAGTGTTTTCAACCTCTTTGGACTCTGCCACAGTGATATTTTCCTTGCTGTCCTTTATCAAAGCTTTCATGCCAACTGACTGGTGTGAAAACCTTTCGGTTGACCTTTTTGACTGTCTCATATATCGTAAAAAAGATGACGTTAATGTTAGCGGCTTCATAAATTGCCATCACAGCCTTAAACACGGCCATCACAGCCTTAAACACGGCCATCACAGCCTTAAACACGGCCATCACAGCCTTAAACACGGCCATCACAGCCTTAAACACGGCCATCACAGCCTTAAACACGGCCATCACAGCCTAACACACGGCCCACACAGCCTTAAACACGGCCATTAAACACGGCCATCACAGCCTTAAACACGGCCATCACAGCCTTAAACACGCCATCACAGCCTTAAACACGGCCATCACAGCCTTAAACACGGCCATCACAGCCTTAAACACGGCCATCACAGCCTCAAACACGGCCATCACAGCCTTAAACACGGCCATCACAGCCTTAAACACGGCCATCACAGCCTTAAACACGGCCATCACAGCCTTAAACACGGCCATCACAGCCTTAAACACGGCCATCACAGCCTTAAACACGGCCATCACAGCCTTAAACACGGCCATCACAGCCTTAAACACGGCCATCACAGCCTTAAACACGGCCATCACAGCCTTAAACACGGCCATCACAGCCTTAAACACGGCCATCACAGCCTTAAACACGGCCATCACAGCCTTAAACACGGCCATCACAGCCTTAAACACGGCCATCACAGCCTTAAACACGGCCATCACAGCCTTAAACACGGCCATCACAGCCTTAAACACGGCCATCACAGCCTCAAACACGGCCATCACAGCCTTAAACACGGCCATCACAGCCTTAAACACGGCCATCACAGCCTCAAACACGGCCATCACAGCCTTAAACACGGCCATCACAGCCTTAAACACGGCCATCACAGCCTTAAACACGGCCATCACAGCCTTAAACACGGCCATCACAGCCTTAAACACGGCCATCACAGCCTTAAACACGGCCATCACAGCCTTAAACACGGCCATCACAGCCTTAAACACGGCCATCACAGCCTTAAACACGGCCATCACAGCATTTGTACCCAAAGACCATACTAAAAGGTTACCTCGGCGCGTGGTGGTTGGAGGCCAGCCCCGAGACGTGCAGGCCGGTGAAGGCCGCGTGCACCCCGTCACTCACAGACAGGTTCAGGGTGAGGGAGGCCACGTCCTTGAGCTTGTGTGGGGCCGTCACCGTCAACACACCTGGGGAAAAAGATCCACCTTTCAATAGTTAAAATTCACCATTCTCAAGCCAACACATTCCATCTCCTCTTCCTGCACCACTCTGGTCACTGCAGGAGCAAACAATCGTGCCTTCAACCCTTCATCAAAACAACGGCTTTTCTTTCCAACACGTATCCCTGAAAATGTCTAAAATTTTTCCTCCAAACTTCAAGCTTCCTTAACCCTTAAACGACAGGTATTGTTTTCACTAAATGGTCCCTGGATACGGGTAAAAACAGCTGCTATTTTGTTGTTGTTTATTCACATTGTATGAAGCGTCTTAACTCCCTGAAGATAGCGGTGAAATCCAAATTGCGGTACGTTGTGTAATAGTCACGCTGGAGCACTTGCTGGGCTAGAGTGCAGCACAGATAATGAAATTACACCATCACTCTCTAGGTCACTCTCACTACTGCATGCTTTCACTATTTTTTCTTTATTTACATCTTATAGTGCAATTAAGTACAAGTATGTCGATGAGCGGGCAACGGCCTGCCTGTCACTACTCACAATGTTTTCGTCACTGTTATCCTTGTACTCAGAATGATCTTCACTCTCTATCCTGTCCTGTGTTTCCCAGTGTTTTCTTATCTTACGGTTCCAGGGCTGCTCAGTGAGGGCTAATGATCTTATTTCAAATATACGAGGGTCAGATAATTATGCTGGCAGACACCTCGGCAAGTCACAGAACCCGCCAAATTTGATCTAAACATTCAAATTAGTGGCGCGAAAGAGTCTGATTAAATGAATGATGGCCGTCTGTGCGGACCGAGCCGGGTTTGATTAAGTAAACGATGGCCATTGTTGAAGGTTTAAGTCTAGTCATCTATACGCGTACATGAACCTTACCAGTCAGCTGATCCATTTTGAAGATGGCGTCTCGGTCTCCCGAGTGAATGGCATAACTGAGCGGCGTGACCTGACCAGCGTCTGGGTCAGTGGCAGACACCGAGGTGACCACATGGCCGGGCTGGGCCTCGGCCGACACGCGGCAGGAGTAGCTGTCCTGGCGCCACGCTGGAGGGTTGTCGTTGAAGTCCACAACTGTAGGCAAAGAAAACATCTGGGCAGGCTTAACAAAACACGACTATAGGATCGGTGTGGTCTGAGGCTTCCACCCTTCACATCAACTATTTCCAAAGGCCAAAATGGAGCTAAGTCGGTTTCCTAGGAGTGTTTTTTCAGGTTCGAGGCACAGAAAAAGGGTCGAACTATTATCGGGGTCATAAAACTACCCATGGAAATAACCACAACTCCTATGCAAGCCTAGTCAAACATGAGCGCTTGGGTGCTGCAATGTTTAAGAATATGACCCTAGATATACTGTAGTTACTTTTGTCCACTTGTTCTGCCCCCTCCTACATGCGTGTCCTGCCCAGAGTTGGCAGGATGTTAATCAAATATTTATAATCGAAAAAAGTGGTTTTCTATATTCATATTTTTTCTATTACTTAATTTACTGTCTGGATGCATACCAAGGTTGAGAACCCACTCTAAAAACCAGCTGGTGTGGGAATATACCTTCTTTGTCAGCCATAACGTTCAGTACCTCAAGCATATGGAAACTTCATGCATACAACTTGCCTTTGGCCCAACTAGTCTGGCTATATAAGTGTTTACTGTCTACATGTAATTTACCGTCAATAACCACTGTGGCGGTGGAGGAGAGCTGGGGTATGCCTGAGTCCGTGGCCAGCACAGTCAGCACGTGTTGAGCCTCAGTCTCTGCATCCAGCTCCTTGGTGAGTGTGACGGCACCGTCCAGGGCACGCACCTCAAAGCTGCCACACTCCATGACACACGAGTAGCGCACTGAACCGCCCGGCCCCGTGTCCACGTCACTTGCCGAGACCTGTACAAGGCAGAGGGTGAAGGTGTCTTGACAATGCAAAAAGAATTCAAACTTTTGATTTTTCGATCAGCTTATCAAACTTATGCATAAGATCCATTTTTGATTGATTAACAATGAAATGTTACTAGGCAGTGAATGGGAATCAATATTTATGAAAGAGTTTATGGTCAAATTTTCATATTAAAAAAAGTGGAAAAACCTGTAATATTTGCTGAAGTAATTTACCTGCAGCACCACGTGGCCCGGTGATGCAGCTTCCGACACGTCTCCCTTGAAGACGGAACGGCTGAACTCCGGGTTGTCATTGACGTCCGTGACTGCGACTGTGACGTGGGTGTCCGTGTGGCCCCGGTGAAGGGGTCCCGCGCCCGCACCGTCAGGTTGTGGCTGGCGGAGGCCTCGTAGTCCAGCAGGGCAGTGGTCTGGACGACGCCTGGACACAGGGCGACACCATTACCTTTGTGTGCTAAGACCAGTGAGGGAAGCAGTGCTGGACCAGTAAATGCCAACATACTCAGACTAAACACCTCACCAGTACCATATAAAAACTGTTTTATATAACAAGGTTCATGCAAGTGCATGGAGGGAAAAATGAAAAAAATGTGTTGGCAGGGATAATGAATAATGCAAACACACACACACACACACACACACACACACACACACACACACACACACACACACACACACACACACACACACATCTTATGAACATCATGAGAAATGTCTGTGTACATGTTTTCTAGTGATAAGTTGTCAAGGCAAGCGGGGAAACAGAAGGCAGCAACCACTTCATGTACTTATGATCAACAAAACTGGCAGACATTCATTAAGTGTCATGTCAAAGTGTTAATGGTTCAATAATGTATCCAGAGTGCATAAGAACATAAGAACATAAGAACGTAAGGAGTCTGCAAGAGGCCGGTTGGCCTACACAAGGCAGCTCCTGTACACTCAACCCCACCTTATCTCACCATCCATTGCTTTATCTAACCTCTTCTTGAATGTATCTATGGTATTGGCACCCACAACATGGCTCCCAAGCCTGTTCCATTCGTCCACCACTCTATTAGTGAACCAATTCTTGCCTATGTCTTTGTTGAATCTGAATTTGTCTAACTTAAAACCATTGCCACGCGTCCTACCTTGGCTCTTTTACTTTCAAAATCCTATTGACATCCCCTTTATTAAAGCCCTTCATCCATTTATAGACTTCGATCAAGTCTCCTCGCAACCTTCGCCTTTCTAGAGAGTGTAGATTTAAATGCTTCAGCCTGTCTTCATAAGGCAAGTTTCTCTTCCCCTGAATCATCTTTGTCATCCTCCTATGAACAGATTCTAACATCTTGATATCCATTCTATAGTAGGGGGACCAGAACTGAGCTGCATAATCGAGATGAGGTCTAACTAGTGCTAAGTAAAGTTTGAGGATGACTTCAGCTAGCGCTCCTATTGCTTACGCTCCTTGAGATGAAACCCAGTACTCTGTTGGCCCGATTTTTAGCCTGAATGCATTGAGCCCTAGGACGGAGGTCTGCGCTCTAGTCTAGGATAATTCCTGACCGCCAGATGACGGCTCTAGTCTCACTTCGCGTTGTAAACTCGTAGAAATAGCATCCGTGCGCTCGTGTCATGTTTTCAGCACTACAGTGTGTTTTCAGCACTACAGTGTGAGTTCTTTGTGCTTTAACAATGTCCCCCAGAAAGATGGTTAAAAGGCACGGTGCTGCAAAGAAAACAGGAACGGTGGCTACTATGCTCGCAACAGGAACGGAGGGCGAGCCTCGGCATATTGCATGCTCTCCTGGACGTGACAGACTCCGTTCACACTCCATCTCGGACGATACGTCGGGTTAGCTTCACGTTGGTGGTCGCAAAGTCACTTACAACAAGTCAAGTCACTCTGCCTTCAAAACTGCGACCAGTACGCGCAGGGGCGGTTTGGGGCGGAGCAGCGGGATGACGTCACTTGATTCCAAATACCCGCCAGTTCACGAGTGACTAAAATTGCGGCCGGGTATGCACTTTGGATGTGCATGTTTGCCTTCTTTCACCGCGCGTTCAGGCAAGTCACTGATGAAAATATATGCCTTTTTATTATGCTATGCGTGACTGTAAATCCAATGCCTACAAACGGTGGTGTGGGGTGTGAGGGGGCGGGGGATGTTGAAGTGTTTGATTTAAATTAGTCCGCCTTCCTTCGTTTTCTAAATCCTATATTCTACATTCTCTGGTTTGGCACCAAGCAGCGTCACGCATAAGCCACGCCTCTGCCGTGTCCCTCCCACAAAGCTGCGTATGACTTGACTTAATATAAGTGACTTTGGGTGGTCGAACGTAGTTCCGGTGCCTCGAGAATAGGGAGACTGCGGCTACTAAACCCCGGGCGAAGCCTACCCTCAGGCGTAGCTAGCGGTTGCAGGAGTCTCCGTAACAACCGTAACACATTGATTTGTGTTCCATATTATTAATCATCGCTATTTTTAGAAAAAATAGTTAATTCTGTTAAAAATAACATGTAAAATGATTATATAAATATTTTTTGAGATATGGGACGCATTAGGGGATTTACATTAATTCAATGGGGAAATTCGTTTTGATTTACGAGCGTTTCGGTGTGTGAACAATATTCCGGAACGAATTAAACTCGTAAACCGAGGTTTTATATATATATATATATATATATATATATATATATATATATATATATATATATATATATATATATATATATATATATATATATATATATATATATATGGTGCAAAGTCGTCAATAACACACTGTTCGGTGGCATCAAGGCACTTGGTGGCAGAAGGCATTACATGGAGGGCTTGGAAACTATAATTTCTGCATCTTGTTTTATATATATATATATATATATATAGATATATATATATATATATATATATATATATATATATATATATATATATATATATATATATATATATATATAAAGCAGGGTGGGTGGGAGCAAACGCTGTGTGCGGCAAACAAGCGTCTGGCTGCCCGAAACACAGGCGGGTAAGCTGAGGAGTTTCTGATTGCAAGGGTTTGCACTTCATGGCGGGAACACATCAACCAGGAACATGATCAGGCATGTTTAGGACACACACTGCATCTAAATTAATCATAATCACTGATATTACAAGGCAACGATGAAGCACAAATGTGTAGCATGAAAGGAATCTCTCTCTCTCTCTCTCTCTCTCTCTCTCTCTCTCTCTCTCTCTCTCTCTCTCTCTCTCTCTCTCTCTCTCTCTCTCTCTCTCTCTCTCTCTCTCTCTCTCTCTCTCTCTCTCTCACCTTTTATTTGGTTATTATCAAATTTTCCTCCTACTGATGACAATTTTTTTCTGTTCCTTAAATTATCCACATATTGGTGTTTAACTATTACTCCAGAAATATGCGGTCATGCTTTATAAGGCTTCTCGTGCAGTAATTTCTGAAAATTATGTACAAAGAAAAATTAAATCCATCCACCTCAACCATCCACCTCAGGCCCTTTAAACATAAGCCTGTGCTCCGCCCCTGGCCCGGCACACGACTCAGAGCTGTCACAGTGCCCGGGAGGAAGGCTTCATCATAAATATTTACACTGAACAAGTAGGACAAAACGGGAAGATAAAACAAATACTTACATTCAAGATCCGCTGCATTGCCACCTGGGAAAGCAGACAAACCTTTCATGAAGCAAAGTACGGAGGTTCAGGGATGACAAAGAGATACATTTTTTTTTCATGATGTATGAGTAAGGACAAGCAGGTGGGTGAAGGGAAGATGCAAGGGTAATGGACATGTTACAGGAGGGAGGTAGTTGGGTGGTTTGTGTGTACTTAGATCTGGACGAGGCATTAGACAAAATACTACCACAAGACTAATATGAAAGCTGGAGAATATATAAGGACTGACAGGGAGAATAGCAGAGTAGACAAAAGACTTTCTGAGAGACCGACAGATGAGGAAAGTAATCAAGGACAATATGTCAGGGTGGAGGGAAGGAATAAGTGGAGTTTCCCAGGGCACAGTGCTGGCATGTTAATGACATGGTGGAAGGGATGGGCAGATATACAAGCCTGTTTGCGATGATACAAAGATCACAAAATCAATGGAAGCTGAGGATTGTAAAAGTCCGCAGGGTGATCATGACAGGATTTATCAGAGGAACCAGGAGTAGACGGTGAAATTTAATGAAGTTATTGGAAATGGGTGACTGTACTGAAAGGCTGCCATGGGATTACTCAATGAGAACTGACAATAAAAAAAAGGAGGAGGAGAAAGGCATGGAATAATTTGTCACCTGAAAGAAAGTTCGGAAAGTTTGGTTTAGTCCGCGCAACATCTGCATGCGGTCATATGCCGGAGAGAGACGGAAGGGGAAGGAATTATAGGAGAAAGGAACAGATCCCAGGAGACGGGACACAACCCCCGATTAATACCTGGTACCCATTCACTGCTGGGTGGACAGGGGCGTAGGGTATCGGAAACGCCGCCCAAATTTTTCCATTCTGCCCGGGAATCGAACCCAAGCTCTCTCGGTTGTGAGCCGAGTGTGCTAACCACTGCACCACAAAGCCCCCTGTCACCTGAAAGACACATTAACGAGAGACAGCCTTGGGAGCAGCTGAAAACACTAGACTGGCATTTCACTACACAGACTAAGAGATGATGAAGAAACTAAGTTGATCAGGTTGGAACATGTGGCAGTAGTACGGTCCCCACATAAAAATAAACATATAAACAAAAACAACAACAACAACAAAAAAAAACCCAGCAATCAAGTTTGTCCCTTTCCCATGGAGGAGGAAGAAGGCTTCTGTCAGTGGCAGATAATTTTGCAAGGTCACAGTTATTAGCAGCTGGGAAACTCGTGTTACTGGTTGCACTACTCATTGACACTCATGTTAAGGCCAATCACAATGAAGTGCTCCAAGGTATGGTGGAACAACTATGATTTATAAGAGTTAGCAAGTGTCCAACAGTTCTCACTCTGGACGGCTGGCACGCCGGGTCTCCCTCTGCCTCTCACCTTACCTACACACCTCTCAAGGTCAACATCAGTGAGGCAGCTCATGTGTTAGTAAGATTTCAGTGGTGGTGTAACTCTAAGATCAACAAGGCATGTGTCATCACTAATACTGGTGTGCTCTGGGCAAGGTGAGCCACTGCCACTAAAGGCCTTGCTGCTGCCTGCCATGGTGCCCCCACCTGTGGAATAGTCGAGGCCGAACAGCTCCTCGGTGTTGCCGGCCACAATGGTGTACATGATGGGCTCCCCGGAAGGGCTAGCGGCCTCCACCCTTACAACGGGCGTGCCCTTGGCGGCGTTCTCTGGCACGGCTGCCTCGTACCGTGCGGCGGTGAACATTGGCCCTTCAGAAGACACCACCCTGGGGACCCGTGACGGGCAGGTTAACATCTTCAACACAAGAAGAACCCTGAGGCTAACAGGCCTGACCCAAGGCAAGGTGGTCCTGGCTGCGTGACTCACCTTATGAGGACATGGGCCTGTGAGCTGAGGGGAGGCTTTCCCCCGTCGTAGGCAACAACGGTGAGGCTGTAGGTCTTGTCGGCCGCCATCAGGGTCTGCTTCAGGGAAATTTCACCCGTCTTCTTATTCACGGCGAAGAGCTCACCGCTGCCTCGCACCAGCTCGTAGCGGACACTTCCGAACTCCCCAGAGTCAGCGTCTATTGCCTGCACCTACACAAGGGAAAGGGCTTGGTAATAGGACCATCTCATAATCAACAATTACATAACTTTGGGAGTCACTGCAAAGGTTCACTGCTTGATCATGGAGGAACCTACTACTTTATGGAGAGCATAAGTTATGCCCGGCATGTGTCTGACAAAAAAGATCTGCTTGGGCTCTTATGCTCACCTTAGTGACCACGTGGCTGCGCGGAGACACGGTGGACACCAGGGCGTGGAAGGGCTGGTTGAGGAACACCGGCTCGTTGTCATTCACGTCCATCACCGCCACGTGGACCAGCACATGGGCCACGTTTGCTGTGCCCTCAATGTCCTGTGCCTGAACCACAAGAGGATGAACAGCAGTAAGACAAAAGCAAATACAAGTAGATGCAACAGAGGTCTGAGGGCCAATGCATAAGATGAATGGGGAGAATGATCAATGTCCTCTGAGCCAAACAAGTTTCATGTTATTTAAGGTCCCATGCTGCAAGTCTTAAAATTTGCTGATTTCCAGGTAAGGGTTTATGATTAGTAAAAAACAAAAGATGATGATATTATAGTGCACTGAGTCTTGGTAATAACAGTCCAGTACAAGAACACTGAGGTCATAATAATTGCGCTGGCCCCGGACTCACTTCCACCACCAACGTGTAGTGGTCCTCTGCCTCCCGGTCTAAGGACTTGCCGGTGGTCTTGATGACGCCAGCGGTCGGGTGGATTTCAAATTCAACGTTTGGGTTGAGAATTGAGTAGCGGACGTGATGGTTGAGCGGCTGACACTTCACTCCCAGGGCAGCAACATTCATCTCCTTAGTGGAGTTCTCAATGACGTTGGCCCAGTACTGGTCCTGAGTGAAGACCAGAGTAGACAGCGGCGCTTCTTCAATTATAATCTCTGCTGTTGCCGTGGACGAGGCGGCCCCGTCGCTGGCCTGGAGGGTGAGGTTGTACTGAGGCTTGAGGCTGTACTGGTCCTGGACCTTGACACACTTGCTCACGTTGTCAAACACAAAGTTTTCTCTGTCGTCACCGGCAGCGCTGGAATATGAAATATCGGTGATATCATTCACATCCACGTGGTGGCGTGGCTGCTCCTCCCGGCCCAGGCAGAACACCCTCACAACAGGGTAGGTTGGCAGGTGGAGGACGGCTGAGTAGTGGGTCTTGGGGAAGGCCATTGGGGCAGCCTTCACCTCCCTCACCGTGATGAAGACTGGGGCGGGCGCCACACACTCCCGCCGGGGGCTGCCCCCGTCCGTGGCCCACACACTCAGCCTCACCGTGGTGCCGGCCACTGTGTCCAGGCTGCCAGACACCCACACAGCTCCTGAAGGGTGTGGAGGATGAGGTACAGTTAGTGTTACTTGTCTTCAGGAGTGGTGGACAGCTAACATGTCTAGAAAAAAAAATTATCCTCTCAAAGTGAGTCTAAAAATGTAGGAAAACACCAACAGGCTTGGATCTTTGTGTGTGTGTGTGTGTGTGTGTGTGTGTGTGTGTGTGTGTGTGTATATATATATATATATATATATATATATATATATATATATATATATATATATATATAGAATATATATATATATATATATATATATATATATATATATATATATATATATTGCCTGCTGCTGTTTTCCTACTTTCTTTTACTCACTTTTGACACACACACACACACACACACACACACACACACACACAGCTACAGAGATTTGCTATAAAGAGGATGAAAAACTGAAAATACTTTGTAATCTTAACAAAGGAGGAAAGAATAACGAAGAGTAAAGTCTGTGCAGCAGGACAACATAAAGGGCGAACCATTTATTCGGCAAATTTAGATGAACAGTAAAAACAAAGTATCACTTGGAGGCAGTGCGGGAAGAAACAGTGTGTGGCTGAACCCTTCCTGTGGCAGGCAGCATAAACCAGAATTGGGTGGTAATGTTCCTGGCTGCAGGAGGAACGTTGATTAGTGAGGGAATGGGACGTTTATCTCCCCGCGTGCCTGTATTCACTCAGCAGAGTGCCTTTAATTAAACAATCCCAAACGTTCACATCACCTGTGTGTCGGTTGATTGAAAACAACTTTGTGATGTCCTTCTCCACGATGGTGTAGGTCACTCTGCCGTTGTAGCCTTGGTCACGGTCCCGGGCGGTCACCGTGAGCTGCCTGGGGCTGGCCTGGGCGTGGGCGTGGCCGGCCAGCACGGGGGCGCCGCGGCCGGCGGTCTGCAGGACGCTGCCGTGGTAGAAAAGTCGCTCCCACTCCGGCCACCAGTCGTTCTCGTCGAGGACCGTCACGCCCAGCCACGTGCTGCGGGACACCCCGGCCTGGGGGAGGGTTAGGGGGCGCGTCACCATGGCAGAACACCAGTGCTGAAACCCACTTTTTTGTGTGCTGCCTGTAGCGCTCTTTACCGAAGTCGCTGAAGTGACGGTTGATTGAAGGTCAGGACAGCATGTGGGTAATATCTTATCTGAGGCTGTGTTTATAAGGAGTGGCGGAAATGCTTCAGATAATATCGACATTAGTGGTGAAAAGAGAAGTCAAGTTTCCCTAGACTAGATATTCTAGATTCACAGACTATGAATTGCCTTTTTTTGGTAATGGCTTGACGTCTAGGCCTATACACATTTCTCTGGGCCAAACTACTCTGTCTGGATCTAGATCGCTGAGTACCTGTGATTTCTCCCCCTGAAAAGAATATCCTCCTTGTAATGAACATTTGTTGAGTGTTTTCCTCGCGTACCAGGCGGGGCAGGGACTCACCAGGTTGTACCAGGAGGTGGTTTCGTAGTCCAGGGGCGTGGCCACGCTGACCACCCCCGAGGCGGGGCTGATGACGAAGGCGCTGTGTTCATTCCCGCCCGTCAGCGAGTAGTGGAGGGCCGACGGTGAGGACGCCGTGACGCGCGCCAGGGCCGTCCGTGCCCACCGCCACCCACTCCCCGACCTCCTCCACGTGCGGCTTATTGCCCTGCCAGGAGGGCGGCGAGCTCTGCGAGGCGGTCACCATGACCCGGACCGGCACCGAGGCGGCGCGGGCCTGCGCGGCGTGGTCCGTGGCCCGCACCAGCAGCAGATACTCCGGGGGCTGGGCCTCGGCCAGGGTTCGGGTGAGGCTGATCACGCCGAGGGCAGTGTCAATGTTGAAGATTCCTCCAGCATTACCTGAGGGACAGGGAAAAGCAACGAATAACCCCGAGTGCAGGGAAACAAACAAACACATAGGACCAATTACGGTTAGCAGTATCTACCTCATCATGTCTTCACTCATTTGGTAATCTGTCGCTCCCGAGGTGGGCAAAACTTTTGAGGACACTGAACAGCCAAGCTCCTGTTTCTGTCTTCAGAATCAGTACATCGCTCTTCCTCACCCGCTCACCCAAACCACCTGTCTACCTTGAGCAGCTCACCCAAACATGTCTCGGCAGCACTCATCCACACCTTCCACTATCACGCACTTACTGTTACCATAATACCTACTCCATCATCCTTCAACTGTTTCGCGCAGCTTCCTCGAATACAACCTTAAGTACATCATTCACACTTCGCCATTCTACATTCTCATTCGTACCTTCCAATATGAAGCACTCGTTCACCATTTAAGCAAGCCCTGTGCGGGACCCGCTGGAAGAGTGCGGGGTGAGGCTCGGCGTCCCACAGCCGTGGTGGGAAGCCCTGTGGAAGTACCTCATTATTCTCTCAACGTTTCCATGCAGGTTTCCCTAAAACAACTAAATTTTTCTCTCTTTCCTCGCATATCAACCATTCCATTTACACTCAAAACGGCACTCAATCATTCCTGTTCCCTGCTGGAGTAGGTAGGAAGACACCTACCGAACGGGCGCAAGCCACTCCCGGTGAGGTATATATGGGAGGTGAGAAGGGAGCTGAAGCCCTCCAAAGACCCTTCCCATGTCCTCACTAACCGTTTCCCTATTGTCTCACCAACACCGGAGAGTAGTTCAGCATGCTCTCTAAAGACAGATCCTCTCTTTATCCACACCACACTACATTCACATAACATATACACCTTTTTCCAAAATTCAAAATTCAAAATGGCTCAATTAAGCAATGCCTCGGAGTCCCCGCCTGGGGGGGGGACCACAAATTCCCCCAGGGAGGACTCCCCTTCTGGCTGCCGACCCGAGAGGTGTCTTGATAACTCCTCGAACCTCTTTCTTCTCAATTTCTGCAACATTCGCGGTCTTCGCTCTAATTTTCATTCTGTGGAACATCATCTCTCCTCCTCTAAACCTCACCTCTTCCTTACCGAAACACAGGTTTCTGAGGCTACTGACAGCAATCTCTACTCTGTTCCCTCCTACTATCTCTATCCTAAATTTCAATCCAAAGCTGGATGTTGCGCCTACGTGCGCAACGACATCACTTGCTCTCGTGCCCACGACCTTGACTCTTCTGAATTTTCCACCATCTGGTTAAGACTTCACTGTCATTCTATTACTAAATACATCTGTGCTGTTTATCTCTCACCTAACTCTACCAACTATGTAAAATTCTTTGACTATTTGAATTCTAAAGTGGAGCACATCTTGACCCACTCTCCCTTCGCTGAAATCTCCATCCTAGGAGATTTCAATGTTCACCACCAGCTTTGGCTTTCATCCTCTTTCACTGACCATCCTGGTGAACAAGCCTACAACTTTGCTATCCTCAACGACCTAGAGCAGTTGGTCCAGCACCCTACACGTATTCCTGACCGTCTTGGAGATCGGCCCAACATTCTAGACCTCTTCCTTACCTCAAACCCTTCTGCTTATTCTGTCAAACTGTTCTCTCCGTTGGGCTCCTCCGATCACAATCTTATTTCTGCATCCTGTCCTATCGCTCCTGTACATCCTCTGGACCCACCGAAGAGGCGATGCTTCTGGCATTTTGCTTCAGCTCGGTGGGACGACCTGAGGATGTCATTTCCGATTTCCCGTGGAATGATTATTGCTTCCAGGATAGAGACCCCTCTGTGTGTGCTCAGCGCATCACAGAGGTGATTGTCTCTGGAATGGAGGCATACATTCCTCGTTTTTTCTCTACTCCTCACGCTAAAAAGCCTTGGTTTAATCACGCTTGTTCTCGTGCTGTCAATGATAGAGAGGTAGCTCACAAAAGATACCAGAGCCTTCAAACTAATGCTAATTATGAACTTTACATTTCTGCCCGAAATCGTGCCAAATCTATTCTCCGACTAACCAAAATTCTTTCATTAATAGAAAATGTCAAAACCTTGCTTTCTAACTCTTCCTGTGACTTCTGGCATCTAGCCAAAACATCTCCTCCAACTTCACTTCTTCATCTTTCCCTCCACTCTCATTCCTGACGGCATCACTGCCGTATCATCTATCTCTAAGGCTGAACTATTCTCTCATACTTTTTCTAAAACATCCACTCTTGACGATTCTGGGCATATTCCTCCTACTCGTCCCCCATCTGACTACTTTATGCCTGTTATAAATATTCTTAAAAATGATGTTTTCTATGCCATCTCTGGACTAAATCATCAGAAGGATTATTTACCTGATGGAGTGCCTCCTATTGTCCTTAAAATCTTAGCCTCCGTGCTGTCACCCTGCCTGGTCAAACTCTTTCGCCTCTGCCTGTCAACATCTACCTTTCCTTCTTGCTGGAAGTATGCCTTCACACAGCCTGTACCTAAGAAGGGTGACCGCTCCAATCCCTCAAACTACCGTCCTATTGCTTTACTTTCTTGTCTATCTAAAGCTTTTGAATCAATCCTTAACCGTAAGATTCAAAAGCACCTTCCACTTCTGACCTTCTATCTGATCGTCAGTATGGGTTCCGCAAGGGCGTTCTACTGGTGATCTCCTAGCCTTCTTAACTGACTCTTGGTCATCCTCTATTAGCCGTTTCGGTGAAACTTTTGCTATTGCGCTGGACATATCAAAAGCTTTTGATAGGGTCTGGCACAAATCTTTGCTTTCTAAACTACCCTCCTACGGTTTCTATCCTTCTCTCTGTACCTTTATCTCCAGTTTCCTTTCTGACCGTTCTATTTCTGCCGTGGTAGACGGTCACTGTTCTTCCCTAAATCTATTAACAGTGGTGTCCCACAGGGTTCTGTCCTATCTCCCACTCTTTTCTGTTGTTCATTGATGATCTTCTTTCCAAAACGAACTGTCCTATCCATTCCTACGCCGATGATTCCACTCTGCATTATTCAACTTCTTTTAATAGAAGACCCACCCTTCAGGAACTTAACGACTCAAGGCTGGAGGCTGCAGAACGCTTAGCCTCAGACCTTACTATTATTTCCGATTGGGGCAAGAAGAACCTGGTGTCCTTCAACGCCTCAAAAACACAGTTTCTCCACCTATCCACTCGACACAATCTTCCAAACAACTATCCCCTATTCTTTGACAACACCCAGCTATCACCTTCCTCAACACTAAACATCCTCGGTCTATCCTTAACTCAAAATCTCAACTGGAAACTTCATATCTCATCTCTTACTAAATCAGCTTCCTCGAGGCTGGGCGTTCTGTACCGTCTCCGCCAGTTCTTCTCCCCTGCACAGTTGCTGTCCATATACAGGGGCCTTGTCCGCCCTCGTATGGAGTATGCATCTCATGTGTGGGGGGGCTCCACTCACACAGCTCTTCTGGACAGAGTGGAGGCAAAGGCTCTTCGTCTCATCAGCTCTCCTCCTCATACTGATAGTCTTCTACCTCTTAAATTCCGCCGCAATGTTGCCTCTCTTTCTATCTTCTATCGATATTTCCACGCTGACTGCTCTTCTGAACTTGCTAACTGCATGCCTCCCCCCCTCCCGCGGGCCCGCTGCACTTGACTTTCTACTCATGCTCATCCCTATACTGTCCAAACCCCTTATGCAAGAGTTAACCAGCATCTTCACTCTTTCATCCCTCACGCTGGTAAACTCTGGAACAATCTTCCTTCATCTGTATTTCCTCCTGCCTACGACTTGAACTCTTTCAAGAGGAGGGTATCAGGACACCTCACCTCCCGAAACTGACTTATCTTTCGGCCACCTCTTTGGATTCTTTTTAGGAGCAGCGAGTAGCGGGCTTTTTTTTTTATTAATGTTTACTTTTTTGTGCCCTTGAGCTGTCTCCTTTGCTGTAAAAAAAAAAAAAAAAAAAAAAAAAAAAAAATCAACACGATGGGCCGCAGACGCTTCCCTGCTCATTAGAATTAGACTGATCCCCCTTCTGGATAGTGTTGATGAGGCGAAAGTGTCGTAGAAGATCAACCTTTGACGCATGCTGGTTAGGGTAAATGCCCCTTCAGCACTCTTTATGCGCGGGAAGTTAATTTCTAATACAAAAACTCAGCATTTAGTCGTTAATCGCACTTCACCGCAGAGTGGGCAGGGCATTTAGCCGGAGACGCTGCCCCGCCGGGTTTGGGCTCCCTCCCGCAGCGGAGGCAAAGTGGCCACAAAAATAGAGCTCAGTGCAGGGTGAAGTATATAAGTGTACGCAGTGAAGTAACCAAGAGTGCGTCGGGAAGTATCTAAGGTTGGTGTTAGAAGACACTTTCGCTTCTCACATCAACTATTTCTGAAGGTCAAAGAGGGGATCAATTGGGTTCTATTGAGTGTTTTTTAAAGTTCACGGTACAGATGAAGGGTCAAACTACCACCAGGGCCATTAAACTACACCTGGAAATGTCCTAAACTCATACGAAAGCCTTGTCAAATATGTGTACTTGGGCGACGAAATGTTTTAAAATACAACCCCAAGTGTCAAGAAGTACCAAGGAGGACCTAAGCAGCGATACAAAGCGGAACAGCTCAAAAGAAGAAGGTAACAGGCAAGGTGGCTCGTTACTGCGGTGCTCATTCCCGGCGAAGCTTCAGTCTGCCCAAACCTACTCGTACGCGCTGAACACACTCCCTTGGCATAGTCTTCGCCGACATTGCAGACAGCCTATTACTGTAGTCTTATTCTTACTCTCACCCCCTACGAACTGAATCACATACGATTTAGATCAACGAGGGAAAAAACACTCTTGTTATACCAGAGACTTGAACATCACTTACCCGACACATCCTTGAGTCATCCAGTGAGTACCAATAACTTCTGCAGAGGTTACGCCACTATTACATCTATCTTCAAGCTCACAAGGGGATCCATATAAACTACTGTCCTTCCTGAAGTGATTGCTGCGCCCATCTACCACACACAAAGCCATATTAACCCCAAAAAATCGAGATACTACACGGGCACTCTCCCTCTCCACGGCCACAAGCAGACTCCTCTCAAGTTCTCAATAGGGGTGGGCAGGTACCGGTACCAGTACCGGTACTGACGGTACCAGCTATACGGTACGATACCGGTACCAGACTGCTCGGTACCGGTATCGATACAGACCAGTCGCTCATGATGCCCCTCATTTCTTCCTCGCACGAGTGAGAGGCTGAGACGGGGTGCCTGAGTGGATATCTCGGTGATATGGATATTCTCTCTCTCTCTCTCTCTCTCCCCCTGAATGAAGTAAATATTATTCTTTTCGATAAAGAAATAAGCATATATATATATAGTTATTATGGATGGAATCATAGTTTAATAACAATAACAGTATATATATTAGCAAACCTTTAAAAAAAGAATCGGATATGAAGAATTATCTAAGAGATAAGTTAATAAAATACTGGAGGCGGGCGGGAGGATGGAAACAAGGCAGGACAAAATGGCGGGAAGACGGACATGCAGCGACTCGCACAGCCAGGCCCACAACTCCACAGCCAAGCATGGCGGGCGAGCGTGTCACTATAAGCGCCGGCATTGGGAATTCAACCGGTACTATAGTCTGTTCACTTAAGCTAGATTCCTGGCGCCTAGGCAGGTTAGTAAGCTTGCAGCTGATTGGCTGCTCCGCTCTCCCGCTAACACTCATGTCGGACCACATCTTGCATGCTCGAGTGAGACATGTTTCTTTATTATATGCCATAGCTCAACTCATAGACGAGCTAGCCAGTTTTGCTTGACACCATCAGACTCAGCAGTGACTGTAGAATCAAGATGTATTTTAAAAACTCGACAAAACAAATACGAAAATGGTATTACGATGAGTTGAACCGTGAAGATGTTAAAAAAATGTTTATAACATGTTTTACTTATACTCACTGTTTTCAACAGTTGTTCATTGACTGCAGAAATATATTATTACATGACGTAGGAAAATTTCTCGTGAACACGATAGTGTGATCAGAATGCAGTTAAAGCTCTACGTATTGAAAACACAGAGTTATTTATAGCAACATTTCACTCGCCCCAACCATCACGGCGCTCGAGACACCCTGTATGATGATGTTAAAAAAATGAGTGTCGCGCGCGCCATGATGGTTGGGGCGAGTGACATGTTGCTATAAATAACTCTGTGTTTTCATTATGTGGAGCTTCATCTGCATTCTGATCACACTATCGTGTTCATGAGAGATTTTCCTACGTCATGTAATAATATATTTCTGCAGTCAATGAACAACTGTTGAAAACAGTGAGTATAAGTAAAACATGTTATAAACATTTTTTTAACATCTTAACGGTTCAACTCATCGTAATACCATTTTCTTATTTGTTTTGTCGAGTTTTTAAAATACATCTTGATTCTACAGTCACTGCTGAGTCTGATGGTGTCAAGCAAAACTGGCTAGCTCGTCTATGAGTTGAGCTATGGCATATACTCAGCCACCGCGTGTAGAGGGATAGGTGTGAAGGGGAAGGAAGGGAAGGAGGAACAGCAAGGAATGGTGGGAGGGAGATGTAGGGTCGATGGTGGTCACTGGTTGGTTGCAGTTACCCGGACCTTTCACACTGGGGTAACCAGTGGCGGTCACCGGTGACGGCCACCGGTGGCCTCGTGTGAAAGAGGCCTAATTCCATCAAACAGTGGCCCGCATTACAAGTCAAACCCGAGAAGTTTCGGGTCCCTACAAAGGTCGGTTTAGGGGCCGTACTACAAGTCCAATCCGAGAAGTTTCGGGTCCCTACAAAGCTCGGGATGAATAACTCTGTAGGGACCCGAAACCTCTCGGGTTTGACATGTAATATGGCCTAGTATCTCAAAAAATAGTGATGCGAAACTAATTCCTTGGGTTGGATATTCTCAGCACCTCTAAGGTAACGTATAAAGGTCATTTTCAACTCGCAGAACACTATGAAGACGTAAAGTGATAAATATCCTTTTGTTAGTCACCCTCGGAGATGGGGTACGATATCCTGCCGCTGTTCTGCACTTAAGGGTTAGAATGAACGCCCAGAGGAACGCTCAAAGGTACGATATCGTGTCATTTTTCTGTATTTATGGGTTAGAATGAACGCCTAGTGGAACGCCCAAAGGTACGATATCCTGCCGCTGTTCTGTATTATGGGTTAGAATGAACGCCTGTCAGTCCCTTGAAAAGCTCACCCTTAAGATGAAGTACGATATCCTGCCGTTTTGTTTTTTTTCACGGCAAGGGAGGCAGCTCAGGGCTAAAAATCAAAATCAGCAACAAAAACAAAATCATCAAGAAAAAGGCCGCTAAACGCTGCTCCGGCAAAAGAAAAAAAGAACGAGAGGCCAAAAGAGAGGTCAAGTCTGGGAGGAGAGGAGTCTTGATGGCCGCCTCACTCTCACTCACCCGCCCACACTCACCCTCGAAGATGGAGTAGGATATCCTGCCGTTGTCGCCCTTGTCGTGGTCCAGCGCCATCACCCGCACCACCGCCGTGCCCGCCGCGGCCCCCACGCTCACCTGGGGCAAGGAAGCGGCGACCAGTGAGGGGCAGAGGCTGAGGGACAGGCGAGGGGGTGGCGTGTAAGGTGAATAAGCTGCTACTACTACTACTACTGCTACTGCTGCTACTACTACTACTACTACTGCTACTACTACTACTGCTGCTGCTACTACTACTACAAGTACATAAATGATACCTCCACCCATGTTTATTTTCCCGTCACATAATCATGGAGGGCTCCATAGCTTGGAGGTCATTAGCCCCAACTCTGTCCGCTAATGACTGTGGCATCCAACCATATCACTAATACTACCTGACACTAAATCACCTATCATCTATTACGTCTAGATCCCCCTTTCCTTCCCTACTCAAGTCACTCCCGACCCACCCTAATGTCACTCTCCACCACTGTGGCTTCATAGTCCATATTGGAGATGGTGGTGGCTTTTGGGCCAGAGTGTCTGGTGCCCCTGAGACATAGGATGGCCGACCTGAGCAGGGAGAACGAGAGGCGACACCTCATCCAGGCGACAACGTGGCTCCTTGGCTGTTGCTTCTTTTCTGAGATTAGTTCCGCGAGGCGTGCGTAGAAGCATTGGGCCCTGGGACCCATCCCGCCGGATGTGGTGAAGACGAGGGGGGTGAAGCTGCCCTGATCAACATGTTGGATTCTTTCACCGTATGCCCTTGTCTTCTCCTGCTCGTTCCTGTGGTGGGCGGCTTGCAGGGGCAGCTCACGGTGACAGGCAGCCATCGGGTCGAATATGCGGATGTCCATGAACGCCCGCTGTCCGCGCACCCAGAATCCGCGGGCACTTACATCAACCCGTGCCTCCTGTGAGGTATTGGCTGTCCTGTACCGAAGGTGTTCGCCGTCCAGGGGAAGCAGTGCCGGCTCGGTAGTGACGTCTTGGCATACCTCCCCGAGCATGCTGGCTGTCAGATCCCTCACTTCATCGTGTCGAATACAGACGAAGCCTCCTTTTTTACATGTCATGGTGTGGGTGACATCATTTGCTGATCCACATGCACAGAGATCAGGCAGTCCCTCAATCGGCCAGCCATATCTCAGAGCAATGGCGTCGACAAATTCTTGTTTGTTGAGGCTGA
This sequence comes from Eriocheir sinensis, assembly GCF_024679095.1. Classification (NCBI taxonomy): domain Eukaryota; kingdom Metazoa; phylum Arthropoda; class Malacostraca; order Decapoda; family Varunidae; genus Eriocheir; species Eriocheir sinensis. The sequence continues at coordinate 13,625,418 of NC_066527.1, forward strand.
AGCCCTTTGCTCTGATTGGTAATGACGTTAGCCAGTTAGAGGCGCCTGCCTCCTGTGCTGTGTGTATTTTTCTACCCATTTCTGTGGACAGGTGGTGTGTAAGACGGTCCAGCTCGTCTTTTTGGGCTTGTTGCCTTTCTTCTGAGATTTTTCTTTTAATATCTCTTATTTCTGTTTGGTCTATCTCGCCCTCTGCCTCCTGAGCGATGATCCTGTTGATGAGTGACCTGGTAAGGCTGATGGAGTTTTGGTTCTCCTTATCTGCCACTACTACTACTACTACTACTACTACAAGTACTACTACTACTACTACTACTACTACTACTACTACTACTACTACTACTACAAGTACTACTACTACTACTACTACTACTACTACTACTACTACTACTACTACAACTACTACTACTACTACTACTACTATCACTATAACCGCTTCAATATACCACCACCACTACTACTACTACTACTACTACTACTACTACTACTACTACTACTACTACTACAAGTACTACTACTACTACTACTACTACTACTACTACTACTACTACTGCTGCTGCTGCTTCTACTACTACTACAAGTACTACTACTACTACTAATACTACTACTACTACCTGCTACAACATAAATGATACCTCCACCCATGTTTATTTTCCCGACACATAATCATGGAGGGCTCCATAGCTTGGAGGTCATTAGCCCCAACTCTGTTCGCTAATGACTGTGGCATCCAACCATATCACTAATACTACCTGACACTAAATCACCTACTACTACTACTACTACTATTACTACTACTACTACTACTACTACTACTACTACTACTACAACCATCCCTACTATTACTAAAAGAAGAAGAAGAAGAAGAAGAAAAAGAACAACAACAACAACAACAACAACAATTGACTACTACTACAACTAGGCTACTACATCTATTTACTACTACTATTACTACTACAACATACTACTACTACCACTACTACTACTATTACTACTACTACTACTACTACTACTACTACTACAAGTAAAAACAACAGGAATAATAATAATAATAATAATAATAATAATAATAATAATAATAATAATAATAATAATAATAATAATAATAATAATAATAATAATAATAATAATAATAATAAAACTCTCCTTCCTTACCATTACAGGCCAATCACGCCCAAAGCACGTCATAACACATCGTTCTTTCTGACGTATTTTCATCACGGACTAAACAATTTATACGAAGTTAATCGCTCCGTAAACGTCCACTAATTTAACGTCACTAACTATCTCACGTGCCTCTTCCACCTCCTCCTTCTTCTCCTACTCTTTTCCTCTCCTCCTTCACCCCCCCAAAGAGCCTCGTTCACGCCTTTATGGAGCGTCCCCGTACGTGTAGGTTGTCGGGACTGCATCTCACACCCCCTTCAGCCTCGTAGGGTAAGAGGGTGTTCGTCTGAAGCGCCCACTTCAAGCTCCTGCCTTTGATCTCTCCTCCTCCCCGCCTTGCCGCTCCTCTGTCTTTCGCCGCTACTTTTATGGCTATTCTTACCGTGCTCCTAACTTTATGGCTACTCCTCTCAGGCCGCCCCGCTGTTTAAGGCCGCCTCTCGCCTCGTCCTTTTTCCCCGACAGCTCGTGAAGTTTACAAGGGAGTTAAGTGGCGTTGCAAATCCCCTTTCCCCGCCGCCGAACTTTGGGAGGTTAAACCCTTATTTGTTTCCCGCAGCTTCCCGTGATTTAAGCCGCCGGGATATTGACTCGTTGTTATGACTCAGAAAAGAAGATGGGTTACGTTTTTAAAGGTCTCGAAAGGAGCTGAGAGGTACTGATTTAGGGTCTCTCTCTCTCTCTCTCTCTCTCTCTCTAACACACACACACACACACACACACACACACTAGTCATCATTGTTCGGTTCTGGCCAGAGGAGCGTCGTAAGTTTGGAGGATTCGGTCCGATGGGAGAGCAACGATACATCCCCTGGCGCGGCCTCTGTTTGCTGGACTTGTGTTATTTGGGCGGGAGGTGAAACACGACTATTGACAACGGCTGTTTACGGACCCGCACCCCACGGCACGGTGAGGCACGCGCCGGGACGAGACTCGTCATACAATAACTATACATTTGACTTTAGTTCATCAGATTGTTCCATTATTCAAATATTATGTTGGAACGTTCGTCATATACAAACTTTTTTCTCTGGATTAGATATGAATCGCCTATTTATACGTTTTCTGTGTATAATAGTGATGTAGTTGCTTTAATTAACTTCCTATAATACTTAGGAAAAGTATTCTTCAACTCCGGCGATATTTCACAGGTCAGGTAACTGGTGTTGGTTGAGGCGGCGGTGCACGAGCCGCCGCAGGCACAGTGTACTCACCTTGGCGGTGATCATGGGCTCCAGGAAGACGGGCTCGTGGTCGTTGGCGTCCTCCACCGTCACGGACACGCGGGCAAAGTCTGCGTTCTCCTGTCGGCCGCGGTCCCTGCAGCTCACGGTCAGCTCGTGGACGCTGGACACCTCCCTACGTGGAGATGAGCCTCAAGGTTATCACATATTTAATAACTGCATTCAGTATACTCAGACAGCAAGACTATTCATCTTTGTTTCTTGCAGCTTGACACGCCAGCTGCTCGTCTGACCTGTCCATGGGCTCGGCCACGATGAGGTCACCAGTGAACGAGTCCACGGTGAAGAGGCCCTGGGACGCCAAGGCCTGGGCGTGGTGCAGCGTGAAGTACACCGCGGAGGACGCCGTGGGTGACTGGTCCCTGTCTCGGCACTGCAGGGTGACCACGGTGGACCCCGGCGCCACGTCCTCGCTCACGGCACCCTCGTAGGTCCTGGCGCTGAACACCGGGCGGTGATCATTGGCGTCCATCACCTCCACCACGAGCTGCGGCAAGGGAGGCACCAAGTGGTTACGTTAGCCAAGGGGGAAATGACGGACAGCTGACGGGAAGGGTGTGTTGTGTGGAAAGGAATGTTGGAGAGATAACTATAACTATAACTATAACGAGAGAGAGAGAGAGAGAGAGAGAGAGAGAGAGAGAGAGAGAGAGAGAGAGAGAGAGAGAGAGAGAGAGAGAGAGAGAGAGAGAGAGAGAGAGAGAGAGAGAGAGATATACATAGATATACATAGAAAATCAGACCACACAGACCCCATGGTCCAGACTAGGTGGTCTGTCCTTAAACCTAAGTGATTTTACATTAATCAGATGGCTCCAAAACGTTGCTTTTCTACTCTAGTTAATATTAAGTTCAAGGAAGTGACGGTCGAGCTTGTTTTTAAAGGAGTCAATCGTGTTACACTGGACCACTGATGGTGGGAGCTTATTCCATTCTCGCACTACAACGTTGGTGAAGAAAATTTTGGTGCAGTCTGAGTTTACTTGTCTACATTTGAGTTTTGTGCCATTGTTCCTCGTTCACAAAGTGTCATCGATCATAAACAATTTTGTTCTGTCTACATTCGTGAAACCATTAAGTATTTTAAAACATTCGATCAGTTTTCCTCGGAGGCGACGTTTCTCAAGAGAGAACATGTTAAGGGTGGAAAGCCTTTCTTCGTAGGATTTGTTGCGCAAGGAAGGGATCATTTTTGTTGCTCGACGCTGAACACCTTCTAGTTTAGCAATGTCCTTTGCATGGTGGGGAGACCAAAACTGTACCACATATTCCAAGTGGGGTCTGACTAAACTATTGTAGAGCGGAAGTATTACATCTTTATTCTTGAATAAAAAGTTTATTTTAATGAAGCCCAACATTCTGTTCGCTTTATTTGCTGCATCGATGCATTGATGTGAGAATTTGAGGTTTGACGCGATTTTAATCCCCAGGTCCTTAACGCATTGAACGCTTGTGAGTTTAACGCCGCGCATTTCGTAATCGAACTTTTTATTTTTTGTTCCAACTTGAAGGACCTGGCACTTGTCTACGTTAAAGGGCATCTCCCATTTATCCGACCAAGCTGAAATTTTGTGCAAATCCTCTTAGAGGCTTTGCCTGTCTTCGTCAGTGAGAACCGAGTTACCAATCTTTGTGTCGTCTGCAAATTTACTAATGCGATTATTGAGTCCAACATCCACGTCGTTGATGTAAATAATGAAGAGCACTGGGCCAAGAACCGAGCCCTGAGGGACGCCACTAGTGACCGGCGCCCACTCTGAGTTAAATCCGTCAATCACAACTCTTTGTTGTCTGTTGCTCAATCAATTCGCGATCCATTGGTTTACTTGACCGTCAATACCTATTTGCTTTAATTTATAAAGTAATTTATGATGTGGGACTTTATCAAACGCTTATGTGGGACTTTATCAAACGAAAGAGAGAGAGAGAGAGAGAGAGAGAGAGAGAGAGAGAGAGAGAGAGAGAGAGAGAGAGAGAGAGAGAGAGAGAGAGAGAGAGAGAGAGAGAGAGAGAGAGAGAGAGAGAGAGATCAAACAACACTTGAGGTGCACAATGCGAGCGTAACGAGGCGTACAAACTATAGCAGCCACAGTCTTGGTCATCCGCAGCTTATAATTATTTGGCTCATCTGACAGGCGGCTGATGAGTGTTTGATGCGATGAAACTCTTCCACACGTTTTGACCTCTCTTTTGGCCTCTTACTCAGCCTCGTCTTGTTGGAGCAGCGCCTAGCGGGCTTCTTTTGTTGCTTTTTTGTTTTGCCCTTGAGCTGTCTCCCTTGCTGTAAACAAACAAACGAACAAACAAAACACCACCGTTACCATCTAATACTGCATCCTCGGGAGAATATGAAGAAACCTACGGATCAATAAGCCACTTTTTCGATATCACTAAAAGTTGGCGACGCTTTCAGTCACGAACATCTCTGGGGCCTTACTCTTAAACATTCCGGCGACCCAGCACATGTATCAGGCAAGGCTTTCGGAGGAGCTGCGGGCATTTCCAGGGCTACTTTTATGAACCTGGTGGTAGTTTGAGCATTTGGAAGGATACTTTTATGAACCTGGTGGGAGTTTAACCCTTCCTCTGCACCATGAGCCTAAAAAAACACTCATTAGAACCATATAAATCTCCTTTTCGTCCTTTGGAAATGACTGATGTGAAGGCGGAAGCGTCTGAGGATAGGTTCACTATGCCCTATACTTAGAAATTTCGGCGTCCAAGCACACATTTGACAAGGCTTTCGGAGGAGCTGCGGGCATTTCCAGGGGTACTTTTACGAACCTGGTGGTAGTTTGACCCCTCCTCTGTATAATGAGCCTAAAAAAACACTCATTAGAACAATATAAATCTTCTTTTCGGCCATTGGAAATGACTGATGTGGAGGCGGAGGGGTCTGAGAATAGCGACCCTGGGCCCTATGCTTAAAAATTTCGGAGCCTAAGCACACACAATTGACAAGGCTTTCGTAGGAGTTGAGGGCATTTCCATCAGTAGTTTTATGTCCCTGGTGGTAGTTTGACCCTTCCTCTGCACCATGACCCTAAATAACACTCTTTACAACAATATAAATTTCCTTTTCGGCCTTTGGCAGTGACTGATGTGAGAGGTGGAAGCGTCTGAGAATACCGCCGCTAGTAGCGTGAGGCAGCAAACGGCCCGGTGATAACAACTTGCAGCGGTATTAGTCTGCTTTACGATGCAATGGCCCGGCCCGCGCTCCCCTCCGCTCATCGGTAAACACTAATTAGGTCGGTATTATAAGACATACTCGCTTCTCACATCTGTATTTCTAAAGGTCAAAGAGGGGATCAACTCAATTCTAATGAGCGTTTCTTTAAGTTCACGGTACAGAGGAAGGGTCACACTACCACCAGGGTCATAAAACTACTCCTGGAAATGCCCAAAACTCATACGAAAGCCTTGTCAAATATGTGTACTTGGGCGGCGAAATGTTCAGTAATACGGCCCTAAGTCTATATATACCAAGTCAAGTCACTCTGCTTCAAAACTGCGACCAGTACGCGCAGGAGGCGGTTTTGGGGCGGAGCAGCGGGATGACGTCACTTGAAGCTAACCAAAAAAAATCCCCGCCAGTTCAGGGTGACTAAAGTTGGGGCCGTATGTGCACTCTGGATATGCATTCTCGCCTCCTTTCACAGCGCGTTCAGGCAAGCCACTGACGAAAAAATATGTATTTTTATTGTGCTATTGCGTGACTGCAATTCCATTGCCTACAAACGGCGGTGTGGAATGTGAGGGAGGGCATGATGAAGTGATTGATTTAAATTAGTCCGCCTTTCTTCGTTTTCTCTAAATCCCTGTTTCTACATTCTCTACTAACGGTTTCAGGGGCGTGTTCCCTGTTTTCCAAATAAAACTTTAAAAAGCGTCGGACAAGGATGTTAATTGGGCAGTGGATGTTTGAGACCCCGACCAAATGGGCAAAAATATGATTTGGTGTCACATGTGGATAATGAATCATAATTCTGCCCATTAGGTCGGGGTCTCAAACATCCACTGCCAAAGTAACATCCTTGTCCGACGCTTTGTTAAAGTTTTATATGCAAAAAACAGGGGAACACGGCCCCTGAAACCTTTAGTAGTTTGGCTCTAAGCAGTGTCACGCGTAAACCACGCCTCGGCCGTGTCTCCTCCCACAAACCTGCGTATGACTTGACTTGGTGTATATAGACTTAGGGTAAACACACTACTCACCATCGAGACATATCGCTCCGCGGGGAGAACACCGCGCCCGCCCGTAACTTGGAGGACATATTCGCGAGTCATAAAGGTAAATATCACAAGACCTTCGAGCTAAAATACCGCCACAGGATCGAAGCGGAATGACCCTGGTGATAGTTTGGTCCTTCCTTTATATCATGAACCTAAAAACACTTATTAGAACACAACTGATCTCTTAAATATTATGGAACCAAAGCTCACATATTTGACAAGGGAGTTTTGAGCATATCCAGGGGTAGTTTTGTGACCCTGGTGGTAGTCTGACCCTTCCTCTGTAACATGAACCTAAAAGAACATTCATTAGAACCCGACCACTCTCCCTTTTGGCCTTTGGAAATGCTGATGTGAGAAGCGGAAGCGACTGAGAACACCAACCTTGGACGCACGGTGGCTGGTGGTAGTCTGACCCTTCCTCTGTACCTTAATTGAGCTTAAAAGAACACTCATTAGAACCCGACTAATCTCCCTTTCAGCCTTTGGAAATTGCTGATGTGAGAAGCGGAAGCGTCTGATAACGCCAACCTTGGAGGCATGCTGGTTAGGGTACAAGCCCCTATACATCAGCACTCAGTTTGGAGGGAGAGTTAGTTTATAAGGCAAAAACTCTACACTTCGTCGTTAGTCACAGTTCACCGCAGGCTGGGCAGTGCATTTTGCCTTTGTGTCGCTTTCGAAAAACAAAAGAGCAACTGTCGCCCCGAATTTGCATATGTCACAAAGTGCTTTAACAATTTACAAACAATATTAGCTGCCATGAAAAATATTGTACTTTAAATTCACTTTGTTACGGCGCCGGGTTAACATAGAGAGAGAGAGGGAGGGAGAGGCCGCACCGCATTCAGCTCGCCGGCCGATGACATCATGAGACTATAATTTTGACGGCGTAAAAATAAAAGTTTACGGGCGGGAGTGAGTCACGTTGTTTGTGTGCTCTGTGCTGTGTGCTCTGTGCTGGAGCAATGGAATACAACACGGTGGGGCAAGAGTTAACAGTTAGCGAGTATCTTATTGAGAGAGAGAGAGAGAGAGAGAGAGAGAGAGAGAGAGAGAGAGAGAGAGAGAGAAAACGATGCTCAGAATTATAAACACAGCCTCTCTCTCTCTCTCTCTCTCACACTCTCTCTCTCTCTCTCTCTCTCTCTCTCTCTCTCTCTCTCTCTCTCTCTCTCTCTCTCTGTTTTTCTCTATTTACGTGTCTTTCTATTCTATCTCTTATTACATATTTTCATCTCTCTCTCTCTCTCTCTCTCTCTCTCTCTCTCTCTCTCTTCTATCTCTTATTACATATTTTCATCTCTCTCTCTCTCTCTATTCTATCTCTTATTACATATTTTCGTCTCTCACTATTGGCTTGCGGACTGGCTGTCTGAGCGGAAACAGAGAGTAGTTCTAAACGGTGTTACATCTAACTGGCTCGATGTCAGAAGCGGCGTACCTCAAGGATCAGTGCTTGGCCCCATGCTCTTCTTAATTTATGTTAATGATATCGATGATGGGCTCACTTGCAAAGTATCAAAATTTGCTGATGACACAAAAATTGCTAGTAAAGTAACTGCGACACTCGACGAGGAAGTTTACAATCAGATCTAGATCGACTTGCACGTTGGGACAATCAATGGCAAATGAAATTTAACCTTGACAAATGTAAAGTGTTGAACATCGGAAAAAATAACAATCGCGTTCGGTACGTAATGAATGGCCAACAACTTTCTGCAGTAAGTAAAGAAAAGGATCTTGGAATCACTATATCAAGCGATTTAAAGCCCGGTCAGCATTGTTCAGAGGTAGTTAAAACTGCAAACAAATTGGTTGGCTTCATTGGACGAGTCTTTAATAATAAATCGGAAAAAGTAATATTAAAACTGTATAATTCGTTGGTTCGACCCGTCTAGAGTACTGTGTACAGTTTTGGTCTCCCTATTACAGAAAAGACATAGAAAAGTTGGAACGGGTTCAACGAAGAGTAACAAAGATGATTCCTAGGTTGAGAAATTTATCATATGAACAAAGGCTTAAAGAAGTAAATTTATTCAGCCTATCAAAACGAAGAATGCGAGGCGATCTAATAGAAGTGTTTAAAATGTTTAAAGGATTCAGTGATATTAATGCGGAAGATTACTTTACAATTGATCGATCAAATAGAACAAGAAGAAATCACAATTTGAAGATAAGTGGTAAAGATTCTCGTCGCACGAAGCTAAACACTTCTTCTTCAATCGAGTTGTTAATGTTTGGAGCTCTCTACCCTGTGATGTCGTTGATAGTACAACAGTTACGGCCTTCAAGAATAGATTAGACAAGTATTTTGAATCCAACCAGCAACTAAGATATTACTCATTGTCGTAATAACGTTAAGTTCTTTCGAATACTGGTGTCCTTGTCCGCTTTTATCGCCCGGTTAGTGGTAGCAGTAATGGTAGTTCTTTCCTCTTTCCTACATAAATTCCATGCAGTTTTTCCATGCTGCATGGTTCTTTTCCTTTCCTGCCAGCTTTGGCTGGAGGGATGGGGTGGGCAGGAGCCTTCGCCTTTGCTGTCCTTCATCTTCCGCCTTTGATTAGATAGTTAGTGTAGCTTGTCACAAACAGCCTCGTAAGGACCAGCAGGTCTGCTGTTGTTTGTTCTTCCTTTGTGTTTCTTTGTGTTCTCTCTCTCTCTCTCTCTCTCTCTCTCTCTCTCTCTCTCTCTCTCTCTCTCTCTCTCTCTCTCTCTCTCTCTCTCTCTCTCTCTCTCTCTCTCTCGCACACTGACCTTGGTGGCGGCGGTGTGGACGCCGTCTGTGGCCGTGACGGTGAGGGCGTAGTGGTGCTGCTCCTCGTGGTCCAGGCGGCGGGCCAGGCTCACCAGGCCAGAGTCCACGCCCATGCTGAACCGGCCGCTCTCGTCACCCTCTGCCCGCGAGAAAGACACATTAGCAAAGGGAAGGAAGCGAGCAAAACATATCGTAGAAGCAATTCCTTGGGTATGATTTCCCCCAAAAAGTATTTATGCAACCATAAAAACAAAACAAAACAAAAATGAGTTAGCCATTCTGTAGTGTACCAATAGAAAAACGTGTCAAAGGTAATGTAGAGAAAAAAACAGATCACCGCAGATTTTTTTTTTTTTTTACGTCTACGCCTATAGCGCCAGTAGGCCTGCTTGAGGGGCCTGGATGGAAGTCGGCCCCAGCCCGTATTGGCGCTGGCAGGTGTTTATAGTGGCGCCATCTTATCTTGGCTCATGCTGCCCCCCGGAACTCGTTCTTGATTCACTTGGACGGTTTCCTCTAGAGTCCGGGTTGATGGGTGGTCTTCAGGACAGCATATGGGTAGTTTTAAGCCACTCGGCGGTGACTGAAAAATCCGAGGTGGTAGCGTGGGGATTCGAACTCGCGTCGTCCATCACGCGATGAATGTGGGCCCAGCACGCTACCACTCAGCCGCCGCATACCCAATAAACGTTACTAACTCTTTATAGGTATTATTTTCACCCTATTTACTGATTCACCCCAAAACTTGACCGACTTAGCCATTCTGTACCGTAAAAACTGATATTCTGACCAGTGGAGAACACGTTAGCCAAGGAAATGAAGCGAGCGAAACATATTCTTGGTATTATTCTTCCCCCAAATTAGTGATTCAATCCAAAACTAGAGTTCGCCATTCTGTAGCGTAAAAAGAAAAGCTACTCTGACCGGTAGAAAGATACGTTAGCAAAGAAAACAGAGCGACCGAGACATGTCTTAGGTATTATTTTCCCCCCCAGTTCTGATATACCCAAAACTTAACTGAGTTCGCCATTCTGTAGCGTAAAAAGAAAAAAAGTTAATCTGCCTACGAGAAAGATACGTTAGCAAAGGTAATGAGGCGAGCAACACATATCCTAGGTATCATTTTTCCCCCCAGTTCTGATATACCAAAAAAATTAAATAGTTCGCCATTCTGAAGCGTAAAAAAAAAAAAAATGTAATCTGCCCACGAGAAAGATACGTTAGCAAAGGAAATGAAGCGAGCAACACATATCCTAGGTATCATTTTCCCCCCAGTTCTGATATTCCCAAAACTTGATTGAGTTCGCCATTCTGAATCGTAAAAAAAAGGTTAATCTGCCCACGAGAAAAATACGTTAGCAAAGGAAATGAGGCGAGCAAAATATATCCTGGGTATTGTTTTTCCCCAAATTACTGATTCTGTAGCGTAAAAAAAAAGTTACTCTACCCACGAGAAAAAGAAATGAAGCGAGCAAAACTTATCCCAAATTACTGATTCTGTAGCGTAAAAAAAAAGTTACTCTGCCCGCGAGAAAAAAAAATGAAGCGAGCAAAACTTATCCCAAATTACTGATTCGCCCCAAAACTTGACGTAGTTCGCCATTCTGTAAGGTAAAAAGTTATGCTGACCGGTAGAAAAACGTGTAATCGAAGGAAAAGTTGGAAAGTTTCGTTTAGTCGGCGCAACATCTGTGGTCATATGCCGGAGAGAGACAGAAGGGGAAGGAATTATAGGAGAAGGGAACAGATCCCAGGAGACGGGACACAACCGTAATCGAAGGAAACGAAGCGAACACAACAGATCACCATAGAGATATACGTTACTAACTCTAAGGCATTATTTTCCTCTCCCAATTTACTGATTCAACCCCCAAAGATGAGTTAGCCATTCTGTTGCGTATGAACGGATATTCTGACCAGTAGAAAACACGTTCGCAAAGGAAATGGAGCGAGCAAAACATATCCTTGGTATTATTCTTCCCCGAAATTAATGATTCAATCCAAAAATTGAGTTCGCCATTCTGTAGCGTGAAAAAACAGTTACTCTGACCGGTAGAAAATTACGTTAACAAAGGAAAGAAAGCGAGCGAAACACATTCTAGGTATAATTCTTCCCAAAAATTACGGATTCACCCCAAAGCTTGACTGAGTTCGCCATCCTGTAGCGTAAAAGAAAAGTTACTCTGACCGGTAGAAAACACGTTAAAAAAGAAAACAAAGCCAGAGAAACATATCCTACGTATTATTCTTCCCCAAAATTACTGATTCACCCCAAAACTTGACTGAGTTCGCCATTCTGTAGGGTAAAAAACGGTTACTCTGACTGATTGAAAAATACGTTAGCAAAGAAGCGAGCGAGACGTGTCCTAGGTATAATTTTTCCCCCAGTTACTGACACACCCCAAACTTCACTGAGGTAGCCATTCTGTAGCGTAAAAAAAAAAGTTACTCTGAACGATAGAAAACACGTTAACAAAGAAAACAAAGCCAGAGAAACATATCCTACGTATTATTCTTCCCAAAAATTACTGATTCACCCCAAAACTTGACTGAGTTCGCTATTCCGTAGCGTGAAAAACGGTTACTCTGACCGCTAGAAAAATACGTTAGCAAAGAAGTGAGCGAGACATGTCCTTGGTATTATTTCCCCCAGTTACTGACACACCCAAAACTTGACTGAGGTAGCCATTCCGTAGCGTGAAAAACGGTTACTCTGGCCTGTAGAAAAATACGTTAGCAAAGAAAACAAAGCGAGCGAGACATGTCCTAGGTAAAAATTTCCCCCCAGTCACCGATACACCCAAAACTTGACTGAGGTAGCCAGTCCGTAGCGTGAAAAGAAGTTACTCTGACCGGTAGAAAAACAGTTTAGCTGAGGAAATGAAGCGAGCAAATCACATCCTTGAAATAAACGTGACTAGGTAACTCTTACTTAGTAGGTATTGTTTTTCCCTCAAATCACTAATACAACCCAAAACTTACGGTCGCCATTCTGTAGCGAGAAAAAAAGAGGCGAAAAAAAAAGTTATTCTGGCCATTAGAGAAAACACGTTATCAAAGGAAACAAAGTGAGAAAATCATTACCTAGAACTAAACGTCACTCTTCTAAGGATTTCCCTTTAAAAAAAATACTGATCTAACAACAACAACAAAAAAAGAGTCAGCCATTCTGTGACCAGTGTAAACAGTTAGTCTGGTCACTGTTCCTGTACTCGTACCGGCTACCAAGACGAGGAGAAGCGGTGACTAAAGGTACAGTTGGGAGCACAGGCAATAGCTGCGCGTGGCGGCGGTGCACATCTCCGTATGAAAAGGAATGCAGCAAAATCAGCAAGGGCCTCCGACCGGTATTGCTTGACGCTTTCGGTTCTCACATCAACAATTTCCAAAGGCCAAAAAGGAGATCAGTCGGGTTCTAATGAGCGTTTTTTTTAGGATCAAGTTACAGAAGAAGGGTCAACGTAACACCAGGGTCATAACACTACTGGAAATGCCCACAACTCCTACGAAAGTCTTGTCAAATAGATATGCTTGGGCTCCGAAATGTTTGACCCGGTAGCAGCGGGGATCAAGTTTCTTAATGGTCCCTCCAAGCGAGAAAAATGATAAAAAATCACCCCTCACACAAACCATTTCATAATATATATCAATGCATTTGTGATCAGATTATGTATCATCATGGCACAAATTTGGCCCGTCGCTGCTACCGGGTTAAGAATGCAACCCTATATGTCCCTCACCTGTGATGTAGTACCACAAGGTGTCGTTATCCGGGTCCCGAGCGTTGATGAAGGACACCAGGTGGCCCGGCGCGTCCGTCTCCATCACGTGGGCGGGGGGCGGCGGCTGCAGGACCGGCGGGTTGGGAGACTCCTCGGGCACGTCCATCACACGCACGAGGACCCGCGTGGTGGCCGTCAGCTGCGGCGCCCCGTTGTCCTTCACCTGGATCTGAGGAGGAGGAGGAAGAGGAGGTGTTAGGGAGCCAAGGGAGTTCTCGTCCGTATACTCTCAGACGGTTTCAGCTCTCACACAAGTATTTCCAGGCTCTGACGGGGAAGAAATAAACAAATTCCATCCGTATATTCAGGTGATGCAATCTCTCACAAGTGTTTCCAGGCTCTAAGGGGAAGAGGAAGGGGAGGGGGAGGTGTTAGGGAGGCAAGGGAGTTCTCGTCCGCATTCTCACACGATTTCAGATCTCACAAGTATTTCCAGGCTCTGACGGGGAGGAAGAGGAGGAAGAGGAGGTGTGTGAGTGAGACAAACAGATTCACGTCAGATATTCCCGGGCGATTCTATCTCTCACAACAAGTATTTCCAGGCTCTGAAGGGGAGGAGGAGGAGGAAGGGGAGGTGTGTGAGTGAGACAAACAGATTCACGTCAGTATTCTCACACGATTTCAGTTCTCACAAGTATTTCCAAGAGCCGAAAGGGAGATTAATTGGGTTCTAATGAGTTGGCTTTGCGTTCATGGTGCAGATGTGGTAACCCTGCGGGTAACATAAACCCTGCAGGTAACCCAAACCCGTCTCTTGGTAACTTCGGTAACCAAGCGGGTAACCCAAATGACGACATACCACGCGGAGCAGTCCCTCGTCGCCAGACTTCATTTATCACCAATATTAGTGCCCCACTACAACAGCGACTTGGACGTTATCTCCCCGAGGACGAAGAGAATATGAAAACATTGTTGGACGATCAAGCAGCCAGCCCGGTCCCTTCGCGCTAAAACAATTAGCGGCCCCTTTACGGCCATGCGTTGGAAGAAGTCATTAGTCATCAGCGCCACTCTACGCCGAAACAAGGAAGATCAAGTGACACCACTCATAACATCATTAGTCAACAGCGACACCTGACACCCGACTCCGAGGCGAGGAAAAAAGAGAAAGGACAACGCCCATCTGACCTTTGCACCTACAGCGCCAGGCATACTAATTAGCCTCCAGCCTCGCGGAAGAAAAACCGGAGTGTGTCACAGCTACGTCACGCTACGGGAAGCCAATCACAAGGCTCCAAGGAACCTACGAAAGCTGAGCGTACAGTAGCAACAAATCACCGGGCCCCGTGGGAACTCACTAAAACAAAAGAGCCACCCACGAGACGCGAAAGTACCTGAGTCCCTCCTACGCTAGGACAAACGCCAAACCTAGGGAAAGCAGTAATCTAGGCCACACCTCGTAGGTCCTACGATCACCCTTCAAGCTCCTCCCTCATCCTCGTCGAAGACTACGTATAAAATAGGGAACAAAGAAGAGAACAGCAGAGAACAGCTCCAGAGCAGCTACAGAACAAGAAGAGAACAAGCTCCACTCACTCGCGACAAGCAGAAGCAGCAGGAAGCAGCAAGATACAAGAAACCAAGAAAGAAGGACTCCAGCAAGAAGTCACGAAAGCAGAATTCAAGAAAGAAGGACTCAAGCAAGAAGTCACGAAAGAAGAACTCTAGGAACAAGAGCTCAAGAAAGAAGAACACAAGAAAGAAGAAACAAGAAAGAAGAAACGTGTTCCCTGCTCTTCACCCAAGATGCTGACTTCTGTATTGTTCGTGAGTAGAAGTGTGAGCTGTGTAGATTAAGGTCCAGTGCGGCATACATATATATATATTAGGAATTATTAGGAATCATTAGGAATTATTAGGAAGTTGTTAGGATTTATTATTGTGTACTATTGTATGAACAGGAGCAGTGATTACTGTCTCCATTTCTTTACTATTGTGTTATCATTATTGTGGTTTTATTATGTCACTGTGAGCCAATATCGTGACAGTACTCACGCCGTTATACAAGGTGAAAGAAATACCATGCGTCTCTGAACGCTTCAGTTTATTGTTTTAATAAATAGATTAGTGTATACTTCTTTGAATATCCCAGAACTCACGTGCTTCGGCACACGTTACCTTGTAATCTCAAGTAAACCCTCTAACGAAGGGTTGGGTTACAACACTGGTGGCAGCTTAGAGGGATATTTAAAGAGTTACTAATCTAGTTAATGCAAAGAGATAAACGCTCAAGCGACTCCTCCAGTAGCCCGCCTTCGCGTTCTAGTCCTATTCCTTTGTGGTGGGATTATTCATACACCAACATGCCTGAAACTACAGTTTCATCGTCAATTGTTAGCTCTTCTGATTTGGCAGAGATCATCAACCGGAATGACGTTGATAACTTTTCACGTGTGGTAGGCTTACCGTACTTTGGAGGTGGTGACTCTCGTTACGAAGACTATCCTAACTTAACCTTTACTACTAGCTCTTCCCAATGGATCAAAGATATAGAAAGTAGAACAGTTAAAAACTGGACTGAAGCTGGAAAGATAGAATTAGCCAAACAATACTCTGTAGGCCCCGCCCGTAGATTGATAGTATGTACCACAGACGAAGCTGGTCCTGACTGGACAAGACTAAAAAAAATAATTGTGGATACCTTCAAGGAACTCAATACCTATGATAAGTGGCACATTAGACTATCGGAAGCCAAGCGCGAGCCAAGAGAGACCTTGAACACCTATTTTGTCCGCTTGTATGAGATGCTGTGCAAGTTGAAAAAAGAAATGCCTGAGCACACGTCTGCATCCACCCATCACATGACTTTGTCATTCATGCGAGCAATGCCTCCAACTTTTATGGCAGTCATCACGAAAGAAGATCGGTCACATCCACATACTGTGCTAGACAAAGCCTTAAATTATGCAGAAACCCATCCTCATTGCAAACTCAGAGACGAGGATATAGCCAAAGAATCTAGAAACACTGTCAATGTGGTGGCCAACCCCACCCAGGAACCTCCACAGGCTCACCAGTCCCATCAGTCCCATCAATCTCGTCAGTCTCACCAGGCTCACCAGTCTCATCAGTCCCAGACAGGTGCAACCCCTAGGCGTAACTTTAACCCTAGACAAACACGACCCCCGGTCAGGCCTCAGCCCATACAATGTTATCACTGTGGCAAAATGGGTCACATTGCCAGGAATTGTCGAGCGGGACGACAGCCAACCTGTCTCGCGTGTAACTCAAACACGCATTGGACTGCATCATGTTGGAAAAATAGACAGATGCAAGGTCAAAATACTAGCCAAAAAAAAAACGCCAATTACCGACCGAGGACGTAAACGCACCAGCTGAACAAAAAATGATTGGTACTAGTTGGACAGCTAGTAACATACTAGAACAAGAATTGTTAGCTATAAGATTAAAGGTTAAGCAAAAGAATGGACAATATAGAGAAGTGGTTGCTTTGGTTGATACCGGCGCATGTACTAGTTTAATAGAAGAAGATTTTGTAAAGAAATTTGATATTCATGGCAAGCTAGAAGACACTCCTGCTAACGTATGCTCAGTAAACGGAGACAGAATCCATAATAAAGGTCGCCTAGAACTCACATTAAGAGTAGGAAATAAGCTAAGTGAACAGAAGGTTGTCCTTACACAAGGCCTCCAGCTTCCCACCCCTATTATATTAGGAATGGATTTCTTCCTGGCACACAACATCACTCTCACCTTACGAAACACTCCAGGCAATGAGATTGCAGCTCTTGAAATAGAAGGGAGCGTGTACCCATTAGAACAGATAGGAAAGGGTAAAGTGCATGTAGTAGACCTAGAAAACAACGCCACTAATGAAGTTAATGAGGTTAACGAGGAGGATATGGTAAAATGCAAAGCGATAGAGACCGTGATTCTTCACCCTGCCGTAACGGGATATTTAATGCTCAGAACCCCTCTAACAGGAGTCCAAGACGCGCTATTCACTCCGTGTCCCGGTAACCCGGCCGCACGTGTGCTGTGCTCTGGCGTGGTACGATTAATTCCCTCTGTAGAAACACACACCTCAATTTTTATGGTACGATATATTAATATTGAACAAGAAACGGTACTAGTAAATGAGGACAGTACCTTAGGTTTTGTACAGCCGTTACAACAAGAAAACTATCAGAAGACGACCCCTTCAGCTTTCATTGGCGCCGTAGTAGAGGAACAACAAGGAGTACAGGAAATTATTGACAGTAAATTCCCAAAAACATCACGTGAGAACAAAGCTCTGTGCAAACTAATAAAGAAATATCCTGGAGTTCTCTCCACGGAAAAAGAGCCTTTGACAGTCGCTCCATATTTCATGCATACCATTCAACAAGTTACTAATGAAGTTGTCTACCGAAAACCTTACCCCATCCCCGTCAGTTATCATGAACAAGTAGACAAACAACTGGTTGCTCTTCAAGAACAGGGCATTATTCGGCCTTCCTATTCTCCCTATAATGCACCTCTAATCCCTGTCCCCAAGAAAGATGGAGGTTTGCGACTCTGTCTGGACTTCCGTGCCCTGAACACCACCTTGAGAGATGATAAATACCCCTTACCTAATATACAGCAGATATTGTATCAACTAGGAAAAAGTAAGATTTTTACGTGTCTGGATCTCAAACAAGGTTATCATCAGATACCTTTGGATGAAGACAGCATGGAAAAAACTGCA
This sequence comes from Eriocheir sinensis, assembly GCF_024679095.1. NCBI lineage: Eukaryota > Metazoa > Arthropoda > Malacostraca > Decapoda > Varunidae > Eriocheir > Eriocheir sinensis. The sequence continues at coordinate 13,643,298 of NC_066527.1, forward strand.
TTTTCCTCACCTGCTGGACATTGGGAGTTCACTTCCCTACCTTTTGGACTAAAAACAGCCCCCTCATGTTTTCAACATGTTATAAATTCAGTATTAGTAGGACTTGTCGGAAAGACGACACAAGTATACCTAGATGACGTCATCGTCCTAGGAGAAACCTTTGATGAACACATCACTAACCTTGACAGAGTGTTAAGTAGACTAGCGGAAGCTAAACTTACCCTGAAGATGGAAAAGTGTCATTTTTTCCAGCCCAAGGTTGATTATTTAGGACATGTAATCAGTGCTGAAGGTTTGCAACCTCAACCAGCAAAAGTCCAAGCTATTAAAAACCTAAAACCCCCGAAAACACTGAATGACCTTCAGTCATTGCTGGGCATGCTCAATTATTATAGGAAATTTATAAAGGATTTCTCTCAGATCAGCAGACCATTAACCCTTTTATTAGGAGGCAAGGGAGATAAGGAAAAGAAACATAAGAAAAAGGACAAAACTCCTATCCCTTGGAGCGATGAAGCTCAAGTTGCTTTTGACACTCTCAAGGACGCATTAGCGACTCATGTTACGCTACAGTTCCCTGACTTCTCAAAGAATTTTGTTCTCACTACGGATGCCTCAGACACTTGTATAGGTGGAGTTCTTCAACAAGAAGACGATAGTGGTAGTTTACGCCCTATAACATTCTTTTCTAGAACTTTTAATTCAGCTGAACGGAACTATAGTACCATTGAGCGTGAAACACTTGCTGTAGTATACGGACTCCAAGTCAATCGACCCTTAATACTGGGTTATCATATAGAGATTCACACAGATCATCGCCCCCTAGTTTGGTTACTTAAGGTAGCAACCCCAAACGGGCGTATTGCTCGGTGGCAGTCACTACTAGTAGAATATGACTTCTCAATAAAGCACTTACCCGGAAAAGAGAACGTAGTAGCAGATTTCCTATCACGTTGCAGAGTAGAAGAAGATGGTATCTCACTAGTAGATCCTAGAGATAAAGTAATGACTATTGTCCCAGGAGCTAACGACACTAACGTTACATGGGATATACCTGAAATTATTGAGCTACAAGACTGCCATGAAGCCTATGGCCTCATGAAGAGAATGCTTAGAGACGGAAAGTCAGTTGAAGAGATAGAGATGGCAATGAAGCAAGCAAGGGTAAAACTCCGAGTACCTATAGATAGATGTCAATTAAAAGAGAATATACTCTATCGAGTAATGAGAAACCCCTACGGGGAAGACACATGTGTAGTTCTTCTGCCCCCTCAGTATATCTCCAAAGCGATAACTTTAGCGCATTCCGTGCCAACAGCTGGGCATGGTGGTGCTAAGGTTACCTTGCAACGTTGCCAGAAGTTCGCTTACTGGCCAGGGATGAAAAGGGATATAGAAGATTTTTGTAGGAGATGTACCACGTGTGTTCGTTTTAAGAGGACTGGGAACTCTTACCCTGCTCCCCTGCGACACTACCCAGATGTTACCTCACCTTTTGAGAGAGTACATATGGACGTGGTAGGACCTGTCGGTCGCTCAGATAATGGCTACAGATACCTGTTGACCATAGTAGATGTTTTCACTAAATATTTAGTAGTGGTGCCTCTCAAAACTAAGGAAGCAACAGAAGTTGCTCGTGCATTCTATGATAAGGTAATCTGTGCACACGGAATACCTCAATCAATTGTTACTGACCAAGGTGGTGAATTTGTAAACCACGTTTTAAGAGATGTAACAGAACGGTTACAATTAAAGCATGCAAAGATAACAGCGTTCCACCCAGCAGCAAATGGAGTGGTAAAAAGGGCTAATGCCACGATAGTCAGTATTCTAAGGACTTTAGTTGAGGGAAATATAAGTATTTGGGATACAATGCTACCCGCCGCAACTCATGCCTACAACACCGCATATCACAGAATCATAAGGGACACACCATTTTTCCTCCTGTATCTTCGAGACCCCAGGTTGCCTTACAATATGTTAGAAGAGACTACCAAGCCTTGGTATAATGTAGACAGCTATAAGGAAGAAATGACCCTAGTAGCTCAGAAAGTCTATGCCAGATGTGAAGAATACCTGGAAATAGGTCGACAAGAGATGGAAAGATACCATAAACCGTCGAGGATAAAACCCTTAAAAATAGGCGATAGAGTGTACCTGAAAAACACACCTAGCAGAAAAGAGCATAAAAAATTGCAGGCGCTCTTCAAAGGTCCATATAGAGTTATAAAAGTAGTGAGCGACGTGGTAGTTCAGCTCAAAGATATTAGGACCAGTAAAATGGCTACTATCCATACAGACCGTGTGAAAGTGATCCCCGAAGATAGCATCACTTACAAACAACATCCCCATATACGGAGAGCCTATCCACTCCTGGATTCATCGGAGGCAGACCTCCCCGATTCTTTTGACGACTTTGTCGACACCTCACTTGCACCAACGGTCGTCCACCGTTCTGATGCGAAAGAAACCGAGCAAAACACTGATAATGAAACTGCCACATCAGAAGTCGCTATCGAAATTGACCCTAGTACAACACCCCGCTACCAATTACGATCATCTACGGATCCTCCAAATCTTCCACATGTTATGTCCAAACCTATAGAATATAAGCGTTAACTCATTCTAGATATCAGGAGCTGCTCTAAGACTAAGTTTCTCTGCAGATGGCTCTTATCGTCGGCGTCGTTCCTGATGCCCCGTCGAGAGAATCCCCTGTGCGCGCTGGCCTTAACTTTTCGCCAGCGTACCGGGCCCTTCTCACAGGACGATATTACATCGTCCCTTTCGAAGTCAAAGCTGATGACATCTTGCAACCCCTCATTCAGGCGAAAAACTTAACTGCCGACATCGCCTGGAACATCCAACATATGAATGACTCGTATCTGGTTGTCAACTCTCTTAAAAAGACCCTACGTTCATTTGACAACGAGTTTGACAAACTGTTCCTTGACATGAATAATTTTTTAACGTACATAATGGGTGCCATGCCCAGAGATCGTTCCAAGCGGGGAGCCCTAAATTTCCTTGGCTCCTTATCTAATATTTTGTTTGGCACGGCTACCCAGGCTCAAATTGATGCCGTTCATCACCAGATACATACCCTTGAGTCCCTTACGGAAAAAGAACGGGTTATGTTAAACGTTCATTCCCATGCTTTAAACATGACAGCCCGCGATATGAGGGCTATACATTCAGCAATTAGACGACTAGAATCTGCAGCCAACATTTCCAACCAAATAATTCGCGAGTTTTCCCTTAAGACACTCCAACTAGAAGCAGGACAGAGACTCACGGAAGCCTTCTTTAACCTTGAACTGGCTCTAACTGATGTTGTTTCGTCCAACTTGAATGTAAAATTAGGTCTTCAATCCTTATTACAAACTCGTGTTACACCAATGTTACTTCCCGATAAAACATTACTCGATGTTCTTCAAGAGGCTGCAGTAAAGCCTCCAGGGTTACTTTTCCCAGCAGCACCTGAATATTTAGCATTATATAGGGATACTATTCGTGTTGCCGCACGACCTTCAATCTCCTCGGGCTCGAAACACTTTTACCTCACTCTCCCCATGCGAGGAAGTCCTGCAGACATCTTTGATGTCTTCAGGATCGACTCACTCCCCTATCCTGTACCTGATTCTACATATTTAGCTCAATACTCCCGTAATCATAAGTTTATTGCCTTCAGCGAAGATAGGACTTCTTATTTTTTATTAGATTCCCTGGACCACTGTGTGCAATATGACCATTTGTATATCTGTCCTCCCATTGGCCCTGTTTATGACGCTTCAGTGGACACTTGCGAGTCCGCAGCGTTCCTCAATAAGTACATAGCTACTAATCTATGTCAAACCTTTTTACTAAAGTCCTTCCCCCCAATGTTCCTTAAAGGACAAGGCGTGTGGACGTTCTCCACTAGTCAGCCTGTCACGCTCACCCTCAGTTGCCCTACCAACCCTGTCAGTAAGCTTCGGCAACTTGTCAATGGCTCAGGAGTTCTTACTCTAGGTCAAGGTTGTAGTGCACATAGCCCATTGCTCACACTTCCTGCTCACGATACCATCGCTGATCTGCCCCCGCTTACTCTCAAACCTGTTCCCCTCGATGTGGTGCTCCCAGCCCTGGCTCCCAACGCCACCTGGCTTCGTCACTTGCCTAATCTCACTTTACTTAACAGTGAGCAACCTGTGGCTCTCCAGGCTATCCTGGCAGCCCTTCAGCCCATTCACGCCCCGCAACCATCTTCGGCGTCGCATCCCTCCTTGTGGATGCTCCTCACCTTGGCTGGCGTGCTCTTCCTAGTCCTCCTCCTGGCCTGCGGTACACATGCATGGATTTACAAATACGTCCGTCGCCATGTCCGCCGGGACCTGTGGCAGCTGGTGACGGCCCGCCCAGCCCGCCCCACCATCGTCCTTGGTAGGCCTCCGGGGCGAGGCCTTCCGAGGGGGGAGGTATGTGGTAACCCTGCGGGTAACATAAACCCTGCGGGTAACCCAAACCCGTCTCTTGGTAACTTCGGTAACCAATCGGGTAACCCAAATGACGACATACCACGCGGAGCAGTCCCTCGTCGCCAGACTTCATTTATCACCAATATTAGTGCCCCACTACCACAGCGACTTGGACGTTATCTCCCCGAGGACGAAGAGAATATGAAAACATTGTTGGACGATCAAGCAGCCAGCCCGGTCCCTTCGCGCTAAAACAATTAGCGGCCCCTTTACGGCCATGCGTTGGAAGAAGTCATTAGTCATCAGCGCCACTCTACGCCGAAACAAGGAAGATCAAGTGACACCACTCATAACATCATTAGTCAACAGCGACACCTGACACCCGACTCCGAGGCGAGGAAAAAAGAGAAAGGACAACGCCCATCTGACCTTTGCACCTACAGCGCCAGGCATACTAATTAGCCTCCAGCCTCGCGGAAGAAAAACCGGAGTGTGTCACAGCTACGTCACGCTACGGGAAGCCAATCACAAGGCTCCAAGGAACCTACGAAAGCTGAGCGTACAGTAGCAACAAATCACCGGGCCCCGTGGGAACTCACTAAAACAAAAGAGCCACCCACGAGACGCGAAAGTACCTGAGTCCCTCCTACGCCAGGACAAACGCCAAACCTAGGGAAAGCAGTAATCTAGGCCACACCTCGTAGGTCCTACGATCACCCTTCAAGCTCCTCCCTCATCCTCGTCGAAGACTACGTATAAAATAGGGAACAAAGAAGAGAACAGCAGAGAACAGCTCCAGAGCAGCTACAGAACAAGAAGAGAACAAGCTCCACTCACTCGCGACAAGCAGAAGCAGCAGGAAGCAGCAAGATACAAGAAACCAAGAAAGAAGGACTCCAGCAAGAAGTCACGAAAGCAGAATTCAAGAAAGAAGGACTCAAGCACGAAGTCACGAAAGAAGAACTCTAGGAACAAGAGCTCAAGAAAGAAGAACACAAGAAAGAAGAAACAAGAAAGAAGAAACGTGTTCCCTGCTCTTCACCCAAGATGCTGACTTCTGTATTGTTCGTGAGTAGAAGTGTGAGCTGTGTAAATTAAGGTCCAGTGCGGCATACATATATATATATATAAGGAATTATTAGGAATCATTAGGAATTATTAGGAAGTTGTTAGGATTTATTATTGTGTACTATTGTATGAACAGGAGCAGTGATTACTGTCTCCATTTCTTTACTATTGTGTTATCATTATTGTGGTTTTATTATGTCACTGTGAGCCAGTATCGTGACAGTACTCACGCCGTTATACAAGGTGAAAGAAGTACCGTGCGTCTCTGAACGCTTCAGTTTATTGTTTTAATAAATAGATTAGTGTATACTTCTTTGAATATCCCAGAACTCACGTGCTTCGGCACACGTTACCTTGTAATCTCAAGTAAACCCTCTTACGAAGGGTTGGGTTACAACACAGAAGCCTTGTCAAACTATCACTAGGCTCATAAAACTACCCATGGGAATACCAACAGCAACCTCTACAAAATCCTTATCAAATGTGGGTGTGTAACTCAGGGAGGGCCATATTCTTACATATTCCGGCGACCTGACACATGTATTTGACAAGGCTTTCGCAGGAGTTTTGGTCATTTCCAGGGGTAGTTTTATGACCCTGGTGGTAGTCTGACCCATCATCTGTACTATGGAACTAAAAACACTCATTAGAACCCGATGAACCTTCTCTTCGGCCTTTGGAAATGGTTGGTGTGAGCGGCGGAAACTTCTCAAGATACCGACCTGAGCCCCGAAATGTTCGGGAATATGGGGAACAGTTTGGGGTATACTGTTTTCTAGGGGGATTTATCTTGTCTCAGCCAATTACTGTTATCATAGCTAAGGTAAGGGGAAGCAACCTTATCATGGGATCAATTTTTACACGAATATTCTACTGCCCAAATCCCTTATGCAAGAGTTAACCAGCATCTTCATTCTTTCATTCCTTACACAGCCTTCCTTCGTCTATATTTCCTCCTGCCTCTGACTTGAATTCTTTCAAGAGGAGCGTATCAAGACACCTCTCCTCCTGAAATTGACCTCTCTTTTGGCCGCTCATCACTTTTGTCTCTGTAGGAGCAGCGATTAGCGGGCTTTTTTTTATACCTTTTTTTGTTGCCCTTGAGCTGTTTCTTTAGCTGTAAAAAAAGGCATGTCAGCACTCACCATCAAATCGAAGGTCTTGCTCGGGGAAAAGGCTTTGTTGCTGAACACTTGGCCAGTCTTCGGGTGGATCTTGAAGCGGCCCTTCTTGCCCTTGCCGGTCCTGATGCTGTAGTCCAGGTCACCGTTCATGCCCACGTCCGCATCTCTGGCGAACACCTTCAGGGGAATAGGGGAAGGTACTGAGAGGCGGCACCGAGCAGGGAGGTCCACGTGGCTACAAGGCCCGTGAAGGCAATGCTCCGTCTGCTTGCACTACCTTGGGACAACCGATGTGTTATAGGGGAACGTTGCTCGAGTGTTGGTGATCATTTAAGTCAACCTCCCTTAAAGGAATGTATCTCACGGCTTTGTATGGACGTCAAAAACATGCAGGTATAGGATCAAACCCCAAGTATGTTTAAGAAGTAAATAGGTTTTACATGTGATCATACATTTTAAGTCTCCTTTCCCAGAGAGAGGTTTAGTGAGTGGAGTTTGAAACGACTTACAGATAAACATGTTAGTGGTGTTATTGAGTTAATGCTAAGAAACACATTCCAGAAAACGAAGTCATTACGTCTATTGCAGTACGAACAACAAGATACTGTCACCATGCTCCCCAAGACTACACGGAACAGAAGGATGAACGGAACACTGTGCCACGACAACGCTGCGCACATGCCCAGACGGCCTCAGGGGGCGTGTGTGTGTCCTGCCCCGTGGCTCGTGTTCCCGGGCTAACACAGAACAGAACATAAATATTATAACACAATGCGTGCAGTATAAGTTTAGCAGGTTTGGAGTTAAAGTCCTTGCTTAACTTGTCTTTTTACTGGTTTTGTGTCTTACACGGAGCGGTGATGTGAACTCTATCTAGACGAAATGATGACTGCCCTCGGCAGCCGCACAAGCTATGTGCGTCATCTTTCGTTCATGAGGTTGCCTAGTCACAAAAGGATTTATACAGATAGAGGGAGAAGAAGTGGAAACGGATAGATATTTAGGATTAATATTTACATGTTTACAATGCTCGGTCAGGCTAGCGTGGCGCCCACGCCACGATGAAAGTAAAACTCTATGTACAAGGATGGCCGGGCAAAATGAGGTATAGAAAGTATGAAGACGAGAAAGGAAGTACACAGTATAAGGGAATGGGAAAAAAAAATAATGAATGGGATACAGGATGATAAGCCCATGAGGGACAAATAGCAGTTAAATGCAGTTAAACAATTGGCACATGGTTACATTACCTAGAGTAATGGTGTATAAACAAATAAAGACAAGTGCACAAAAAAAAAATATTTGTTTTCTAATATCTAAACTCCCGGGAGAATGATTTATTAACTAAATATAATATGAGAAATAATATATAGTAGAAAATATGATCATGATCATGGAATAAATGGTATGGGAATACATACATGGTTAAGTTAAAATATGGAAACAAAAAATTGGTTGTATATGGATATATAGGTGTATATACAAATGGTAAATAGATACATATCACAGAGGACTTGCATGTTAGTTAGTTATTGTAAGAAATTATCCTGTCCTCTGGTTATAGATAAATGGCATATGAATACAATTATGCTCAATGAAAAAAAAAATATTATTGGACAACGGGAATATGGCCTATGCCGTTGCTGGCTGTAAGGGGCGCTGGAGGACGGCTCGACGCAGGAAGGCGTAGCGGCGGTGGAAGACACAGATGAGGAGGGTAGCTAGGATCACAGTGAGCGTCAGTACCGTAGTCAGTGACGCGAGGATGGGGTATACAGTGTCGGGGCGAAGTTCTGGCCAGATGGTGAGAGAGGAAATGGGTTGTAGGGTGATGTTCGGTGCAGTGAGTTTGGGTAAGGTGTCTCCTAAAGAGTGTAAGGGTTCGAGTTGTAGGGGAGTTGTTGGTGTCGGCAAGTGAAAGGGTTTGAGGTTGTAGGTATGAAAGGTTTGGTTAAGCAATAGATGGTTAGATTGTTTAGTGGTTAGGTTGTGGGATGTGAGACTGCAGGCCTCCAAGATGACAAAGGAGCCGTGGACAGCGGTGTTGCTAGGTCGGGATCCAGGGCAAGTAACTGTAAGAGCAATTGAATGATGGAAAGAGAAGTAACGCCAGGGTTTCACTCTAAGGTGGAAGATGGTGGTATCCTCGACTGGGGTGAAAAGACACAGAGATTCAATTGGGGAGTTTCTAACTAGACCCAGCTCACAAGGATAATGACTGGTAGGCAAAAAGACGTACTGATAAGCAGGGCAAAGGTACATCTGGAATCGGGTGATATGGCAATCATGAAAGTCAGCTGGAAAAGCAATGTGCATGAAATCTGATGAAACCAAGAGAGTGGCATGAGATGTAGATAGTTGGTAGATGGAAGAATTGACAACTGTAGGGAATGGATGAATGTGATAGATAGTGAACATATCTGGCGACCTAAAGGGTATATGCACCAAGATACCATCTGTAGTCAATGTTGCCTCCATGTAGGGATAATAATATTGAACCTGGGTCTCACTGAAAACAGGAGTTAAGCCTTTTTCTGTTCTGGCCCAATCAATGACATGCATAAGTTCCTGAGGGGTGAGAAGGGAAGGGGTTACAACACCATCTAACACGTCTCTGAGTAGTGTAAATGTGTCCTGCAGTGCTAATTTAAAATTTGTGATTGCAAGGTAGACAGCTCTGAGGTTTGCTGCCATTAAAGCCAAATGGTGAGCCACTAAGTACTGGTGTTGGACCTGCTGAAGCTGGGTTATGAGGGATGTGAAGTTGTTGAGGCGGTCTATGATAACTTTTTGAGTCTTAACAACCGTCTCAATAGCTTTGTTTTGGGAACTGAGAACAATGGCCTGGTTATTCAAAATAGTACCCCATTTGTCTAACTGATCGTGAACTTCAGCAACATCGGCTTCTGTAGCTGTACCAATGAGGCCTTTTAACAATCTCCCACCAATGTCGATGAGACCACGCTTGGACCTGGCGTGGGCTACTGGTGTTTTAAGGTAAGTTGAAAAGGGGTCCATTCTAGCAGACTATCAAAGGATTGTTGGATATTTAGGAAAGATAGCATGAGAGTAGAGAAATATGTCAGCGTGAGTGGATGGTTTAGTTTATGAACTGTGTCCGAGGTCTGCTGGAGAACCGCTTCCGCTTGCTGGATCTGGCGCCGGAACTGGGGTATATGGAGTCGCTCCAGCTCACGAAAATCGCATAGGGTAATGCGGACATCGACCACGTCCTCCACCACCATCACGGGGCCGTCTGGCTCCACGATTGCCCCCACACGTAGGTGTTGTTCATAGGAGGGCTGCTTCGTGGCATTTGTGGGGAGGACCAGGAGAACACCTCCCAAGATACATAGGCAAGGGAGTAGCATCGCAACTGGGTGAGATAATAGAAAGTGGTTAGTGGATGGATAAGGTAAAAAAAAAATTGTGGGAGAAGAGAAGGGACACTAAGGGATGAAGATGGTTCTCCGTACAAATGCATCAGTGTGCAGATGTGTATGATCTTAGTTTCTTCCTGTAGTCGTTGGTAGGGTCCACCTCAGCTGGGCCTGGAGTATTTGTCGGTGTCGTTAGAGGGTCGTCAGGCGCAGGGGTCGACTCCTCACAGGTTGAGGAAGAAGGTCGGTTAGTGCGTTTTAGGTGGTCTAGGTGTGCAAGCTTTGTTTCCAAGGTAGTCAGGTGGCGGATCTTGACCTTATTCCCTTTGTCGTAGGACAGTACTCGGTAGGGTCCCTCAAAGCGAGGTGCTAGTTTGTTTTTGGGGTCCTGAATTTTTAAATAGACAATGTCCCCTGGGACCAATAATTTGTCGGTTGCTGATTTCCATTGTGACGCATTCATGGCAGCCTTGCTATCCTCGATGTTGGAGGTAACCCGTTTATAGATCTTCTGGAAGTCTGTCCCTCTGACTCGAACGTAGTCATCAAAATTATAGATGGGTGTGTCCTCTTTGAGGAGGAATGAGTATGGCAATCGATGGTCCTGGCCAAAAATGACAAAATGAGGTGTGTCACCTATTGATTTATGGAGAGATGAGTTAAGAGAAGCCATTACCTGAGGCATCCATTCGTGCCAAGTTACTGAGACATCACCGACCAGAGAGCGAAGTGTCTGAATGATTTTTCGATTTTGTCGCTCGACCATGCCATTGGAAGCTGGATGATAAGCCATGGTATTTACCTTATCAACTTGGTATTCCTTGCAGATTGCCTCCAAGATTTTATTGTTAAATTCTGAGCCATTATCTGAGATGAGGACTTTAGGGTGTTATATTTACAAAGACTTCATCAATGAGAGCTTTAGCCACAGTAGTTGCTTGCTTGTCCACTATGGGAACGAGAACCGAGAAACGACTGAAATGATCAATGGCAACCAATAGGTATTTGTGGCCTTCAGTAGTTTGGGGTAATTTCAATAGGTCAATAGCAATGGTATCCCATGGCTCTAAAGGTATGGGATAGCTTTTGATGGGGACTTGCTGAGTAATGGATCCATAATTTTCTGCACAAGTGTGGCAGTTGTTGATGTAATCAATGATGTCGAGCCGCATACGTGGCCAATAATATAACAAACGGGCTTGCATCAAAGCTCTACTTTTTCCAGGATGGCCGGCATGAGGGGAAGAATGTATGTTATGCAAGATCATAGAGACTAGGCTTTCTGGTACGACGATTTGTGTAACTTCCCTATGCGGACCGTATTTAGTTGTGATGTATGTATTCCTGACGAGGATGCCGTCGTTGAGATCAAAGTCAGTTAAGGGTACAGGTAGTGTTGGCAAGGAATTGGGGTCGCCACTCTGCAGATAGTATAGGATGGGTTGACAGAAGTTATCAGATTGTTGCGCTGCGCGTATGGAATCATTCAAAGTTGGGTCATGAGTTCGACTTGGGTCATCAAAATGATCTACATCCATGTCCATTATCGCGCCGATATTTCTGGATAGGGCGTCCGCTACCTGATTTACTGCTCCAGGGACATGAGCAAATGAGGGATTAAAGTCTTGGACAATGAGGCTCCATCGGGCCAATTTCCCCGTGAGGGTTTTAGTATTGAATAATTCCACCACGGCTGCGTGGTCGGTTCTGACATGGATATTGTAGCCATAAATGATGTCACGAAAATGACGTAATGCCCACACGACCGCAAGGGCCTCAAGGTGGGTAGTACTGTAGTTTGATTCTGCTTTGTTGAGCGTGCGACTTGCATATGCTAGAGGTTGTAATTTATTTCTAACATCATATTGCATGAGAGCGGCGCCTAGGCCCTTGCCACAAGCATCTGTGTACAGGAAAAAGTCTTTTGTGTGGTCTGGGTAGGCCAGGACAGGCGGGGATGTTAGTGTTGTTCTAAGGTAATCAAAAGCTTCCTGATGTTCCGCCCCCCATGTAAATGTGGAGTCTTTGCGCAAAAGTTGAGTGAGGGGTCTTGCAATGCGTGAATAGTCCTTGATAAAGGATCGATAGTACCCGGACAGTCCTAGGAAGGAGCGGACAGATTTCACGTCTGTTGGCACAGGATAGTTAAAAATAGCCTGGACTTTGTCAGGAGTCGTATGTACACCATTCTGATCGAGGACATGGCCTAAGTATGTGATGCTTGGACGCAAAAAATGACATTTTGGGAATCGCAGAGTTAGACCTGCCTGGTAAAGGCGATTAAATACTTCTTGTAGTAAGGTAATGTGTGAGTCGACATCCTGTGACACTATGATGATGTCATCTATAAAGGCGAAAACCTGTTTGCCAAGGAGGCCATGCAAGACTTTGTTGACTAGCCTTTGGAACGTTAGTGGCGCACCACTAACTCCAAAGGGGAGTTTATGAAACTGCCAGTGACCCGAAGGGGTACAGAAGGCTGTAAGCGGTTTACTATGCTCATCGAGGTCTACCTGCCAATAGCCACTTGCTAAATCTAAGGTCGTGAAAACCTTGTTGTTGGTGCCCATGCTGCTTAAAATATCCTGCAAGTGAGGTAAGGGGTATCTTTGAGGGTGCGAAACAGCATTTAGTTTCCTGTAGTCTACAACTGGCCGAAATTGGCCGTTTTTCTTCTTCACAAGGAAAATGGGAAAGTTCCAGGGAGAAGTAGTGTGTTCTATAATACCTGATGCTAACATGTCTTTGACTGCAGTATCTAGGATAGCTCTTTGAGAGTGTGGTGTTCTGTATGCAGGCACATAGATGGGGTTGGTATTGGGATCAACCGGTATTGAATGTGTTAAAACATTTGTGGATCCAATAGGATCATCCGGCAGACTGACAATGGAGTGGTATGTCTCTAGTAGGTTGTGCAATTTCTCCCTTGCTTCTGGAAAAGCTAGATCTTCGAGATGAGTAGCTAGGTAATCATTTACTTTTTGTTTATGATGATCACTCCGCAAGATCTCAGAGGGGGAGATGATCTCTGATTCCTGTACGCTACCTATGCGTTCAGGTAGAATTTCAAAGTCAACGACGCATGTCCCTTGACGGAACTTGCGTACGTATGGGGATGAGTTGTGCATTATTAGGAAGGTTTGACCATTTTTATCTACTTTGCAAAGTGCATCCTCCATAGTCATGGCATTCATCTTCAAGCTCTCACTCATACAGATAGCCTCACATTCATCACTTATACCAGCAAGACGCATTTGAAGCATAGCTGATCCACGCCCTTCTAACGTGACGTCATTCGCCAGAACGCCGTGGACCCTCAAATGCTCTTGCGAAGAGGAAGAAGAGGGAGAGGGAGGTAATGTATTGGAGGATGATGCACTTTGTTCCTTAATAACATGCACTGCTGGAGATGAATTATCAACCAGTGACCGCTGGGCCACGCTAGAAAGATGAGTATATCCTCCATCGGCGGAGGGAGAAGTGCACAACAATGGCTTTGGGGCCGTGAGTGTTCTAATTGGTGTTTCATGTTGGTAAACACAATCTTCTGCTGGAGCTAGGGACAAGCAGTGTTCCCGCATAGATTGAAGACCCAAAAGAATATCACCTGGGATATTCAAACCATGACACACATGAAAGGTGGCTGTAATCGGGGACCGGGAGTTAGCCAACTGGATAGACAAGGGGGTGTGTCCAACTACTTTAAATGATGTGTCATCTAGTCCACTTAATTTTAGGCAGGGAGGTTCCAATACCAAGGTTGTCTTTGCGTCATGTAAGGAACGCAATGTACCGATGTTTATGATATTGGGACATGCCCCTGTGTCCATGAAAACACTAATTTGGCGACCATTACACTTAGCAGGGACAGTCATGGCAAGGGAGGATTGGGGATAAAGAGCAATGCGGTGGTGTTTCATGGTAGTGGTTTCAACATCCGTAGGTTGGGTTTCAATGTCAAAATGAGCTGTGGATGTACTTGGTTTGTTTAAAGGTGTGCGGGTTAGGGGTGTTGTATGAATACCACACACCTGGTGTGATTTTGTACCTGAGCCTATGTTATTGCGGGAGACATGGCGCGCGAGGCTTCCCCCGACGAGATACCTCCCCGGGGCCTCGCGCGGCAATCCTAATGTTATGGCCTGATGTCTTATGGTAGGAACAATATTGATTTGACTGTTGGGTGTTGCTGCCGTACCAGCAATTACGTGTATGGTGTCCTGTGATTCTGCAGTTGTAACAATATTGAGTGTTATAGCCACGCCCGCGACCCCTGCCTCTAGTGTAAGGGCGGCGGCCGCGGGGTGTGGCAGAGCGGTTCCTAGGGGTCTGAGCTCCGGTCGGGGAGCGACTTTGGGGACGCCCCCTCTGAATTCTGACACCCCTCACCGCTGAGGATGGGGGTTCTGTTGGTGGCTCTCGTCCCGACAGGGGACTGATGTGGTTGAAAAGGGTTCTACCTTTTGGTAGGGGTTCTTCCTTTTGTAACTCTTTGAAGAGTGTCTCCGTGCAATTGAGGAGAAAGACAAAGTATGAGAAAAGGCGGCACACATCCTCAAGGTTCATTTTCTCATCGGTAGTCCAAGGGAGTGACGGAATTGGGTTTCAAACTCTGTGAAGGCTCCACCCGCGACGCCTAAACAATCATCTACTGCAATATTAGCCTTTATATTGGGACGGTAGGTAGCCGCTAGGCGGAACAAGACTGACAGGGCACCCTGTTTGCATGTGGAGCCGAAATGGCTGATGAGATTTGCTTTCGCTTCATCATATGTTTTGGCTTTCTTGAATGCGTCACTTTTTAAAATGGATTGAGCCCGACAAGGGCCCGTGTGGATGCTGTCGTAAAGGTGGGCCAATTTCTCCTTTTCATTTGTATATTGGAATTTGGTAAGCATCCTCTACCCTCTGCAGGTGAGTTAGGAGGTCGGGGCCGGTCTCCTCTGAGCCCGTATATTTTGGATTTTTATCCTCGCCCCTTAAAATGACGTTTTGAGGTTTGTCACTCATGGACCTCATGACAAACTGTCAGGGGCACATCTTCTAGGACATCAGGAGGCGTCCGTCCCAGAGAACACCTGCTCCGTGTCCTGCTATGAAACAAAACAGTCACAAGGGGGTTCAACATGCCCTCTGAACACCGCCAGTGACGGAGACGCGGAACCAAATCATAAAAGTAAAACAAAACAGTCACAAGGGGGTTCAACATGCCCTCTGAACACAGCCAGTGACGGAGACGCGGAACCAAATCATAAAAGTAAAACAAAACAGTCACAAGGGGGTTCAACATGCCCTCTGAACACAGCCAGTGATGGAGACGCGGAACCAAATCATAAAAGTAAAACAAAACAGTCACAAGGGGGTTCAACATGCCCTCTGGACACAGCCAGTGACGGAGACGCGGAACCAAATCATAAAAGTAAAACAAAAGTACATCTAGACACACTTGCAATTTACACCGCCTGCATGCGCCGACGTGACACCACAGGGAGCCGAGCCATGATGACGATGACACTGACACGGGTCCTCTGCCGCCGCCGGTGTGGTGCGCCCCGCGGGGTGAACAGCGCCGCTGTGGTGTCATGAGACATCCCAAGATCGTGAGACATCCCATCCTGAATACATCCATGAATTTCGACACGGTACCGTGTCTTTTGTCGACTGCTTGTCGGGATCTGTCCCACCCAAGTTTATTTATATTATTATGAAAGCAAATGATGACGTATGTGTGTATATAACTAGGACATCAACAATCACTCTTCTTCTTCTTCTTGTAACCTATTCCGCTTTGCATCGCTTTTTAGGTCCTCCTTGGTACTTTTTACACTTGATGCTTCACTTAGTTACTTTGTGATAGCAAAGATTGGGTTCCGCGATGCGAAGTTAAGGATGGGATGTCTTACGATACCGGATAACAGATGACACCACACCGCCACTCGTCTGCGTAACCATTATTAGTAAACAGCGCCGCCACTCGTCTGCGTAACCATTATTAGTAAACAGCGCCGCCACTCGTCTCCGTAACCATTATTAGTAAACAGCGCCGCCACTCGTCTGCGTAACCATTATTAGTAAACAGCGCCGCCACTCGTCTACGTAGCCATTATTAGTAAACAG
The DNA here is from genome assembly GCF_024679095.1 of Eriocheir sinensis. NCBI lineage: Eukaryota > Metazoa > Arthropoda > Malacostraca > Decapoda > Varunidae > Eriocheir > Eriocheir sinensis. Next base: position 13,659,444 of record NC_066527.1, read on the forward strand.
CGCCGCCACTCGTCTACGTAACCATTATTAGTAAACAGCGCCGCCACTCGTCTACGTAACCATTATTAGTAAACAGCGCCGCCACTCGTCTACGTAACCATTATTAGTAAACAGCGCCGCCACTCGTCTACGTAACCATTATTAGTAAACAGCGCCGCCACTCGTCTACGTAACCATTATTAGTAAACAGCGCCGCCACTCGTCTATACAACCATTATTAGTAAACAGCGCCGCCACTCGTCTATACAACCATTATTAGTAAACAGCGCCGCCACTCGTCTACGTAACCATTATTAGTAAACAGCGCCGCCACTCGTCTACGTAACCATTATTAGTAAACAGCGCCGCCACTCGTCTACGTAACCATTATTAGTAAACAGCGCCGCCACTCGTCTGCGTAACCATTATTAGTAAACAGCGCCGCCACTCGTCTACGTAACCATTATTAGTAAACAGCGTCGCCACTCGTCTACGTAACCATTATTAGTAAACAGCCCGCCACCCGCCTACGTAACCATTATTAGTAAACAGCGCCGCCACTCGTCTACGTAACCATTATTAGTAAACAGCGCCGCCACTCGTCTACGTAACCATTATTAGTAAACAGCCCCGCCACTCGTCTACGTAACCATTATTAGTAAACAGCGTCGCCACTCGTCTACGTAACCATTATTAGTAAACAGCGCCGCCACTCGTCTACGTAACCATTACTAGTAAACAGCGCCGCCACTCGTCTGCGTAACCATTATTAGTAAACAGCGCCGCCACTCGTCTACGTAACCATTATTAGTAAACAGCCCCGCCACTCGTCTACGTAACCATTACTAGTAAACAGCGCCGCCACTCGTCTACGTAACCATTATTAGTAAACAGCGCCGCCACTCGTCTACGTAACCATTATTAGTAAACAGCGCCGCCACTCGTCTATACAACCATTATTAGTAAACAGCGCCGCCACTCGTCTACGTAACCATTATTAGTAAACAGCGCCGCCACTCGTCTACGTAACCATTATTAGTAAACAGCGCCGCCACTCGTCTACGTAACCATTATTAGTAAACAGCGCCGCCACTCGTCTGCGTAACCATTATTAGTAAACAGCGCCGCCACTCGTCTGCGTAACCATTATTAGTAAACAGCGCCGCCACTCGTCTACGTAACCATTATTAGTAAACAGCGCCGCCACTCGTCTACGTAACCATTATTAGTAAACAGCGCCGCCACTCGTCTACGTAACCATTATTAGTAAACAGCGCCGCCACCCGTCTATACAACCATTATTAGTAAACAGCGCCGCCACTCGTCTATACAACTATTATTAGTAAACAGCCCCGCCACTCGTCTATACAACCATTATTAGTAAACAGCCCCGCCACTCGTCTATACAACTATTATTAGTAAACAGCGCCGCCACTCGTCTACGTAACCATTATTAGTAAACAGCGCCGCCACTCGTCTACGTAACCATTATTAGTAAACAGCGCCGCCACTCGTCTACGTAACCATTATTAGTAAACAGCGCCGCCACTCGTCTACGTAACCATTATTAGTAAACAGCGCCGCCACTCGTCTGCGTAACCATTATTAGTAAACAGCGCTGCCACTCGTCTACGTAACCATTATTAGTAAACAGCGCCGCCATTCGTCTATACAACCATTATTAGTAAACAGCCCCGCCACTCGTCTATACAACCATTATTAGTAAACAGCCCCGCCACTCGTCTACGTAACCATTATTAGTAAACAGCGCCGCCACTCGTCTATGTAACCATTATTAGTAAACAGCGCCGCCACTCGTCTACGTAACCATTATTAGTAAACAGCGCCGCCACTAGTCTACGTAAAAATTATTAGTATACAGCGCCGCCACTCGTCTACGTAACCATTATTAGTAAACAGCGCCGCCACTCGTCTACGTAACCATTATTAGTAAACAGCGCCGCCACTCGTCTACGTAACCATTATTAGTAAACAGCGCCGCCACTCGTCTACGTAACCATTATTAGTAAACAGCGCCGCCACTCGTCTATACAACCATTATTAGTAAACAGCGCCGCCACTCGTCTACGTAACCATTATTAGTAAACAGCGCCGCCACTCGTCTATACAACCATTATTAGTAAACAGCGCCGCCACTCGTCTACGTAAGCATTATTAGTATACAGCGCCGCCACTCGTCTATACAACCATTATTAGTAAACAGCGCCGCCACTCGTCTACGTAACCATTATTAGTAAACAGCGCCGCCACTCGTCTATACAACCATTATTAGTAAACAGCGCCGCCACTCGTCTACGTAACCATTATTAGTAAACAGCGCCGCCACTCGTCTACGTAACCATTATTAGTAAACAGCGCCGCCACTCGTCTACGTAACCATTATTAGTAAACAGCGCCGCCACTCGTCTACGTAACCATTATTAGTCAACAGCGCCGCCACTCGTCTACGTAACCATTATTAGTAAACAGCGCCGCCACTCGTCTACGTAACCATTATTAGTAAACAGCGCCGCCACTCGTCTATACAACCATTATTAGTAAACAGCGCCGCCACTCGTCTACGTAACCATTATTAGTAAACAGCGCCGCCACTCGTCTACGTAACCATTATTAGTAAACAGCGCCGCCACTCGTCTACGTAACCATTATTCAACTTTTTAATAGAAGACCCACCCTTCAGGAACTTAACGACTCAAGGCTGGAGGCTGCAGAACGCTTAGCCTCAGACATTACTATTATTTCCGATTGGGGCAAGAAGAACCTGGTGTCCTTCAACGCCTCAAAAACACAGTTTCTCCACCTATCCACTCGACACAATCTTCCAAACAACTATCCCCTATTCTTTGACAACACCCAGTTATCACCTTCCTCAACACTAAACATCCTCGGTCTATCCTTAACTCAAAATCTCAACTGGAAACTTCATATCATCTCTTACTAAATCAGCTTCCTCGAGGCTGGGCGTTCTGTACCGTCTCCGCCAGTTCTTCTCTCCTGCACAGTTGCTGTCCATATACAGGGCCTTGTCCGCCCTCGTATGGAGTATGCATCTCATGTGTGGGGGCTCCACTCACACAGCTCTTCTGGACAGAGTGGGCAAAGGCTCTTCGTCTCATCAGCTATCCTCCTCATACTGATAGTCTTCTACCTCTTAAATTCCGCCGCAATGTTGCCTCTCTTTCTATCTTCTATCGATATTTCCACGCTGACTGCTCTTCTGAACTTGCTAACTGCATGCCCCCTCTCCACAGCCCCGCTGCACTCGACTTTCTACTCATGCTCATCCCTACTGTCCAAACCCCTTATGCAAGAGTTAACCAGCATCTTCACTCTTTCATCCCTCACGCTGGTAAACTCTGGAACAATCTTCCTTCATCTGTATTTCCTCCTGCCTACGACTTGAACTCTTTCAAGAGGAGGGTATCAGGACACCTCTCCTCCGAAACTGACTTATCTTTAGGCCACCTCTGTGGATTCTTTTAGGAGCGGCGAGTAGCGGGCTTTTTTTTATTAATGTTTACTTTTGTGCCTTGAGCTGTCTCCTTTGCTGTAAAAAAAAAAAAAAAAAAACAGCGCCGCCACTCGTCTATACAACCATTATCAGTACTAAAGGTGGCTGTGATAGGTTCGTTAGACGGTATACACGTTGATGAACACCCGCAGACCTTTTTTTTCATCTTCTTCTTCTTCTTCTTCTTCTTCTTCTTCTTCTTCTTCTTCTTTGTCAGATTTATCAGCCCGTCGTTATACATGGTCGTTGAACAACCGCAGACTAACCGTTTACGATTGAGAACGATTATTCAGCCTTTACCGCTTCCATTAACGAGAAAAGCTTGGCTGCAGTGGCGTTGGTGAGCTAATTATTAGGATTGTATCACCTTTCACATATATATCTAATAACAAACGTTGCAGTTACAGAAAGTCCAGCAGAAAACAGGGCACTCACTGGCCACAACAAAGTCGATATTTGGTAACAATAAACTTCGCTGGACAACGAAGACTCGGAACACGACAAAGAGGCGACCGTCAGGACAAGTTGACTTCCAGCTCGCGAGTCCTGCACTGATATAGATAGGAACGCAGATATATTACGTGTCCCTCTTTACTATGTGCACTAGGGAAGCATGAACGTGTCTCAGCATTGCGAGTTTCCTCGGAGGCTAAGAATACCACGCCACAGTCTTCGGGGCCGACAATGCGGTAAAGGGACGCGTGGAGCCTTGTGTGCTAGCTGTTCATGCCTGGCCACGAGACACTCAGATGTCCGATGTGGCGCGAGGAAGCTGTGTGGTGGTCCTTGTGCGGCGCGGGCTTGAACACTCTTGAGGCTCCTATGAATGGGTTTCTACACCCCTGGGTTATGTTGACAGCTGGGCGGTACTTTGTTTTAGGTCACTGGCCGGGGGAAACACGCGCGTTGTGATGCTCTGAGACGCTCCGCCACCACGACAGATCAAAACCCGCCTCGTCGCTTTGCGGCTGTTGTCAGTTCGGTCGCTGGGCCAGGCTAGTCAGACATGGCAACTGAAAATACTGACGAAACGTAAAATGAACCAATCGGTGAAGTACTCAAGCTAATGGTGAAATACGAAGCCACTAAAAACTGTGTACCTGTGCCAATCACGTCACTGCAGACTTTACACTTGCAATGCGGTGCGTGCAGCGTGGAGGAGCGTGGCTGGGAGACACCCCACCTCGCCACGCAGCGGCGAGGTATAACGGACTTGCAAATACGTCAATCAATGTCTATGTACAGTCAAGTACGTGAGTAGCACAAAGGTAGCGATGCCTCCCATGCTGAGCGTGCACACGGAAACCATCTCACAGGTTCCCGTGTCGCGCGTGCCCTCCTTACCCTGAACAAGGCGTCGTCGTGGGCGGTGATCTGTGAGGGCGAGAAACTGACCCAGTCCCCCCACGCGTCCTCTGGCTCAGGCTGCACCACGGCACCGCCACCCACACCACCACCACCACATTCACAGCGCCGAGGACAGGAAAGCAAGGTGTATTTAGAGAGGGCGGACAAGCTGACGGAGGTGGTCTGACCATGGTGTGGTGTGGTAGAAGCAGTGCGGCATAGCACCAGGCGCAGAGGTTAAAGACATGTCATCAGGAACAGTTACACACCTCAGCCAGTTACGGACATGGACAGTGTGGCCAACAATGCCCTCATCACTTACACCCGAGCAATGCCCCACCACACAGCACTTGGAAAAGGCAACTCTACTCACTGTTTTGAAAGGTTCCACTCTATCTAGTTCGTTTCAAATAGCTCAAGACTTACACCCCGAGCAATGCCCTCATCACTTACCCCGAGCAATGCCCCACCACACAGCACTTGGAAAGGCAACTCTACTCACTGTTTGAAAGGTTCCACTCTATCTAGTTCGTTTCAAATAGCTTTCTGATACCAAAGCTGACGTTCTACACTCCCCACAGTATTGAAGCTAGTGTGTGTATGTACTTAAATGTAATCATAGTTCTCTCGTCAAGTCGTAGCTTATAGTTTACTTAGTCTAGAGGTAAGGATGAATGAACCTTTCCTTAAGCCTAAAAATGAAGAGCCTTTGTGTGTTACCTTAGTTCTCTGCTTCTCTCGTCAAGTCATGGCTTATAGTTTACTTAGTCTAGGGGTAAGGATGAATGAACCTTTCCTTAAGCCTAAAAATGAAGGGCCTTTGTGTGTTACCTTAGTTCTCTGCTTCTCTCGTCAAGTCATAGCTTATAGTTTACTTAGTCTAGGGGTGAGGATGAATGAACCTTTCCTTAAGCCTAAAAATGAAGAGCCTTTGTGTGTTACCTTAGTTCTCTGCTTCTCTCGTCAAGTCGTGGCTTATAGTTTACTTAGTCTAGGGGTGAGGATGAATGAACCTTTCCTTAAGCCTAAAAATGAAGAGCCTTTGTGTGTTACCTTAGTTCTCTGCTTCTCTCGTCAAGTCATAGCTTATAGTTTACTTAGTCTAGGGGTAAGGATGAATGAACCTTTCCTTAAGCCTAAAAATGAAGAGCCTTTGTGTGTCAGCGGCAGACAACGACACTTCATTAAGACAAGACTTTGATGTGAACAGCGGCGGCCATTACCGTGACCGTGTCTGGAAGAAACACACACACACACACACACACACACACACACACACACACACACACACACACACACACACACACATACACACACTTATCTTAAAATAGTCATCATCATCATCCTCATCATTATTATTATTATTATTATTATTATTATTATTATTATTATTATTATTATTATTATTATTATTATTATGTTATTTATTGTTAGTGTTATGCATGGCGAGAGGAAGGCTTACTAGATAGAGTTCAGCAATTTGTGTTAAGAAAGGAATGTGATCATAACACAGCACTGACTTAAGGTTGTAACAGAACACTCATGGTGAAAAAATAAATAAATAATTAAATAGAATAAAAAAAAAAAAACATGATTATCGCCGTGACGTCAGAACAGCCTCGGCACAACCCTCCCTATTGATCCACTTGACGACATAACTAACTTTTTTTTCCATTTATTTTCTTATTATTTCCATTTATCATATTTCCGCTTCGCTCCCTCTCACGTCCTCTCACCTCACCTCACTTCATCTCATCCCACTTCACCTCCCTTCCCTTCCTCTCCCCTCCCCTCCAGTCCCTTCCCTTCCCTTCCCTTCCCCTCCCCTCCCCTCCCTTCCCTTCCCTTCCCTTCCCCTCCCTTCCCTTCCTTTTCCTTCACCTTACTTCATCTCCCCTCCCTTCCCTCCCCCTCCCTTCCCCTCCCTTTCCCTCCCTACCCTTCCTTTTCCTTCACCTTACTTCCTCTCCCTCCTTCCTCCCTCCTTCCCTTCCTTTTCCTTCACCTTACTTCATCTCCCTCCTCCCTCCCTTCCCTTCCTTTTCCTTCACCTTACTTCATCTCCCCTCCCTTCCCTCCCCCTCCCTTCCCCTCCCTTCCCCTCCCTTCCCTTCCTTTTCCTTCACCTTACTTCATCTCCCCTCCCTTCCCTCCCCCTCCCTTCCCTTCCTTTTCCTTCACCTTCCTCTCTCCCTCCCCTCACCGCACGCCACTCTCTCCCGTAATTTAGTCTCATCTCGTGCCACTTCGCGAGCAATTAGTTCACGCCTTGGCGGTGCAAGTGTCCCCCGCCGCCGTTCTTTGAGTACCGAGATGGCGTGGATGAATTCTAGCCAAATGCCCCACAAGGTGACTCTCCAATGGACTCACTCTGCCTGTGCTTTGGTTGGGAGTTCTTGTTTCCTTTTCCTCCTGGTGTGAAAGATAATTAACACTCTTGGATTTTGTAGCCACACGCCAACTTGGATTTATTAATATACTCAAATGCCCCCAGATGACTGACTCTCCGATGCATCTCTCTCTCTCTCTCTCTCTCTCTCTCTCTCTCTCTCTCTCTCTCTCTCTCTCTCTCTCTCTCTCTCTCTCTCACTCTCTCTCTCTCTCTCTCTCTCTCTCTCTCTCTCTCTCTCTCTCTCTCTCAGTCAGTCAGTCAGTCGATACGTCAGTCAATCAGTTAGTCAGTGAGTCAGTACGTACTCTGTCTGGGGTTTGGTCAGGTTAGACGTTTCTGTTTATTTTTTTTGGTTTTTATCTTTTTTTTTTTATTTCTTCTTTATTCATGGATTATGTAGCCACACGAACCTATATTTTTTTCTCGTGTTATCGTTCCTTATATGACTAAACCGATGGTGTGGCGGAGGAAAATAGGAAACAGTAAGGCAGTATTTGCTTATCTTTCTTCTTGCACGACAGTTTCTTCCTCGTATCAAAAACAGCCGACACACTCATGGATTCTGTAGCCACAAGAACCTACATATTTTCCCGTGTTATCGTTTCTTATATAATTAAACCGATCATGTAGCGAAGGAAAATAAGAAACAGTAAGGTATTATTTGTCTTTCACCTTGCCCGACAGCTTCTTCCTCGTATCAAAAATAGACAACACACTCATGTAGCCACACGAACCTATATTTTCCCGTGTCATCGTTGCTTATATGGCAAACACGATGATGTAGTGATTGAAAATAAGAAACAGTAATATTATTTTTTAGTTCTGCTCTTTTTTCTTCCGTATTTCTTCTGTACACCATAGACAAATATTTACACGTGTCTTTCTACTGTAAAACTATAATACTTCCGTATCAGCTTAATATATATAAATAAATGCAGCATTTCTAACGAGTTTTTTTCATATTTTCCAGCTATTTTCTTTATACTCTGAGGGATTTCTTTATTTTGGAGGCATTACTGTATCCCATAGACAAGTATTTACACGTATCTTTCTACTGTAAAAAATATATTACTTCCGTTCCAGCTTACAATATAACAAACTGCAGTATTTCTAACCAATCACCAACAGTTTTTTTTCCATATTCTCCGGCCGTTTTCTTTATACTCTGAGAAATTTCTTTATATTCTACGAGCATGATTCTATTTCACACATAAAAGCTATTATTTCTATTATTTTACCGTAGAAAATATATTACTTCCATTTAAGGTTAATTCATATCAGTTATTTGTTTCCTTCATGGACAGTAAAACAGAACAACGGATGCCAGACTCAGGCCCCGTTCACACTGTGCCGACCCTGGGCCACGACAACCCAGCGACTTTTAGGCCCCGTTCACACTGTGCCGACCCTGGGCCACGACAACCCAGCGACTTTTAGGCCCCGTTCACACTGTGCCGACCCTGGGCCACGACAACCCAGCGACTTTTAGGCCCCCTTCACACTGTGCCGACCCTGGGCCACGACAACCCAGCGACTTTTAGGCCCCCTTCACACTGTGCCGACCCTGGGCCACGACAACCCAGCGACTTTTAGGCTCCCTTCACTGTGCCGACCCTGGGCCATGACAACCCAGCGACTTTAGGCCCCCTTCACTGTGCCGACCCTGGGCCACGACAACCCAGCGACTTTTAGGCCCCGTTCACACTGTGCCGACCTGACCCTGGCCACGACAACCCAGCGACTTTTAGGCCCCGTTCACACTGTGCCGACCCTGGGCCACGACAACCCAGCGACTTTTAGGCCCCGTTCACACTGTGCCGACCCTGGGCCACGACAACCCAGCGACTTTTAGGCCCCCTTCACACTGTGCCTACTCGGGGCCACGACAACCCAGCGACTTTTAGGCCCCCTTCACACTGTGCCACGACAACACGACAACCCAGCGACTTTTAGGCCCCCTTCACACTGTGCCGACTCAGGGCCACGACAACCCAGCGACTTTTAGGCCCCCTTCACACTGTGCCGACTCTGGGCCACGACAACCCAGCGACTTTTAGGCCCCCTTCACACTGTGCCGACTCTGGGCCACGACAACCCAGCGACTTTTAGGCCCCCTTCACACTGTGCCGACTCTGGCCCACGACAACCCAGCGACTTTAAGGCCCCTTCACACCGTGCCGACTCTGGGCCACGACAACCCGGCGACTGTTAGGCCCCCTTCACACTGTACCGACTCTGGTCCACGACAACCCAGCGACTTTTATAGGCCCCCTTCACACCGTGCCGACTCAGGGCCACGACAACCCAGCGACTTTTAGGCCCCGTTCACACTGTGCCGACCCTGGGCCACGACAACCCAGCGACTTTTAGGCCCCCTTCACACTGTGCCGACTCAGGGCCACGACAACCCAGCGAGTTTTATGCCCCCTGCACACTGTGCCGACTCACCATACGGCGAACGTGTCAAGACCTCTTTCCGACCCTTTCACATCAACATTTCTTCACACCAGACCTCGTGTACCCTGAGTCGCTGAGTTGTCGTGGCCAAGAGTCGGCACAGTCAACAAGTATATTTCGACGTGAAGAAATCAACATATATTCTTCTATTATTCATAACTCAATCCCACTATCACCTCCTGCTATTCTTTATTGTGATGACACTTCTCGGTACACGACAACGACATGGATATTACAGTTGAATGATTTGTACGAGGATCAATGCTGGAGACTCGTGTTGTTATCTTTGCAATGTCTCAGTAGTGGATAGCGTCAGGTTCTCACTGTCTCCACTGCAAACATTTCTTCTCCCGCGCCGAACTGACACTGATAAGCTGTTCAATGGACGTGCGGTGTTCTTACTTCAATAATTTCTTTACATATATATTATTCTATTTCCTATTTTTTATATTCCTTTTTTTTTTCTCTTTTGCTTTTTTTCTTATTTTGTTGAGATCATAATTTTAAGTTAGTTGCCTGAAAACTTCGGCTTAAAAAGAGGCTGATCATGTTTTAAAATACTTGTATATGTTAACTTTTGCAATATAATCATGATCATAAATAAATGTTTCAAATGTTTTTATCTCATTCGACAAAAAAAATACATTGGCAATACTTGTACTGGCGAAAGGTACACCTCAACCACGTATACCTTTTTATATTACCACAAATAATACGTGTTCGTGACTATAGAGACTCCAGCAAATAAGTTTTAGCAGTCCAACAATAAATTTTCTTCGTGTCATGAATATATCAAACTTCGAACAGATCAAACATTCTCCGCGAGTCTCAGGGAAACAGTCGCTGCCACTGTCTGAATTTATGAACGCTTGCGAGAGTATCAAGACACCTCTCCTCCCGAAATTGACCTCTCTTTTGGCCACTCACCGATGCACTCTTTCATAAGGGCGGTGATTAGCGGGCTTTTTTTCACCAATTACTTATTTTTTGCCTTTGAGTTGCTTCCTTAACTGAAAAAAGGGGTCCAGACATCTCTCCCTATCCTCTCCCAGACAGGTGCCAGGCTTATCTTCTCTGTGGTCTTGGGAAAGAGTTGCAATGGGAGCCCGATAGGTAGGAAGACACCTACCGAACGGGCGCAAGCCACTCCCGGTGAGGTATATATGGGAGGTGAGAAGGGAGCTGAAGCCCTCCAAAGACCCTTCCCATGTCCTCACTAACCGTTTCCCTATTGTCTCACCAACACCGGAGAGTAGTTCAGCATGCTCTCTAAAGACTGATCCTCTCTTTATCCACACCACACTACATTCTCACAACATATACACCTTTTCCCAAAATTAAGATTTCAAAATGGCGCACATACACAAGCCTCAGGTCCCCGCCTGGGGGACCACAAATTCCCCAGGAGGACTCCCCTTCTGGCTGGCGACCCGAGAGGTGTCTTGATAACTCCTCGAACCTCTTTCTTCTCAATTTCTGCAACATTCGCGGTCTTCGCTCTAATTTTCATTCTGTGGAACATCATCTCTCCTCCTCTAAACCTCACCTTCTCTTCCTTACCGAAACACAGGTTTCTGAGGCTACTGACAGCAATCTCTACTCTGTTCCCTCCTACTATCTCTATCTTAAATTTCAATCCAAAGCTGGATGTTGCGCATACGTGCGCAACGACCTTGACTCTTCTGAATTTTCCACCATCTGGTTAAGACTTCACTGTCATTCTATTACTAAATACATCTGTGCTGTTTATCTCTCACCTAACTCTACCAACTATGTAAAATTCTTTGACTATTTGAATCCTAAAGTGGAGCACATCTTGACCCACTCTCCCTTCGCTGAAATCTCCATCCTAGGAGATTTCAATGTTCACCACCAGCTTTGGCTTTCATCCTCTTTCACTGACCATCCTGGTGAACAAGCCTACAACTTTGCTATCCTCAACGACCTAGAGCCGTTGGTCAAGCACCCTACGTATTCCTGACCGTCTTGGAGATCGGCCCAACATTCTAGACCTCTTCCTTACCTCAAACCCTTCTGCTTATTCTGTCAAACTGTTCTCTCCGTTGGGCTCCTCCGATCACAATCTTATTTCTGCATCCTGTCCTATCGCTCCTGTACACCCTCTGGACCCACCGAAGAGGCGATGCTTCTGGCATTTGCTTCAGCTCGGTGGGACGACCTGAGGATGTACTTTTCCGATTTCCCGTGGAATGATTATTGTTTCCAGGATAGAGACCCCTCTGTGTGTGCTCAGCGCATCACAGAGGTGATTGTCTCTGGAATGGAGGCATACATTCCTCGTTCTTTCTCTACTCCTCACGCTAAAAAGCCGTGGTTTAATCACGCTTGTTCTCGTGCTGTCAATGATAGAGAGGTAGCTCACAAAAGATACCAGAGCCTTCAAACTAATGCTAATTATGAACTTTACATTTCTGCCCGAAATCGTGCCAAATCTATTCTCCGACTAACCAAAAATTCTTTCATTAATAGAAAATGTCAAAACCTTGCTTTCTCTAACTCTTCCCGTGACTTCTGGCATCTAGCCAAAATCATCTCCTCCAACTTCACTTCTTCATCTTTCCCTCCACTCCTCAGTCCTGACGGCAACACTGCCGTCTTTATCTATCTCTAAGGCTGAACTCTTCTCTCAAACTTTTTCTAAAAACTCCACTCTGGACGATTCTGGGCATATTCCTCCTACTCATCCCCCTCTGACTCCTTTATGCCTGTTATAAAGATTCTTCAAAATGATGTTTTCTATGCCTCTCTGGCCTCAATCCTCAGAAGGCTTATGGACCTGATGGAGTGCCTCCTATTGTCCTTAAAAACTGTGCCTCCGTGCTGTCACCCTGCCTGGTCAAACTCTTTCGCCTCTGCCTGTCAACATCTACCTTTCCTTCTTGCTGGAAGTATGCCTTCATACAGCCTGTACCTAAGAAGGGTGACCGCTCCAATCCCTCAAACTACCGTCCTATTGCTTTACTTTCTTGTCTATCTAAAGCTTTTGAATCAATCCTTAACCGGAAGATTCAAAAGCACCTTTCCACTTCTGACCTTCTATCTGATCGCCAGTATGGGTTCCGCAAGGGGCGTTCTACTGGTGATCTCCTAACCTTCTTAACTGACTCTTGGTCATCCTCTCTTAGCCGTTTCGGTGAAACTTTTGCTATTGCGCTGGACATATCAAAAGCTTTTGATAGGGTCTGGCACAAATCTTTGCTTTCTAAACTACCCTCCTACGGTTTCTATCCTTCTCTCTGTACCTTTATCTCCAGTTTCCTTTCTGACCGTTCTATTTCTGCCGTGGTAGACGGTCACTGTTCTTCCCCTAAATCTATTAACAGTGGTGTCCCACAGGGTTCTGTCCTATCTCCACTCTTTTCTGTTGTTCATTGATGATCTTCTTTCCAAAACGAACTGTCCTATCCATTCCTACGCCGATGATTCCACTCTGCATTATTCAACTTCTTTTAATAGAAGACCCACCCTTCAGGAACTTAACGACTCAAGGCTGGAGGCTGTAGAACGCTTAGCCTCAGACCTTACTATTATTTCCGATTGGGGCAAGAAGAACCTGGTGTCCTTCAACGCCTCAAAAACACAGTTTCTCCACCTATCCACTCGACACAATCTTCCAAACAACTATCCCCTATTCTTTGACAACACCCAGCTATCACCTTCCTCAACACTAAACATCCTCGGTCTATCCTTAACTCAAAATCTCAACTGGAAACTTCATATCTCATCTCTTACTAAATCAGCTTCCTCGAGGCTGGGCGTTCTGTACCGTCTCCGCCAGTTCTTCTCCCCTGCACAGTTGCTGTCCATATACAGGGGCCTTGTCCGCCCTCGTATGGAGTATGCATCTCATGTGTGGGGGGGCTCCACTCACACAGCTCTTCTGGACAGAGTGGAGGCAAAGGCTCTTCGTCTCATCAGCTCTCCTCCTCATACTGATAGTCTTCTACCTCTTAAATTCCGCCGCAATGTTGCCTCTCTTTCTATCTTCTATCGATATTTCCACGCTGACTGCTCTTCTGAACTTGCTAACTGCATGCCTCCCCCCCCTCGCAGCCCGCTGCACTCGACTTTCTACTCATGCTCATCCCTATACTGTCCAAACCCCTTATGCAAGAGTTAACCAGCATCTTCACTCTTTCATCCCTCACGCTGGTAAACTCTGGAACAATCTTCCTTCATCTGTATTTCCTCCTGCCTACGACTTGAACTCTTTCAAGAGGAGGGTATCAGGACACCTCTCCTCCCGAAACTGACCTATCTTTCGGCCACCTCTTTGGATTCTTTTTAGGAGCAGCGAGTAGCGGGCTTTTTTTTATTAATGTTTACTTTTTTGTGCCCTTGAGCTGTCTCCTTTGCTGTAAAAAAAAAAAAAGAAAAAAAAAAAAGGATATGAACCTTTAACTCCCGGACACCTCGACAAACACTCATGATTCAGATATTGGAAAAAAAAGACATGTACTAAAACAAAAGCAAGCATGTAACATAACCTCCATTTTAACCTCTCTTTTGACCTCTCTTTTGACCATTCTTTACTTTTATAAACGCAGTGCTTGGAGGGATTTTTTTATTTTCATATATTTTTCGCCCTTGAGCTGCTTCCTTTACTATATATAAAAAATCCTATATGCGAAATCCCAAACCAACATTTAAAAGGATATTCTCATTCAGTGGCAGTGCTTAGCGGGATTTGTCCTTATATATATTTTTCGCCCTTGAGCTGCTTCCTTCACTATAAAAAATCCTATATGCGAAATGCCAAACCAACATTTAAACCGATATTCTCATTCAGTGGCAGTGCTTAATGATTTGTTATTATACGTATATTTTTTTCGCCCTTGAGCTGCTTCCTTCACTATAAAAAAAAAATCCTAAATGCGAAATCCCAAACCAACATTTAAACCGATACTCTAATTCAGTGGCAGTGCCTAGCGGGATTTGTTGTTATATATTTTTTTCGCCTTTGAGCTGCTTCCTTCACTATAAAAAATCCTAAATGCGAAATCCCAAACCAACATTTAAACCGATAGTCTTATTTCATTCAGTGGCAGTGCTTAGCGGTATTTGTTATTATATATTTTTTTCGCCCTTGAGCTGCTTCCTTCACTATAAAAAAAAATCCTATATGCGAAATCCCAAACCTACATTTAAACATATATTCTCATTCAGTGTTGCAGTCTGAGAGTGGTGTGGTGTGAGGGGGAGGGCGGGGTGTGTGTTGGAGGGGGTTGGAGAGGGTGGTAGGAACGCTTTCTCATGTAAAATCTATTAACAGTTCCCGTCTAACACACTCTGGGCCACGCTGCACTTTCCATTCAACCCTTCCATCATTCGCCATTAATAATTCACCCTCTGTAATACATTCTCTTTTCTGAAACATCAAAAGAGGAATATGAGCTCGTGAGGCATGGTGGCAGTAGTTCTCTCTCTCTCTCTCTCTCTCTCTCTCTCTCTCTCTCTCTCTCTCTCTCTCTCTCTCTCTCTCTCTCTCTCTCTCTCTCTCTCTCTCTCTCTCTCTCTCTCTCTCTCTCTCTCTCTCTCTCTGTGTGTGTGTGTGTGTGTGTGTGTGTGTGTGTGTGTGTGTGTGTGTGTGTGTGTGTGTGTATTTCTGTCTGTGTCTCTCTCTCTCTCTCTCTCTCTCTCTCTCTCTCTCTCTCTCTCTCTCTCTCTCTCTCTCTCTCTCTCTCTCTCTCTCTCTCTCTCTCTCTCTCTCTCTCTCTCTCTCTCTCTCTCTCTGACCAATAAATACCAAGGCAGGTCCCTCGAGGGCTGTGTAGGGCGAGTGAGTACCTGGGTTGAGGCAGCGCTACAGGCAATCTAGTCACCCCACAGACACATCAGGCCAGCGAGGAGAGCTTCAAAAGTGGAGCCTCCCGATGCCTCGACTTTGATAACCTCTTTTGTGCTTCCTCCGTTCCCTCGAGGCCGGATATGTTTCTTAGTATTCTTATGTGTGGGCCTTCACATTTCCTGTCTGAAAAAGCCTCTCGGTAGAAGCTGCCAGAACCATATTCTTAAACATTTTCGGCGCCCAAGTCCACGGATTTGATAAAGCTTTCGTAGGTGTTTGGGGAATTTGCAGTAGAATGATTTCATAACCCCTCTGGTGGGTTGATCAATCTTTTTGTGCCGTGAGTCCACACAAACACTCATTAGGTAGCGATTAATCTCCTTTCGGCCTTGGAAGGAAAATAATTGATGTGAGGAAGGCGGAAGCGTCTGAGAACACCGACGCTGGGTTATTCGTGGACTGTTTGGTGCTGGCGGTGATGGCTTGACACGCCTTCTGGACCTTGAACAGGGAGACACTCATGGAAACAGCGTTGCCAGATTATCGTATTCACCATTGTATCTATCATTTTAAGCCTCAAACTCTCGTACCTGCAGAGATAGAAAATTAAAGCTTGCGTTAAAGCTGTATTTATTGATGCTCTTTTTTCCTCTTTGCCACAGTTATCAGCCCGAAACTACAATGCAGTGAGTACGATAATTTGGCAACGCTATATAAACCAGTTAATCTTTTATGTGGCCTTGGAAATAGTGGCAATAGTAGCCCGATACGTTTAGGAATATGGACCTTCAACCTGAAACCTCGAAATTCTCTTGAAAACCCGGTTAATCTTCTCTGTGGCCTTGGGAAATAGTGGCAATGGGAGCCCGATACGTTTAGGATTTTTTTTACAGCTAACGAGACAGCTCAGGGGCGCAAAGAAAAAAAAAAACCCGCTACTCACTGCTCCTGAATAGAGGTCAATGGAGTGTCCAAAAGAGGTCAATTTCGGGAGGAGAGGTGTCCTGAAATGCCCTCCTCTTGAAAGGTTTCAAGTCTCGTAGGCAGGAGGAAATACAGATGAAGGAAGATTGTTCAGAGTTTACCAGCGTGAGGGATGAAAGAGTGAAGATGCTGGTTGACTCTTGCATAAGTTGTTTGGACAGTATAGGGATGAGCATAAGTAGAAAGTCGTGTGCAGCGGGGCCGCGGTGGGGAGGCATGCAGTTAGCAAGCTCAGAAGAGCAGTCAGCATAAATATCGATAGAAGATGAAGAGAGGCAACATGGCGGCGGAATTTGAAGGTGAAGACTATCAGTATGAAGAGGAGAGCTGATGAGACTGAAGAGCTGACTCCACTCTGTCAAGGAGAGCTGTGTGAGTGGTTACACATGAGATGCATACTCCTTTGAGGGCGGACAAGGCTCCGTAAATGGATAACAACTGTGCAGGGGAGAAGAACAGGCGGAGACGGTACAGAACGCCCAGCCTAGAGGAAGCTGATTTAGTAAGAGATGAGATATTAAGTTTCAGTTAGATTTTGAGTTGAGATGAACCGAAAATGTTTAGTGTTGAAGAAGGTGATAGCTGGGTGTTGTCAAGAATGAGGGATAGTTGTTTGGAAGATTGTGTCAGTGGATAAATGGATTTGGACCCCCAACTGCAAAGACCTTCAAAAACCTCATGAAAACCCGGCTATACTTTTCTGTGGCCTTGGGAAATAGTGATAATGGTGGCCCGATGCGTTTAGGAATTTGGACCTTTAACTACCAGACCTCCAAAACACTCATGAAGAGCCAGTTGTAATCTTCTCTATTGGCCTTGGAAATAGTGGCAATGGGGCCCGATAAAATGCGTTTAGGAATTTGGACCTTCAACCTAACGGAGCCCTCGTAGCCAGCCAGGTATAGTCTGTTCCTTAAGTCTGGCCCATTAGCTGACAACATAAACCTAAGCGTGTTCGTAAGCGTGCAGATTAGCAGAAAGTGCTGCGTGAGAATAAACACAAACAGAGGGTTAAAAGAAAACGCAGAAGCCATAGCAGTAGCCAATCCAGCACTCAGCAGCTTTTCCAAACACGCTTCAAGTTTATGTTGTCTAAGCTTACGGTCGGACTTAAGTGAACCAGACTATAGTGTTGTGGCCCAAACGTGGTCTTTTCTAGAGGTTCTTCGTGGCTTTGTGAATCTCGAGTTACTGACCAAAGTACTCTTTACGTTGATTGGGGCTTGTGATCTGATTGTTTTGTTATGTGATTGATATATAGACTCCAGAATCTGGCCACAATACTTCCTGGACGTACTTCACGATTCCTAATTTCAAACTCCCAAAGATGGCACTTAGGAGACTATTTTGTAACGAGAGAAAAGAGAACATGTGAGAATCTGGACCCAAAATACTTCCCGTATATCACTTTTTGCCAGATTGTCGTACTCAGCCTCACTATGTTTGCCGATTTCCGACCCCAAAACTGCCTCCTCGACCTTCTACAAATGCAGCTTCATATGTAATGGTTATCGTTAAATGGTTCATTATATTGGCGTTTTTTTTGGTAGCTATGGCTCAGAAACCGGTAAACACGAGGCTCTTCAGTACGATAATCTGGCAACGGTGCCCCACATTTCACTTTCAAACTCCTAGCAAGTCAGTGTAGAGACTCTATTGTATTGATAAGAGAAGAGCATTGTAAGCCTTCAAGCAGGGGGGCCACTTACCATAAATAAAAAGCTTCCCTACGTTTACTTTCAAACTCCACAGTGGCGTGAGAAACTGTTTGAGATGAGAGAAGAAAGTATAAGAATGCGGGCTCTAAAATACCTTCCCCACATTCACTTTGAGACTGTTTATGATGAGAGATAAGGCAATGTAAGCCTTCAAGCAGAGGGGCCACTTACCCTGAAGAGCGTAACCCTCCGTTTCTTGGTCTTGCTGCTTGGCGGGGACTAATTGACGCGGTAGAGCAGCTCTCCAGGAACTCAGGCGGTTGTCATTGACTTTGTCGCTCACGGTGATAAAGACTGGGTGACAGGAGGACAGCCTGGCCGTCGCTCACTTGCACCCAATAGCCTCGTACTCCGCCTGTTCCTCCCCTGTCTCCCAGCGGCGTACCAGGGTTGTGAGGGCGCCTGGGGAGAGGTGTGAGTGTCAGTGGCAGGGGAAGGCAAGGGGAGGCCAAGTTATCGATGCCGATAGTGTGTGTGTGTGTGTAGGTGTGTGTGTGTGTGTCACGACTAAATTGTGTGTGTGTGTGTGTGTGACTACTCACACTACTACTACTTCTATTACCACTACTACTAGTACTACCACTACTACAACTATTACTACTATTACTGTTATTACTACTACTACTACTACTACTATCAAGTTACTGCTACTACTACTACACTACTACTACAACTACTACTACTACTACTACTACTACCACTACAAATGGTAATAATAAGAATAAATGGTGTGTGGATAATAATAATAATAATAATAATAATAATAATAATAATAATAATAATAATAATAATAATAATAATGTGTGTGTAATAAAATCTTCTGTGTGTCATTATTCAGGGCGTCGCGTGGTGCAGTACTACAATTCATGTCTCTTTTAAATAGGGTTGAAGGGTTTGGTTTCAGCACACAACGCACCATGTACATATTAGCCTTGTTCATAAAGAGATGCCGCGGTAATATTTAGATCTTTTGTCGTTATTCAGGGCGTCGCGTGATGCAATACTACAATTCATGTCTCTTTTCATAATACGCGGCAGACTTTTGTTTCGCCTGGCGCCAACAAGATAGACTTACCGTATGTATTTTGATCTGTTTGTCATTATTCAGAGCGGCGCGTGATGCAATACTAAATTCTTAGCTCTTATAATATGCGTGTAGGTTTTTGTGAAGTAGGGTTTTCTTTCCCGCCAACAAGATAGACTTACCGTGTATGTATTTAGAGTTTTTTGTCACTATTCAGAGCGGTGCGTGATGCAATAATATAATTCGTGGCTCTGTGTTTTAATACGCTTGTAGGTTTTGTGTCCCACCCCTCCGAGCAGCACACGTCATTCCTTTGGCCTTGTTTACAAAGAGAATGCCGCGGTAATTATGGATCCCTTTGAAGCTTTTTTTCCTCGCTGCGAATGTTAGTACGAGTGAGGTAAAAACTACTCACTTACTGACATTATCACGGCAGGTTTGTGAGAGTCCACGCTCTACTACACAAGAAATTACATTATTATTACTACATGAAAGGTACTTACTGTGATGGCTTTACTCTCTGAGAGATAATTAATTGACGGTTATAACACAATTCGAGTCATTTTTCATTACTTCACTCATAAGAACTAATAATGAGAAGTGCAGCGGTCAACACCTATAGATGACACACACACACACACACACACACACACACACACACACACACACACACACACACACAGACTCAGCAGCAATACACGAGTGTCTAGAATGACTTAACTCTTTGACAGGAGAGTATCAAGACACTTCTTCAACCCCTTCTGAGAAACCTTTTGGAACTCTCAATCACATTCTTGGGAGCAGTAGGTTTGCAGGCTTTTTTTTTTTTCCTTGTTTTATATTTGTTTGCCCTGAACTTTTTCTTCCTCAGATGTACACAGAAATAAACATTCTGCTACTTCTTTGCCTGTCTGCGGGTGTATCTTTGAAGCGAGGTGGTTGGTTCCCTTCGGTGAGGTTTTGCGGTCTTCATCTTCCCTTGTTTTTTATTTGTTTGCCCTTAACTTTTCTTTCCTCCGGTGTGGTTACATAGAAATTGACAGGTTGGCCCTTCCTTACCTGTCTGGGGAAGTATCTTGAAGCGAGGCAATTGGTTTCCTTCGGTGAGGTTTTACGGTCTTCATTTTCCATTGTTTTATATTTGTTTGCCCTTAACTTTTCCTTCCTGAGTTGTGGTACATAGAAATAAAGAGGTTGCTCCTTCCTTGCCTGTCTGCGCGTGTATCTTGGAGCGAGGTAATTGGTTCCCTTCGGTGATGTTTTGCGGGCTTTTTATTTCCTTGTTTTATATTTGTTTGCCCTTAAATTTTCCTTCCTGAGATGAACACTCTCCACAGAAAGTTCTCGAACGCTTTAAGCACCATGCATTCTGAGATACACGGACGAAGAATTTAGAAACACCTCTCCCTGTGTTAACGAGTGGTAGCCCTGTGTACACATGCTCTGTGGGAAGGAGGGAGATGCCAATGGCTCAGTATTACATGCGCACTGATAAGTCTTGTCGCTTGATCTCGATAATGTATTGTTAATATGCTGTGGTGTAAGGTGAAAAAAATGTTGCCGTTCGATGGCCGAATGGACTGCGTTTCGACGGCAAGCGTACTGCCACCGGTTGCCGACAGATGACAGTTAACTAGTGAACGGCTACAGGATGGCGAGCTGACGCCGTCTGGTTGCCTTCAGGTAGTAGGTGGTCGCCTATGTTCGGCGTCCACTTTGCATTTGTTATTGCCCGTGGTCATCGTCCGGTCCCCCACCATACGGCGAGTTGTGTGGCGACCGGTGGTAGGCTGGATGGCAAATGGATGCCGTCCAATCGCCACACGGTGGCCATCTATAAGTGGCAGTCTCATAGGCGCATGGTTGGCGCCTCCTCCCCGACCTATTGGCTGCTGCCTGCGTCTGGGCTGAGGGCGGACCGCCACCGCTCTCAACGACTGGAGGAGACTAAACGAAGTCAGGTCATTGTGGGCGGAGCGACCGTAATAAAAGGACGGCGCTCCAGTCGAAGTTCAGCATTCGCCCAAGCATCCGACTATCAGTGACCAGCCTCTCTCAACACCTCTTGCCTCCATCTGCCCACCGCAACGGCTTCTGCCACTCGTATACCTACTGTCAACAATGAAAAGGGTACATCAACTGCAGCCTCAGGAGGAAGTGGCAGATTGTTCACTCCTAGATGGTGCCCAGGAAATGATGCGGACGAGCGAGAGGACTTGGAAGTTCCTATTGTCTCCCAACACGAAGAAATCAACCCTGACGACGACGAGTCTTATGTCGGCGTGAGAGCGGAAAGTCGCCAACTTGGAAGGATTGTATCGAGGGAGGTACCACCTGAGGAGGACAGCGACAGTGGCTGCAGAGATAGTGTTGAACGCCTTCCTATCCAGGCTTCCACCAGCTCCTGATCGCTTCAGCTCAAGCCAGCGAGTGTTGCAAAGCGACTGGATGGAGCCCTTCTCAAGGTGGCCACCATAATATCCACCAGCCCGGACATGGCACACACGTTGGACTCGGCCCTGAACGTGAGTGCCAGCTCCCGGGCAGCCTTTTGCCATTGGTTGCGCATCGAGGCTAAAGGGCTGAGTGAAACATTGTGGAAGCTTTTCATGAAGGACGCCACGATGGTTCCCATGCAATGCTTCGAAGGAACGCCCACAGCAACCTGTCCAGCCACAACCCCTAACCACAGCAGCAGTAGCAGCCACATCCGCCAGTACGACCACAACAACACCCCCCTATGACGACGTATTACCAGCCCCCAGCAACACCAAAAGCACGGTGGCCTTCAGCTTCCTGGCAGGGAGTTTCATCGACCCCTTATTGGGGGTTGAATCTGCCTGGGTTGACAGGACTTTCGGATCATCAATCACCACGGCGACCCGACCACAGGAACCAAGGCAGGAACAGCAGTTGAAGGCTCAACACACCGAACTTGCCTCAAGCCGTCGTTCTATGTAAATGGTAATCATGTAATTCATTTATTGTTTTTGTATACATGTTCTCTTTCATTGTATTAAACCTTTAACCCGGTAGCAGCGACGGGCCAAATTTGTGGCTTTTACTCGTGCACAAGCGATGAGCCAAATTTCTGCCATGATATAAACCTCCCAAAATTGATGATGCATAAACTGATCACAATAAAGGTGTTGATATATACAGGAAATGGTTTGTGAGTGATGTTTCTTTCTCATTATTTTACTTAGAGGGGCCTTTAACCCAACCTAACCTAACCTAACCTAACTCTAAGAAATATGACCCTGCAGCTACCGGGGTTAAAATATCTGCATTGCTTCAATAGCCTTTTACTGTCGCTTACTCCCATAAAATTGTACATACTCTCTGTCCGTTGGTTTGAAGGTAAATGCCACACACACACACACACACACACACACACACACACACACACACACTGAAATTAATTGAGTGTTGAGCGCCGTGCTGCAAGGCTTTGATGGCCAAATGTGGCGGCGGTTAGATATAACACACACACACACACACACACACACACACACACTGATATCCTCATCATCGGTTAGGAGCGCTGCGCTGCAAGGCTTTCACGGCCAAACAGGCGGCGGTTAGAGCCCTGCTCAGGCTTTCGGATTCCTTTTCCGTTGACTAGGAGTGGCTACTGTACCCTTGAGCAAGGGGGATGGGTGAGTGGTGTGAGGTCCCAGTATCATCCAGAAATCGACTATAATGAGCACTTGCTCACGTCGTGAGGGTACTCTGCTGGGCGAAAAAGCGAGTCCCAATCTTCGTGATCAGGCCGTGTGAATTACACACACACACACACACACACACACACACACACACACACACACACACACACACACACACACACACACACACATTAATTTATTTATACATTCCCTTACACATCTATTGAAGCACATAAGTGCCCTTATATACTTGTATACAGCAAAATATCAGTTTACAAATACACACACACACACACACACATTGTTACACACACACACACACACACACACACACACACACACACACACACACACACACACACACAAATTATATATATATATATATATATATATATATATATATATATATATATATATATATATATATATATATATATATATATATATATATTTATACTATACACACACACACACACACACACACACACACACACACACACACACACTTCCCAACTATTAATTTCTATACACAGTGAGGTTAATAATGTAATAGGGTAATACTTTTATAAACTTTGATTTAAAAATGGAGTACGTTTTTTCGTTTCCTTTTGATGTCAGGAGGTGATTGATTATATATTTCATGAGCTGCTTCACTTGTAGCTCTTGCTCCGAAGAGTCACTATTGGTTTGGGGACATGTATATTTTGTTGTCTTGTGTTGCTGTCCGTCATGCTGTTAACAACTGGGAGTGTTAAGAAGTGGTCTGGGTGACTTGTTTAAAGATCATAGCTGCTCTGTCCAGGGTAATTTGTTTCTTTATATTTAGACGTTTAAGTTCATTTAGTATTGGTGTGACGTGATAATATTTCCTAGCACTGCCATATGCAGAGAGAGGTGGAGGGAGGCAGGAGTGAAGAGGTCCACCCTGCATTCCTTACCTTTCTCCACTCCCTGCTTCAATCCACTCCCTCCCTCTCTCCCATGGAGATAAAGGGTGGAGTCGAACCGGTCGTAAAAAAGGTTGCCGTCCGGTGGCCGAATGGACTGCGTCTGGACGGCAAGCGGACTGCCACCGGTGGCCGACAGGTGACCATTAACCGTTGAACGGCGACCGGATGGTAAGCGGACGCCGTCTGGTTGCCGTCAGATAGTAGGAGGTCGCTGATGTTCGCCGTCCACTTTTCATCTGTCACTGGCCGTGGTCAACGTCCGGCCTTCCACCACACGGCGAGTTGTGCGGCGACCGGTGGTAGATCAAACCACCCTTGCCCGGAATTGAGGTACATTCCTGAGCAGTGACGTCCCACGCCCCTCAGCCCGTCCAAGCTCCGTCCCGACTCAACCTGCTCCACGGGTCAAGCACACGGCCAAATGTGTATGGGTCAACTCTGCTTCAACCATAATAAATTACTGCAGGATTTGATGTGCACAGCAGTAACAGTGAGAGTCTGTAGAGCTAATGGCTTTATCCATTTAAAAAGAATTGTTAATTTCATCTCCTGCCTGCCCAGGGTGATGAATGCTTTAGAACGAATATAATGTAACATACATACTAACAACAGGTTAAACCAAGATTGCCTGGAGCATTTTTTGCATGTCTGCGGCACATAGGGGGCGGGGGGGGCGCTCACAAATATCCGTCCTTTGCTGCAGTGAAGCACAGAATACTTTCATTTCTTTCATTAGAAATAAGAATGAGAAATGTGTAATATAACTGGGTGATAATATTGTATACTGTAACACGTCAGCAGCAGGTCGTTAAGGGAGGCCGCCGTCCTCATTGCGACAGGACGCGTACTGGTCCTTGCCTGTCGGCCACCGGTCGGCGTATGGGAGGCGTCTTGGCCTGACTAAAGGTGTGAGGTCAAGGTGTGAATCTTACCTTGGTCGCCGTCCGGCTACCCACTGGACGGACACTAGACGGACACTAAATGACCGACGGTAGCCGTTCGGTCGCTCGACTACTTTGCCACCTATGTGGTCGGGGAGCGGTGGGTGTGATTCGCAGCCTTTTGAGGTCGCAGGTGGCTGTTAGCAGGTCGTAAAGTCAGTGTGACTGTAGCTTTAGCAGGTCGTAAAGTCAGTGTGACTGTAGCTTTAGCAGGTCGTAAAGTCAGTGTGACAGTAGCTTTAGCAGGTCGTAAAGTCAGTGTGACTGTAGCTTTAGCAGGTCGTAAAGTCATCACGAGCTTGTTGTGTCAGGCGCAGCACGGGCAGGGACAAGTGAGGTGCAAGTGGGGCTGTCATCGTCGGTGTGCTCACTGAACGTATCTGTAAAAGTGTGATCGCCGTCCCAGACTGTGCAGGTTTTTATACGACACATACAGGACGATAACCACTGTGGTATCTGTCGGCGTCCGGGTGGCGTCTTGTGGCAGGCCATTGCCGTGTTGTCGTTGCCGATGCCTACAGACCGGACGGCGTCGATCGTGTGACCGGTTGTCTACTGGACGGCAACCGACATAAGACCGGTCGTTACGGGAGATCGCCGTCTTTATTGCGACAGACCGCCTAGCGGTTGTCGATCATCGGCGACCGGTACGCAGCCTGTCGGCAACCGGTCGGTGCATGGTGGGCGTCTTGACGTGGCTCCAAGTGTCAGGTCAAGGTGCAAATTTTACCATGGTCGCCGTCCGGCCTCCCACTGAACTTACACCGGACGCCCGCCGGTAGCCGTTCGGTAGCACGACTGCTCGGCCACCAGCGTGGTCGGGAAGCGGTGGGTGTGAATCGCAGCATTTTGGGGTCGCTGGTGGTCGTTATCAGGTCGTAGGGTCAGTGTGACTATAGCTTAACCGTATTTTAATAATTGGTTATATGTTGCGGTGATAATTCCCCCCCATCAGTGCGTTTTATCGTCTATAGGATTACGTCATTCTTGTATTAAATAATTTAGCACCGGGTCACTGACATTAGGTCGTCATTGCGATACATGAATTATTGACAGTGTTATGAGGCTGTCGTGAGGATAAAAAAAAAATGTCAAACCCATTCCGCCTCTGGACATTATCAGTCAGTTTAAATGTTGTAGCTGACGTCATTCCTATTCAAATGAGGGAGTGGTAATCCCAGGTGGTATAGTTTAGGAGTATAATCGCCAGTAAAAGTGTATAGAATTGTAATATCTGCCAAAATCAATACGTAACCCACATACTGCGACACCTTGGTTAAGTGTAAGATATATGAGGATGAGAGGCACTGATATAATAATGAGTGTATGCACCGCCTGCGCCGATTATCTGTTAAGGCCTTGGATGGACACACCAATCCTCCGTGCTGTTCGGAGATATCTGAGGCCTTCAGTGTGAAGGATAATAATGACTGCGCCGGTCTTGTGGGGTCTCCACTGAAACTAACAAGCGCATGACTTACTGCGGCCATCAACACAGGATCGAAACATATCATATACAGTAATGGATTCAGATGCGTCATCACAATCAGGGGTGCCAACCATTCCGAGGCGACTTGTCGCGATCGATTCATTTTCACATCCATCGTGCCAAGGTGTTCGATGACTTTTTGTTAAGAGTGTTCACAGAAATAGACAGGTTGCTCTTTCCTTGCCTGTCTGCGGGTGTATCTTGAAGCGCGCTAATGGGTTCACTTTGGTAATGTTTTGCAGACTTTTCTTCCCCAGTTTATACTTTTGTTTGCCCTTAAATTGCTTCCTCGGATGTAAACAAGAATAAACAGGCTGGCCCTTACTAACCTGTTTGCGGGGGTATCTTGAAGCGGAGTAATTGGTTCCCTTTGGTGAGGTTGTGCGGTCTTTTCTTTCCCCTGTTTCTGTTTCCACTGCAAAAGTTTTTTTTTTTTTCTTCCGCACCGAACTGACACTGATAAGCTATTCACTGGAAGTGCGGTGTTCTTACTTCAATCATTTTTTTACATCTATATTCCCCTACCTCACTCGACAAGAAAATGCATTTGTAATAGTTGAAAAGGCTTTGTTTCTCCCGGATATCAACAAAATTAAAACAGGTTGCTTCCTTCCTTACCTGTCCGCGGGCATATCTTGAAGCGTGCTGGTTGATTCCCTTTGGTGATGTCTG
Source organism: Eriocheir sinensis (assembly GCF_024679095.1). NCBI lineage: Eukaryota > Metazoa > Arthropoda > Malacostraca > Decapoda > Varunidae > Eriocheir > Eriocheir sinensis. The sequence continues at coordinate 13,686,403 of NC_066527.1, forward strand.
GGGGGCTATTTTTCCCCCTGTTTTTGTTTTTGTTTGCACTTGACTTTTGCGTCCACGGATGTAAGCAAAGATAAACAAGTTCCCCCTTCCTTACCTGTCTGCGGGTGTATCTTGAAGCGCGCCAGTTGGTTCCCTTTGGTGATGGCGAAGGAGATGTTGGAGGGCGCCAGGTCGCCGTCCGAGGCCCGCAGCGCTATGACGGAGGTGTCCGGCGGCAGGTTCTCGGCCACGTAGGTGTGGTAGGCGGGCTCCTCCGTCTGGGGCATGTAGTCGTTCACGTCCTCGACCTCCACGAAGACCTGAAGAAGGATTGGTTAAAAGGTAGGATGGTGGGGGGGTACTGTGTGTGTGTGTGTGTGTGTGTGTGTGTGTGTGTGTGTGTGTGTGTGTGTGTGTATTTACCTATTTGTATTTACCAATTTGTAGTCTACAGGGCCCGAGCTAAGCTCTAATAGTCCCGCCTCCATATCTACATTCTCCATATCTACCATATGTGTGTGTGTGTGTGTGTGTGTGTGTGTGTGTGTGTGTGTGTGTGTGCTTACAGCAATAAAGTACGCTGTGTGTGTGTGTGTGTGTGTGTGTGTGTGTGTGTGTGTGTGTGTGTGTGTGTGTGTGTGTGTGTGTGTGTGTCCCTGTGGAGTCTAAACTATACCCGTAGGAACACACAGCCCATTACACGGGTATAGTGCAAAAGTGCAGAGGTCATCCTCAGACTCTATTTAGCGTTAGTTAGGCCACACTTAGATTATGCTGTCCAGTTTTGGTGCCCACACTACAGAATGGACATCAGCTTGCTGGAACCAGTTCAGAGGAGGATGACCAAGACGATTCAGGGGCTGAGGAACCTCCTATATCAAGAGAGGCTGTAACATCTCAACTTACATTCACTAGAGAGACGAAGAGTGCGGGGAGATCTGATAGAAGTATTCAAATGGGTCAAGGGTTACAACAAAAGCGATATAAGTAAAGTACTGAGAATTAGCCAGCAGGATAGAAGACGCAGTAATGGATTTACATTAGAAATGTATAGATTTAGGAGGGAAATAGGCAAGTATTGGTTTAGTAATAGGGTGGTGGGGGAATGGAATAGACTCAGCAACCACACAGTGAGTGCAGGAACGATAGCTTGTTTTAAGAGTAGACTGGATAGCTACACGGACGAGGATGACAGGTGGTATAAATTATAGTGGGGGGAATCTAGAGCTGCCCTGTGTAGGCCATTAGGCTTCTTGCAGTCTCCCTATGTTCTTATGTTCTTATGTTAAGTACGCTGTGTGTGTGTGTGTGTGTGTGTGTGTGTGTGTGTGTGTGTGTGTGTGTGTGTGCGAAGGTGTGTTCCAACCTTCACTCATGTCAACTTCTCCTCCAGGTCAAACATCTCTCATTTTAACATTTCATGGACTGAACTTCTAATGAGAGACCCAATTTCTCAGTCCATATCTTTGCCATTCTAACCTGAGCTGAAAAAAAATCTATGCCCACTGTGCTTACGTGAAAATATAAACTGCACGGCACATTCAAGATAGCGCCTGACTAACTTTATAAAGGATAACCCCAGGGCAGTCTTCTTAAAGCCTCCGTCCCTAGGGGCTGAGAATCAAGATGGGGCATGACTAATTCTACATAGGATAACCCAAGGGGAGTCTTCTTAAAGCTTCCTGTCCCTTAGAGGCTGAGAATAAAGATGGAGCCTGACTTATGCTACACAGGATGACCCCAGGCCAGTCTACTTAAGGCTCCATGTCCCTTAGAGGCAGAGAATGTTGTGGGCAGAGGGGCGAAGAAAGCCACAAATCCAGCTGACTCCACTCCTCCGCCCTCCCTCCGATTCAACTCTGGGAGCCGGTTGAATGGGTCGCTTTTATCAGGTCCAGGATCAAAAGGGTTTAGGGGCGCGCCTATCATTTCCACCATTCTGCCGCGGTGCATCACACAACGCCCAAACTGACCCGCCGCTCTCCACAAGGCAGGGTCGGGTTATATTTTCACGTAAGCACAGTGGGCATAGATTTTTCCTACACATCAGGTTGCACATAGGTTAGGTGTGAGTAGTGAGTCGCCGCGCGGGTCGGAGGTGCTGCGCCTTGCTCGCGAAAACGCTGAATTGACATGGCTGGCCGAGCCAAGAACTCGGTGGAGTTCTGTTACGTTTGTGCGGATCCCACAGGTGATAAGTGGATAGAGTGCTGTCTGTGCCCTAAGTGGTGTCATGTGAAGTGTGCTCATCTGTCTGGAATTATCGGAAAATATGTCTAAAGTAAATTGGATTTGCAACCCATGCCTTCATAAAGCATCTCTGGCTACCAAAATTGTGGAAAAAATGGAAGAATTCAAGCTGGAATGATCTAAGGAAATATCAGAAGTGAAACAAGGAGTTGAGTCACGAGCGGTCAGCGTGAAGGAAGAGCTGGGGGGGTGGCGAAGGATGTGGCGGACGTGTTGCAGCGGGCTGAACATGTGGAGTCAGCAGATGCAACTTGGGCTGAGGTCATCAAACGTAAGAGGAAAGTTAAGAAGAATTTTCTTGTTGTCAAGGCCTCTGAACAAGATAAAAAGGCTACAGAGTTGAAAAGTGAAGTTTCTGAAGCATTACTTGGCATTCAGATTACTGATTCAAGATTCACTATTGGAGGTAATATTATAATGAACTTTGATGATGAGGATATGAGGAATGAGGCAGCCCAAAAATTGCAATCTGTGGAGAAAGTACTAAAAGTGTGGGAAAACTGAGGCCAAAGATCATGATTTGTAATGTGCACAAGGAGGAGACTGGGGATAAGATAATTGAGACACTGCTTAAAAGAAATGAGTTCCTACACCCGATTCCACAAGTTGAGGAGAAAATTGAGAAAATTTTTAGTAAGCCTGCTGCCGGTGGCACAGCGCATTATATCCTGAAATGTGATCCAATGGTTAGAGAGCTAATCTACAAGCACCATGATGGAATAAAACTTGAATGGGGGGTGTATACTGTGAGAGACAGATACCATGCAATAATATGTTATCATTGTCAGAGATATGGTCATATTGAGTCCAAATGCACTGCCAAGGCCAATGGTGAGAACCCAGTATGTTATAAATGTGCAGGAGACCATAAAGCGAAAGACTGCCCCGGGACTGAGAGCAAATGTATAAATTGTGTGAGGTACAAGAAGTCTAAAGTTAATCACTCGGCGAATAACCAGTGTTGTGTAGTTTTTCAGACTGAAATTGAGAGAATTCGTAACATAGCGGATCATGGCTACTAATTCCTCGGATATAAAGATAAAATGTGGTCTGGTAAATGTTCATTCTGTGGGAAATAAAACTCTAGAAATCCGTGATCTCATCAAAGAAAAGGATCTTGACATTTTAGCGGTAACTGAAACATGGCTAAATGACTACGACGTCGCCAAGATTCGTGAGATGACGCCAGTAACTCATACCTTTCTACATGTTCCGAGGGAGACAAGAAGGGGTGATGGTGTTGGGATCTTTCTTTCGAATTCCTTTAAGAAGATTCGGAGAAAAGCATCAGAAAGGTGGGATACCTTTGAATTAGTGCAAGTCATCTGTGAAATTGATAGAAGGAAATGCACCTTTATCGTGGTGTATCGACCTCCGGATACAAAAGCAGAGATCTTTTTTGATGAATTTCGCACATTTTTGGAGTCTGTGGATATGGTGAGTGCAAATGTGTTCATCTGTGGTAATTTTAATCTATGGATTGATGATCCTGAAAATTCTTCTGCCATGGCCTTCATTGAGATGATGGACAGTTTCAACCTGATTAATAAAGTGAACGAGATGACTTCTTTAGGGGGTCCATAGACTTCACAATCTCTTGACGGGAAACGGGGCGCGGGGCCGATTCGCAGGGGGCCGATTTTCAAAAATTTAAAATTTAAATATTTTCAAAACCAAAGCAGCTAGCGACCTGAAACTAAAACAGGCACCTCCCTTAGGCATATATGAGTCTCCATGAGCAGCGGTATCAAAAAATTCAAAGTCGTTCCCTAATAAAATCCCGATTAATTGTTTTTTATATAAGTATAACAAAACTTAAAAAGGCTATAAAATCCTCAGATTTTACGCTGGATGCACAAACATCACCAAATGCAGAGATAATCACTTATATTTTCAGAATCAATAGCAATATTTAGCATATCTTATAAGTTTTTGCCCGAAATAGCTACTTATTTTTTTTTTATTTAGTGCAATTTTTTACGTAAGTATTTAACATCTAATAAATCACTTAATTTTCACATTAGAAACTTAATACTTGAGGAAAGCATGCAGAAACATCTTAATTTTACTCAACAAAAGCAAAATATTCATTGGTCTATATACAATCACAACTTATTTTGTTGAATTCGATGTCACTATTGCCGCAGCACGTCTTGCCGGCTATCTGGCCCTCGTCCCTGAACAATCACTTTAGCCTTTGGCCTATGACTTGTGGGCCCTGGTCAGTTTCCTGGACTTGTACACGTCCCTGTTCCTCGCCGTCTCCTTCCTGCCCTCCTCGATACTGCTCCTCTTCCTGCCGGTCGGCTGCTTCAAGGCCTTGTTCTTCCTCGCTTCTGAGGTCACGTCCTTGGAGAAATTAGCACCGAAACAGTTGAAGAGGGACCTGCTGATGTGCGGCAAGATGGTGTTGGCCAGGTTGTGACCCACCTGGCACCTGTACCCCTGCAAGGTCGGGTCTGAGGCCGCCAGGAACTCCAGGAGGTGCCTGAACCCGTCCCTGTGGCGCATGGCAAGGGAGAGGAACCTCAACCTGCGCTCCTTCTTGTCCTCCCTGCACATCAGGGAGTCCCACAGCGATATCCCGAAGGACGCCATGTGGGCCATTGGGAGAGATGGCCGCTTCAGGACCGCCCGGCCCGTCTACAGCTCTCCCCTGTCGACCAGCTCGACCAGGGCGTCGAACATCACAGAGGGCGGGTCGCCCCTCTCGAGCTCCACGGTAATCTTCATCTCCTCCTGCTGGGCAAGCTCCTGCTTGCAGCACTCGGCCACAGAGGAGTTGGCCTGGACCTTCCTGGCCAGGTAGCCGGCGTAGTTGCCGACCGCGGCGAGGAGCAACTCGTCCGTCGGCGGGTCCGGCTGGTCGTCGGCCAGCTCCCTGGCAAGCTGGGCCAAGATCACCTCGTCGTCCTCCTTCTCCTCTGCCTTGGCCCGGTCCAGGTCGGCCTGCACGTCCCCGGGGAAGAACCCGACGAGCTTCAGCAAATGCAGGCGCTGGGCCAACCTGTTGCTCACCATGAAGTTCTGCACGCTCAGTCGGGTCAGAGTTGGCCTTCCCCATGCACACATACTCGACCCCGTAGGACGTAGTGAACAGCCCCCTCACTACCACACTGCACTGAACACACCACTGCACTGCACACAACACTGAGTCACTGCACTGATGGCGTAGTACGGCTCCTCCACAGTTTACTCCACGGGGTCGCGGCGTCCTCATATCTTGTGTCTCCTCCGTCACTTCCACTCGATCCACTGCCTTCTGTGTCTTCTTGTATCGTCCTCTGGATCCTTGCAGTTGTGGGGAAGGGTACAGAGACGATGAATAACTGTAGGTCCTTTACTTGGAGAGTAAACAGAGGCTGGACAGCGATAATCCTTTACAGAGGGGAAGTGCCCAGCTGACTGCGTGCCTAAGGCGAGTTAGGCGACGCGGGAACTGAGCTGAGTTGCCATGTAGGCACTAACTAAACGTACATTTCATGTTTCCTAATACGTAAAACTGTGGACTTCACTATCCTACAGTTATCATTCATTTTACGTAAAGATTTCAACCTAAAGTTACGCAAATTTGCCATTTTTTACACAACGTTTTCAAAGTGCACGCATGGTGCTATTTTATATAAGTTACCTTGAATCCTCGACCAAATCACTCTAGAGACACTCCTGCCTGCTTGTATGCACTAAAACTTGAAGATTTCGTCCTGTTTCCACTTAAATTCGGAGTAAGAACGCAGAGTGTGTTTGAGTTGTCGCAGTGAAAGTCGCCATAACAATCGGCCCCTTACGCGAAGCCAGCGCGCCAAGACTGAAGAGATTTCCCGTCAACTAGTTGTGAAGTCTATGGGGGGTCATGTGCTAGACTTAGTTTTCAGCGATATAGACGGTGATCTAGTGCAAGGGGTGTGTGTTGATGAAATATGTTGTATATCCCCGGTGCATAAATTGGTAACCTTTAAAATTTCATACGTGAGGGAAGCCGTGCAGAGAAAAAAGATTACGTTCAGATTGCGAAAGAATTTTCAACCAGAAATATTGATTAACTCTGTAATACAGGAAATTACTATTAATTGTCGTTAAATCTGTGAACATGGCTCGGTGTTACGTGGAAATTGTGCTACCTGCCTGGTTAAGCTATATAATGGATTAGCTAAAGATGAGTATAACAGCCTCTGTCCTCTGATTGAAAAGGAGATTGTGTTGAGAGATCATGCACCTTGGTTTAATGCGGAAATACTGTGGGCAAAAAGAGAGAAGAAAAAAAAAATGTGGCGTAGGCAAAAAAACAGATGAGGCAAGAAGAGCATACCAGGCGGCGAGAAACAAAGAAAATCGGCTTGTGATAAAACGGGAAAGAGAATACTATCGGAATAAGGTTGTGGAGGCAGGGCCTAACATCAATAAATTATATAAGGTGCTTGACAGTTTGACTGGAAACAGAAAGGTTAACAAGCTTCCGGATGGTTTCTCGGATGAAGTGCTGGGAAATAAGTTTTGAGAGTTTTTTGAGAAGAAAATTGAGAGTTATCATGAACTTTAGAGGCGACCGCGGTTACCATGGATCCGCTGTGGAAACTCCAGTCCCTGAAATAAAGTTAACAAGCTTTCAACAAGCGTATGTGGCTGTAGTGAAAACTATCATACACAAGGTGAAACTGACGTACTGTGATAACGATCCCTTGCCGATAAGTGGCATCATTAAGAGTGAAAACTTTAGTGATTTCTTAAATATTATGACTGTGATGGTTAACACTAGTATCGAAAACAAGGCTTTCCCTGAGAGTGAGAAAGCGGCGATCGTGAAACCTATCGTTAAAGGTAAACTAGACCCACAGTGTTTAAGTTCCTTTAGAGCAGTATCCAACTTGACGTTTCTATCTAAGATACTTGAAAATGTGATCTTAAATCAGCTAATGGAGCATTTGCTAGTGGTGCAGGCTTTGCCGGATAATCAATCTGTCTACAAGAGGCTTTACTCAACTGAAACTACTATCTGTTCGGTGGTAAACAAATTGCTTGTGCTTATGGATGAAGGGATGTGGGGTGTTCTGATTTTGTTAGATTTGAGTGCTGCGTCTGACACGGTGGAGCACAGTCTATTGCTTCAGGATTTTAAGAATATTGGAATTGAGGATGGGGCGCTGGATTATCTGAGGAGTTACCTTGAGAACAGAACTTACTGTGTGCAAATAGGTAAATCGTTCTCTACTCATAAACTTTTGCAAAGAGGAGTCCCCCAGGGAAGTGAACTTGGTCCAATTTTATTCTGTGTTTATACTATCGGTCTTTCACATTTACTAAGAAGGCATGAAGTTGACTTTAAACTGTATGCCGATGATACACAGTTCTATTTGTCGCTGAGTGATGTGGAAAACATTGAAGATAGGCTGAGCAGAATTATGGATGATGTTGGGAAATGGATGAGTTCTAAGCAACTGAAGCTGAATGAGGATAAAACTGAATGCTTGATTGTCGGGAAGAACAAAGATCTCAGGAGGCTAGATATTTCCACTCTTCGGATAAAAGATGACACTATGACTAAAAAAGTCAGTCAAAGATTTAGGTGTGATACTTGACTGCACTCTATCATTCAAAGAACAGATCAATCAGGTGGTGAGAACGGCAGGCTACCATCTGAGAAATATTGCATTTGTCAAGAAATACCTGGATGATAAGACTATGAAGATGCTTATATATAATCATGTAACTAATAAGCTGGATTATTGTAACTCACTTTATTATGGCCTTCCTAAACATCTGCTGAAGAAACTACAACTTGTTATGAACAGAGCTGCAAGGCTAATAAAGGGTCTGCCCCCCCGTGAGAGAATAACACCTGCACTTATAGACTTGCCTTGGCTACCCATTAAGGCACGAATAGTCTACAAAATATGTGTCTTGACTCATCAAGCAACGCGACTTGGTAAACCTGGATATTTGAGAAATATTCTACAGGATTTTCATTTGGACACCGCCATGTCAGTGAGACACAGTACAGAACGGTATAGACTCTATGAGCCCAGGTCAACCTGAAACTGGGTTTCAGAGCATTTGAGAGTGCCCCGCGGCTCTATAATGAGTTACCCGGGGACGTTAAGAACAGTGACAGTCTGGCAATCTTCAAGAAAGCGCTGAAGACTCACTTATTCGCTAAATCCTACGACTTAACAAATATGAGGATTGAGGACAACTTTAGGTGCTAATATTACTGTTGTAATGTTAGCGGCCCTGTGGAGCGCTGCCACGGCGGCGGACCGGGGCCTGAAACCTCATCAACGGTAAACGGTAAACGGTAGAATGGCAAAGATTATTTATGGACTGAGAAACTGGGTAACTCATTAGAAGTTGAGTCCATGAAATGTTTAAAACATGAGAGATGATTGACTTGGACGAGATGTTGGCATAGGTGAAGGCTGGAACGCGCACACACACACACACACACACACACACACACACACACACACACACACACACACACACACACACACACACACACACACACACACACACAGCAGCACAGGTATTTCCGTCACGAGTCTCTTTTAAGTCAGAGCCGCTAAATATTTTTTTCGTACTGGTTGTGGTTTACAGGATTTCCAGCTCTATTAACCAGACAAGGGTTCGGTTGACTGATTATGAACAGCCAGCTGAATGCCACAGTTAATATTGACATGCACATTATAGTAGGCAATCTTAGCGTAATGAGATGTTAAAAAAATGTAAATATTTAATGTAATTAGTAATAATTTTGATGATGAGGAACACCGAGAATATGAAGGATTCTCACGCACAAACATACACACACTCTCTCTCTCTCTCTCTCTCTCTCTCTCTCTCTCTCTCTCTCTCTCTCTCTCTCTCTCTCTCTCTCTCTCTCTCTCTCTCTCTCTCTCTCTCTCCCCCCCACACACACACACAGAGCAGGGGCGTCACCACGTGGCAGATGTCGGTGAGGGGCCGCTCCCTGTCGGACACCACGATGGACAGCCAGTAGCCGCGCCGCCTCCCTGTCCAGCGCCACCACCGTCCGCACCGCGCCTGGAACAAGACTGTATGTTAGGGACCAGAACAGACCAGAACAGGTGGAGGGGAGAAGATCGAGAGGAGGACAGAGATTTAGATGGAGAGACGGGATTCAGCGAGATATGAGGCAGCTGGGTCTGGACGAGGTAGATGCAGAGGACAAGATACTGGCGACAGCATACAAGAGTGGCCGACCCCAGCAGGGATTAACTCTTTCAGTGTGTGCGTCACAAAGTCTGTGCCACCTACTCTTTTGCTTGTGAAACCCAGCTACCACACATTTTATGACAACAATTATTCGTCAGAGAAGAAGAAGAAAGAACCAGAGCGAGACCTGTCCTAGATGTACACTCAATTCCATCTCTCCACTTGATCCTCTGTCTTCCTCCCGCTCCTCCCCTCCCCACCACTCCAAACATTAAGCTCTATATTCTTAAACATGTCGGTCTCCCATTACGACTATTTCCCAAAGACACAGAGAAGGTTAACCGGGTTTCCATGGGTGACTTTTCCGTTCGAGGTGCAGAGGACATGTAAAACTATTCCAAGCTTCACAGCTCATGAAAATCAACAACTACGACTAATCCCTAATGCCACAGAGAAGATTAACCGGGTTTTCATGAGTGACTTTCCCGTTCGAGGTGCAGAGGACGTGTAAAACTATTCCAAGCATCACAAAACAGGCATGAAAATCAACAACTACGACTAATTCCCAAGGCCACAGAGAAGGGTAACCGGGTTTTCATGAGTGACTTTTCCGTTCAAGGTGCAGAGGACGTACAACTATCACTGGGATCACAAAACAGCCCATGAAAATCCCAGCAACCACGACTAATCCCTAAGGCCACAGAGAAGATTAACCGGGTTTTCATGGGTGACTTTCCCGTTCAAGAAGCAGAAGTCGTGTAAAACTATCACTGGGATCACAAAACAGCCATGAAAATCCCAGCAACTACGACTAATTCCTAAGGCCACAGAGAAGGTTAACCGGGTTTTCGTGAGTGACTTTCCCGTTCAAGATGTAGAGGACGTGGAAAACTATCACTAGGATCACAAAACAGTCCATGCAAGGCCCAGCAACTTCTTAAACGTATCGGGCTCCCATTACGACTATTTCCCAAGACCACAGAGAATATTAACCGGGTTTTCATGGGTGACTTTCCGTTCAAGGTGCAGAGGACGTACAACTATTACTGGCATCACAAAACAGCCATGGAAATCCCAGTAACTACGACTAATTCCTAAGGCCACAGAGACGATTAACCGTTCAAGAAGCTGAAGTCGTGTAAAACTATCACTGGCATCACAAAACAGTCCATGGAAGGCCCAGCAACCAGCCAAGAGAAGATGGCGCCACTATAAACACTTGCCTGCGCCTTGACGGGCTGGGGCCGAATACCATTCAGGCCCCTCAAGCAAGCCTACCGGCTCAATAGGCGGAGACATAAAAAAAACTTCTACGAGAGGCTTTCGAACAGACGAACTGAGGCGCCCAGACGTTTAGGAATACAAACTTAGAAATCTGTCGACCCTGGATAATACTATCACCATATTAATTCACAGATAGACGACACGAGCTTGATGCAAACTTTAAGCTGCGGGGATGAAGGAAATGAAATTGTAAGGAAGTCACCGGCGAAACGAAAACACGCTGAAGACATGTTTGGAAATTAGCTCTTTACCAAAACTTATAATTAGGACATGAGTCGAACGCTCTCTCTCTGTCTGTCTGTCTGTCTGTCTGTCTGTGCCAGCCAGCCTGTGTCTGTCTGTCTGTCTGTCTGTCTGTCTCTCTCTCTGGTGGCGTTCCTCAGGGCTCGGTTCTTGGCCCAGTGCTCTTCATTATTTACATCAATGATGTGGATGTTGGAATTTATAATCTCATTAGTAAATTTGCAGACGACACAAAGATTGATAACTCGGTTCTCACTGACGAAAACAGATAAAGACTCCAAGAGGATTTGTATAAAATTTCAGCTTGGTCTGATAAATGGGAGATGCTCTTTAATGTAGACAAGTGCCAGGTCCTTCAAGTCGGAACAAGAAATAAGAAGTTCGATTACGAAATGCGCGGCGTCAAACTCAAAAGCGTTCAATGCGTTAAGGACTTGGGGGTCAGAATCACGTCATACCTCAAATTTTCACAGCAATGCATCGATGCAGTAAATAAAGCGAACAGAATGTTAGGGTTCATCAAAAAAACAACTTTTTATTAAAAAAATACTCTACAATTGTTTAGTCAGACCCCACTTGGAATATGCGGTACAGTTTTGGTCTCCCCACCATGCAAAGGACATTGCTAAATTAGAAGGTGTTCAGCGTCGGGCAACAAAAATGATCCCTTCCTTGCGCAACAAATCCTACGAAGAAAGGCTTTCCACCCTTAACATGTTCTCTCTTGAGAAACGTCGCCTCCGAGGAAAACTGATCGAACGTTTTAAAATACTTAATGGATTTACGAATGTGGACAGATCAAAATTGTTTATGATCAATGACACTTTGCGAACGAGGAATAAAGGTACAAAACTTAAATGTAGACAAGTAAATTCAGACGGCACCAAATTTTTCTTCAACAACATTGTAGTGCGAGAATGGAACAAGCTCCCACCTTCAGTGGTCCAGTGTAACACGATTGACTCCTTTAAAAACAAGCTCGACCGTCACTTCCTTCAACTTAATATTAACTAGAGTAGAAATGCAAAGTTACGGAGACATCTGATTAATGTTGAATCACTTAGGTTTAAGGACATATCACCTAATGTGGACCAAGGGGTCTGTGTGGTCTGATTCTCTATGTAAATCTATGTAAATCTCTCTCTCTCTCTCTCTCTCTCCTGTCTGTCTGTCATCCTGTCTGTCTGTCTGTCTGTCTGTCTACCCTCTCTCTCTCTCTCTCTCTCTCTTCTCTCTCTCTCTCTCTCTCTCTCTCTGGTATTGACAGGCTGGGGAACTTATGTGAGGCAATAGTAAGAAACGTCAAAATTCCTACAACGTATTTTACACTTTATTCTTTTCTTTTTATTCAATATTTTCATAAATTTATGTATGTGTGTGTGTGTGTGTGTGTGTGTGTGTGTGTGTGTGTGTGTGTGTGTGTGGAGCTGAGAGAGAGAGAGAGAGAGAGAGAGAGAGAGAGAGAGAGAGAGAGAGAGAGAGAGAGAGAGAGAGAGAGAGAGAGAGAGAGAGACAGACAGACAGACAGACAGACAGACAGACAGACAGACAGACAGACAGACAGACAGACAGACAGACAGACAGACAGACAGACACACACACACACACACACACACACACACACACACACACACACACACACACACACACACAAAGAACGTCAAAACGAAAACTCAACCTCAAAAAATATACAAAAAATCACATCCACCACAAAAAAATTACATCACAAAACACCGCAAAAAAAAGCATGATAAAAAACAACAGAGCGATCGGTAATTGAATCCAGCTGACATGTTTTAATTTTGGGCCACGTCGTCACAATAATGAGTTCGCTGTCCTGATTATGCCTCTCGGACTGGTGGCAACAAGGGGGAGAGGAACGCCCACAACAAGTACATAATGACTCACGCACTTATTACTGTGTTGGTCAATGAGGGACAGTTATTATTTGCCCAATGGATCACGGGGCGGAGAGGGGGCTGGGGTAAGGGAGGTTGGGGTGAGAAGGGATTACGTCGAGGCGTGGGGTGTCGGGGGTGAGGGGGTTGGGAGGGGTAGAGAGGAGTTGGGGCAAGAGGTGGTCGGGGCGGGATTGAGAGGTAGGTCGGGTGAGGGGAAGGCATGTGGATTAATTCTGAGGTCCATATTAACAAACTCTTCGAGGCCGAGGTTGTCGGGGTTTACATGGGTTGTTTCCTGAGCCTGGCGGTAGTGGTGTAAGTCTTCCTCGCCATGGAAACGCTCTTGACATCCCAACGTTTAATACTTAGGTCGCTATTATCAAACTCTTCGAAGCCTTAGTACCTCTATTTCAAAAGGCTCTCAGAGAGGTTGTCGGGGTTTCCATGGGTGGTTTCCTGAGCCTGGCGGTAGTTTTGTAAGGCTTCCGCGCCATGGAAACGCTCTTGACATCCCAACGTTTAATACTTAGGTCGCTATTATCAAACTCTTCGAAGCCTTAGTACCTCTATTTCAAAAGGCTCTCAGAGAGGTTGTCGGGGTTTCCATGGGTGGTTTCCTGAACCTGGCGGTAGTTTTGTAAGGATTCCGCGCCGTGAACGGGGAAACACTCATGACATCCCGACGTACTTCCTCTCTGGCTTTAATAAACGTTCGTAACAAGAGTCACAAACGTTCGATAATTATAATGAGCGTGATAAACACAACCTCTACCAAAGCCTTATAAAACTACCCATGGAATTACTAAAACAACTTCAACCAAAGCCTTATAAAACTACCCATGGAAATACGAACACAACCTCTACGAAAGCCTTATAAAAGTACCCATGGAAATACTAACACAACCTCTACCAAAGCCTTATAAAACTACCCATGGAGATACTAACACAACCTCTACGAAAGCCTTATAAAACTACCCATGGAGATACTAACACATCCTCTACGAAAACCTTATAAAACTACCCATGGAAATACTAACACAACCTCTACCAAAGCCTTATAAAACTACCCATGGAAATACTAACACAACCTCTACCAAAGCCTTATAAAACTACCCATGGAACCTCTACCAAGCCTTATAAAACTACCAATGGAAAAACTAACACAACCTCTACGAAAGCCTTATAAAACTACCCATGGAAATACTAACACAACCTCTACGAAAGCATTATAAAACTACCCATGGAAATACTAACACAACCTCTAACAAAGCCCTATAAAACTACCCACGGAAATACTTACACAACCTCAGCCAAAGCCTTATAAAACTACCCATGGAAATACTAACACAACCTCTACCAAAGCCTTATAAAACTACCCATGGAAATACTAACACAACCTCTACCAAAGCCTTATAAAACTACCCATGGAAATACTAACACAACCTCTACCAAAGCCTTATAAAACTACCCATGGAAATACTAACACAACCTCTACCAAAGCCTTATAAAACTACCCATGGAAATACTAACACAACCTCTCCGAAAGCCTTATGAAACTACCCATGGAGATACCCACACCACAACCCCTAGGAAGAAGCCTTGTCAAACTATCACTAGCCTCATAAAACTAGCCATGGAAACACCCACACCCCACCCCTACGACGGCTTGTCAAATATTTGCTTAAGCGCCGAAATGTTGAAGATGAATGAAAAACAATTTACTGCTAAATAAAAGATCTGGATTCGAAACTCAATGAAAAAAGTTTGTAAAATAAAATTCCAAACTTACAGTACACTGAGTTCGGGGCTTTGGTGTTCATCCCGTGAGACATACCTGAAGAAGAAGGAGAAAAGCATGTTAGAGGTAATGGGACTGTCAGGTTAGGCAAGGGAAGACAGGATAATAAGACAGCATGTTAGAGGTAATGGGGCTGTCAGGTTAGGCAAGGGAAGACAGGATAATAAGACAGCATGTTAGAGGTAATAGGACTGTAAGGTTAGGCAAGGGAAGACAGGATAATAAGACAGCATGTTAGAGGTAATGGGACTGTCAGGTTAGGCAAGGGAAGACAGGATAATAAGACAGCATGTTAGAGGTAATAGGACTGTAAGGTTAGGCAAGAGAAGACAGGATAATAAGACAGCATGTTAGAGGTAATAGGACTGTAAGGTTAGGCAAGGGAAGACAGGATAATAAGACAGCATGTTAGAGGTAATAGGACTGTAAGGTTAGGCAAGGGAAGACAGGATAATAAGACAGCATGTTAGAGGTAATAGGACTGTCAGGTTAGGCAAGGCAAGACAGGATAATAAGACAGCAAGTTAGAGATAATAGAACTGTCAGGTTAGGCAAGGCAAGACAGGATAATAAGACAGCAAGTTAGAGATAATAGAACTGTCAGGTTAGGCAAGGGAAGAGGAGAATTAAAAAGCATGTTAGAGAGTTACTGGAACTGTCAGGTTAGGCAAGGAAAGACAGGCTAATAAGACAGCATGTTAGAGGTATTGGGACTGTCAGGTTAGGCAAGGGATGAGGAGAATTAAAAAGCATGTTAGAGAGGTATTGGGACTGTCAGGTGAGACAAGGCAGGACAGGAGATTAAAAGAGGATGATAGAGGTAATGGGACTGTCGGATAAGGCAAGACAGGATAATAAAATAACATGTTAAAGGTATTGGGATTGTCAGATAAGGCAAGACAAGACGGAAGAATAAAAAAAAACAAAAACATGTCAGAGGTATTGGGATTGTCAGGTTAGGCAAGGGAAGATACTAAATTTATACTTTTGTCATCTGGTATAGTTAATTTTAGTTTAAAAGATAGTGTCTATCTTAGTAAAGAGGAGGAAGGGCGACCAATTTGATAATTTGAAAAGGAAAATCAACCTTTTACTCAGTTTTGATATGAGGTGTTGTTTAAGATGTCATGTGGCAACGATAATATTTGGAAAAAGGTTGGTGCCAATTGTAGTAAAGAGGTGGAGCGGCGACTAACTATGGGAACTTCATAAGTAATATCTATTTTTTATCCAGTTTTGATATGAGGTGTAATTCAGATGGATGGGCTTGAGAATGATGGCGCGGGTACACGGTGTATCGGCGCTCACACCTTGCTACAGAGCTTGGTCTTGCGGCACGTCTCCTCGGGACAACAATCAACCCCCCCCGTGCAGGCGAGTAGTGCCGCGAGTCTGATCAAACCTCTCGAGCACTGAGCACCGGGACGGACGCTGCTCTGGTATTTACCGCTCGGGGAAGATTCCACTCAACTCAACCAGGACGGACGCTGCGCTGGTATTTACCGCTCGGGGAAGATTCCACTCAACTCAACCAGGACGGACGCTGCTCTGGTATTTACCGCTCGGGGAAGATTCCACTCAACTCAACCAGGACGGACGCTGCTCTGGTATTTACCGCTCGGGGAAGATTCCACTCAACTCAACCAGGACGGACGCTGCTCTGGTATTTACCGCTCGGGTAAAATTCCACTCAAATCAACCAGGACTGACGCAGCTCTGGTATTTACCGCTCGGGGAAGCTTTCCGACATCTCAACCAGGACGGACGCTGCTCTGGTATTTACCGCTCGGGGAAGATTCCACTCAACTCAACCAGGACGGACGCTGCTCTGGTATTTACCGCTCGGGGAAGATTCCACTCAACTCAACCAGGACGGACGCTGCGCTGGTATTTACCGCTCGGGGAAGATTCCACTCAACCAGGACGGATGCTGCTCTGGTATTTACCGCTCGGGGAAGATTCCACTCAACTCAACCAGGACGGACGCTGCTCTGGTATTTATCGCTCGGGGAAGATTCCACTCAACTCAACCAGGACGGACGCTGCTCTGGTATTTACCGCTCAACTCAATTTACAACCCAACTCAATTTACAACTCAACTCAACTTACAACCCAACTCATTTTACAACTCCCTCAATTTACAATAAACCAGGACGGCCGCTGCTCTGATATTTACCGCTAGGGGAAGACTACTAAACTCGTCGTATAATTGTGTATATTTTCTTTGTACGTACTAATTATTCAGATTCATAGTAGCGAGATGATTAAATATGAGACGTGTGTGTTTGATATTAGATTAATTAATTTCAACAGGAGAAGAAGAAAAGAAAAATCCTCGCTTTCGACACGACTGAAAACAAATTCAATTTTTATAACATTACTAATCTTTTCCGGCTTACTTATTTAATGATATGTTCTACATTTCAGTTACTTTGTTAGATATCAAAAACATATTATTTTCTGTACGTGTGTGTGTGTGTGTGTGTGTGTGTGTGTGTGTGTGTGTGTGTGTGTGTGTGTGTGTGTGTGTGTGTGTGTGTGTGTATAGCTATCTATCTGAGGGAATCTATCTATCTATCTATCTATCTATCTATCTATGCATATGAATGGCAACTGTATGTGTGTAATTCACCACGGCCTGATCACGTGTTGACCTGTAATCGCCAGCAGGTACCTCCTGACATGAGCAAGTGCTTTTATCGTCGATCTTTGGTACTGTCAGACCTCACACACCACACACCCCATCCCCTTGCTCAAGGGGGGACAGTAACCACTGTAGTCAACGGAAAGAATCCTGCCTGAGCGGGCCGACCGCCGCCCGGTCAGTTCGTGAAGCCTGGCAGCGCAGCGCTCTAATCAATTGCACCACGGCGTAGTGTGTGTGTGTGTGTGTGTGTGTGTGTGTGTGTTGCATTATATACACGCGCCACACAAGTGATTGGGGAAAATCTCAATGGCAGTGACCGTCGGCGGTTCCGCGGAATCCGTAATTTGTGTTCGGCTTTTCAAGCATCGCGGCGTTTTGCCCTCGCTGATAACACGGTGCCCAGGAAAGTGGTTTTAGGATATTGAAAAGATAAGATGATGTAATTTACCATGGACCAACTATTTTTTAATACTAACAATTTTAAATTTTGAAGAAAAAAACATGAACATTGTAACCAAAATGTTATGGAAGTTCCCACGTGCTGGCTGTACACTCTCAACACTAGACCTTGAGGCGACACTTCCCCGAACACACCACAACACCTGCCCCCAAAAAGCATTAGCCAATCACACAGAAGGAGCTCGCTCGCAGAAGCTCTCTCTCTCTGCTAGTGGCACCGCCCATGATGGCTTCACCGTCGTGAATGGAGGAGCCAAACCAGCCAGACAAGCGATTTATCCTGTTCATTGCTTCAACAGGTTTGCCATTCTGGAGGAGGAGGACGAGCAGGAGAGCACCTTCCTGGTGGGTGACTCCATGATTCGCCAGCAGGTCGTTGAGTTCTGCGGCAGAGTTCCTCGTCGAAGACGGAACTATTGCTATCCTGGTGCTGGATCGACGACATAACTGCTGCTCTTGAGGAGATCTCCTCAGGCTACTAATGATTCACTGTTTGTTATTCACACAGGTACGAACGACGTCACCACGACCTGGTCTGAGGAACTCCTGGAGAAGTACCGTAGGCTCATCCAGCAGTATAAGACTAAATCCCCTAACATTTTGATTTCAGGAGTTCTACCACGGACTTAAGGAGAGCGACTTTTCAGTAAGGCCTTCAGCCTAAACAACCGCTTACAGACTCTTTGTAGGAGCTTGACGGAGTTCCTAAACGCATGGGACAATTTCTATGGACAAAATGAGCTCTTCCACAGGGACGGACTGCACCTTTCTCCCATCGGGGCAGCCAGACTCGGAAGGCTCCTCAACGAAGCAGTGCGTGTCATCCGAACAAAAACGAGTCACGGCCACGTCCCTCCACTCCCACCTGTGTAAATAGACGCCGTGCATCGCGACAAACCTGCAACCGTGATCCCGCAAGTACCACCACCTCTATTACTAAGCCTCTAAATAACTTAAAATCCTTAGTTTCAATGCGCGTAGCCTAAGAAACAAATTTGATGAACTGAGATGTCTTGCTTTAACAGAAAATTTTGACATAATTGCTATAACCGAAACATTTATCGACACCACAAATATTGATTTAAGTTCCGAATACAACATAGATGGCTACAGACTCTTCAACAAAGATCGTAAACCGTAGAGGCGGTGGCGTCGCCCTTTATGTCAAAAGCTATTTGCAACCCACTGACAAAACACTGGAAACAGTAACGTTGAACATTTGTGCGTGCGAGTAAACATTGCAAAAGTCAACTTAAATATATCTGTCACCTACAGACCTCCCTGGCAATCACTGATGACGACCTTGAAATGTACAGCGTCTTAAGGCAGTCACTTAATAACAGCGACTCACTGATATTAGGAGACTTTAACCTCCCCATATCGACTGGGCGACACTGTCAGGTACAGAAGGCGAGTCACATAGAATGATCGAATTTCTAGAAGAAAATTATCTAAGCCAAATGGTTTCTGAGCCAACTCGACAAAATAATATACTGACCTTGTTATAACGACCCAAGATAACGTAATAAGTAGTTTCACGGTAGGAGAACTCCAAGGTTCTTGGGATAATAAATTAGTTCTCGTCGACTTTAAAGCTCAATCATCAGTGACTGAAATAAAGTAAAGGTGCCCAATTTCAAAAGAGCTAACTTCAGAAATCCGACAAAACTAACAGAAATACAACTATCAGATGACGGCAACGTAGAGGAAGCCTGGCTAAGCCTTAAAAATCACTTACTCACTCAGCAGAACACATTCGTCCCCTTGTGCGAGAAGCGAATTAACACTAATAAAGCCCACCGTGGTTTAATAGCGAAATTAAACAATCAGTCAATGAGGGAAAATTGTTTTACAGGTTAAAGAAAGAACAAAGCACGCCCGAAAACATTAGACTTTATAATGATGCCAGGCGACGAGTAAAAAGACTAGTAGGTCAGGCAAAGCGTAGATACGAAGAAAATATTGCACCTAACTGTAAAAATAATCCGAAATCTTTCTTCAGTTACATAAACAACAGAAAGGCGATCAAAAGTGGTATTGACCTTAACAAACAGCGACGGTGCACTAGTGACTGACAGCCAACACATTGCAAACCTCTTAAACAATTACTTTTCCTCGGTGTTTAATACTAACAGTCTTCCTCTCGCTACCACCAACACCAGTACTATTGTAAATCTGAGCATGCATTGCCTAATTTTGAAATAACAACCGATGAAGTCCTTAAAGCCTCCATTCACTTAAAACAAATAAAAGTCCTGGACCTGACAAAGTATATCCAACTCTGCTGAAGGAAACAAAGAGCGAAATACTTCCTCCCTCACAACCGTATTCAATATGTCCTTGCGACAAGGCATCGTCCTTCAGATTGGAAAAGGCTAACGTGACACCGATTTTCAAGAAAGGAGACAAAAAGTACCAGGTAATTACAGGCCCATTAGTCTAGCTTCGGTTGTAGGTAAGCTACTTGAGGGCATAATTAGAGACAAATTGTGAATTACCTTGAAAGCCACTCATTGATTGGGGACTCAACATGGCTTCCGAAACAAAAGATCCTGCCTATCAAACCTATTAACCTTTATAACGACCTCTTCACTGTTTATGACGTAACCAAATCACTGGACGTAGTCTATCTTGATTTCCAGAAAGCGTTTGATAAAGTCCCGCATCATACATTACTTTACAAATTAAAGCAAATAGGTATTGACGGTCAAGTAAACCAATGGATCGCGAATTGGTTGAGCAACAGACAACAAAGAGTAGTGATTGACGGATTTAACTCAGAGTGGGCGCCTGTCACTAGTGGCGTCCCTCAGGGCTCGGTCCTGGCCCAGTGTCTTCATTATTTACATCAACGACGTGGATGTTGGACCAATAACCGCATTAGTAAATTTGCAGACGACACAAAGATTGGCAACTCGGTTCTCACTGACGAAGACAGGCAAAGCCTCCAAGAGGATTTGCACAAAATTTCAGCTTGGTCGGATAGATGGGAGATGCCCTTTAACGTAGACAAGTGCCAGGTCGTTCAAGTTGGAACGAGGAATAAGAAGTTCGAATACGAAATGCGCGGCGTTAAACTCAAAAGCGTTCAATGCGTCAAAGACTTGGGGGTCAAAATCGCGTCAAACCTCAAATTCTCACAGCAATGCATCGATGCAGCAAATAAAGCGAACAGAATGTTGGGCTTCATTAAAAGAAACTTTGTATTCAATAATAAAGTTGCAATACTCCCGCTCTACAACAGTTTAGTCAGACCCCACTTGGAATATGCGGTACAGTTTTGGTCTCTCCACCATTCAAAGGATATTGCTAAATTAGAAGGTGTTCAGCGTCGGCAACGAAAATGATCCCTTCCTTGCGCAACAAATCCTACGAAGAAAGGCTTTCCACCCTTAACATGTTCTCTCTTGAGAAACGTCGCCTCCGAGGAAAACTGATCGAATGTTTTAAAATACTTAATGGTTTCACGAATGTAGACAGATCAACATTGTTTATGATTGTTTATGACACTTTGCGTACGAGGAACAATGGCGTAAAACCCAAATGTAGACAAGTAAATTCAGACTGCACCAAATTTTTCTTCATCAACGTTTTAGTGCGAGAAGGGAATAAGCTCCCACCGTCAGTGGTCCAGTGTAACACGATTGACTCCTTCAAAAACAAGCTCGACCGTCACTTCCTTCAACTTAATATTAACTAGAGTAGAAATGCAACGTTTTGGAGTCTTCTGATTAATGTAAAATCACTTAGGTTTAAGGACAGACCACCAAGTCTGGACCATGGGGTCTGTGTGGTCTGATTTTCTATGTAAATCTCTCTCTCTCTCTCTCTCTTGCTAATGAACATAAGTTCCTTCACAGTACAATCAACAACTCCGTACAAATTACCTTGAGACAACTTCTGGCCTGCAAGACTTCTGAGGCTGACTTTATACTTCATACACAAGACTATTACATTTTTAAGTTCAAGCAAGAAAGGCCGCACAGTTATCCCCTTCGAGTCATTCTCCGCCAATACTGTACAAAGGAATATCTTAATGGCGTAAAGTCGACAGCTCGTAAACCTGACACAGGTAAGTTTATGCATGCAAAGCGAAATAGTTCAAGCAAGAGGAGAGTACCG
>NC_066527.1:13713255-13928255 GCF_024679095.1 Eriocheir sinensis
GAGAACACTAAATGCTTTCAAGAGGTAAAAGCCAGAACATTGATAGTTTTACCCCTTCAGAATAATCCAAGTGCTTTTATTACAGTATCCAAGCGCGGACAATCATCTGGCAGCGAGATTGTAGCCTCTAAGAGTATGTGAATGCTAGAAGCGAGATTATACCGTGTAGGAAAAGAATACTAAATGATTTCGAGATATAAGCCAGAACATTGATAGTTTCACCCCTTCAGAATAATCCAGGTGCCTTTATTAGTACCAAGCGCGGACAATCATCTGGCAGCGAGATTGTAGCCTCTAATAGTACGTGGGAGCCTGAGTAACGGCGCGCCTCAGCGGGGAGTAAGGAGCACCTGGCCTCGTTAATGAGTGGCGGCGGCGCACCCCTGCCTCCTCTTCCTCCGCCGCTGTCTTCACAATGATTTCATAAAGATTCCCGCCGAGGCGCGCACGTGTCCAGTGTAGAATGTATGCACTGCCGCTTTGGTTATGACGCGGCCGGCGACACGACCTCAACACACACACACACACACACACGCACACACACGATAACACACTCCCTCCATAGGTATGCAAACACACAGTTACAATACAGAATAAAAAGACAGACAGACAAACAAAGACAAACAGTAAGTAAGTAAGTGAGCATATATTGACCACAATTTACAATTATATATTTGCAAGATTTCAAGTAATTAAATCTTTTAGCATAATAAATTCGAAATCACGAATCATCAAACATTTGTGGTCCATATTTAATAACCATCACTAAAGGCATATTGGGTGCATCATAATACGTCAACTATAGTTCCAGTCACCACAATACCTGGCAACAACACAAATTCCATTTCTTTGAAGTTCATACAAAATATTTTCACAACTTTACTAATACGAAACAATAAGAACCAGAAAAGTATAATACCTTGGGAAGAGTTGCAATTACAGGCCGTCAGACAACATGACATTAGACATCCTAAGGAAAACAAGGAAGAGCCTAATACACTATATACGCCATAGGGAACTGGCCATCATCATCAATCAGCTGAGTCCAGGAGGTAAAATTATCTCTGGCGTATGTCCTGTGTCAGGGGACACGACTCAAATACGTGCAACTCTGTCCGCATGGCCGCACGGACAGAGCCGCTCCGCCACCTCCAGACGTCCCCGCCCACGCCGGCTCCCGCGACCCGTCTCGATCGCAAGGTTATGACCGACGACCCGCAACCGACTAAATGATAGTCTGTGCATCTCATTGGTTTGACCGCGGCGTTTATAAATTTCATGAACTGCTAGGGCGGGATTTAATATATAGTACGTTTGTCATCTAGACGACGCTGAATTAGCAAGTGATTGTCTCAAAGTTTGAATGCCTGTTCCAGTATCATCAACAGCCACATTAATCAAATTCAGCATGTGTTTACTTGTGGGTGTATTAGTCGCCAAAGTGAGCCTGACGGCGTGCGCCACGGGTCATCTAGCACACCTCGTCTCTCCGCCCACACTCGCCGGAAAAGTTTCCTCTGTCTTGCTATTACTAAGGATTTTAGTGGCGGATACCCGAGCTCCAAGTAACAGATGTCCGTACACGTCGTCATGCGGACCCCAAGCAACTGCTTAATACCCAAGTTATACCTCCAGTTTTTTTCTACGGGTCTCTGGTCTCCATTGAACCAGGACTCACAGCCATACAGAATGGATGACATCAAAGCTGCCTCAAACATTTTCTTTTTAACTTAAAATGGTATATCAACATTTTTCCTTAAAGATGACACAAATGTCAAGAAGTGGCACATCTTTGCTTGGGCGTGGGCGGCAATAGCAGACGACAGGGTTCCCTTACTCGTAAACACACTGCCCAGATACACGTAACTATCGCACCACCGCACCTCCATCTCACCGACACGGAACGGTTCACGATCCCCCACAGAAGCATAAATAGCAAAGAACTTGGTCTTGATGTTATTCACAAGCATGCCATTATTGACGAAGAACTGATTTAGTACTGCAAGCTTTCGTTCCATACCGTGGCGCGTCGTCGAGAGGAGGACGGTATCATCCATAAGGACGAGGAGATGACGCCACTATAAGAAACCGTCTGACTGCAGTTGACCTTATCACACTTATCATGAAATTCACAAAAAAATATACACAGTAGGCAGAATGTGGGTGAGCCCTGCCTGACACCAATCGTGGCCTATTGTCTCACCACCACCGGAGAGTAGGTCAGCATGCTCTCTACAGACAGATCCTCTTTATCCACACCACACTACATTCACACAACATATACACCTTTTCCCAAAATCAAAATTTCAAAATGGCGTACATACACTAAGCCTCGAGTCCTGACTGGGGACCACAAATTCCCCAGGAGGACTCCTTCCGGTTGCTGACCTGAGAGGTGTCTTGATAACTCCTCGAACCTCTTTTCTTCTCAATTTCTGCAACATTCGCGGTCTTCGCTCTAATTTTCATTCTGTGGAACATCATCTCCTCCTCTAAACCTCACCTTCTCTTCCTTACCGAAACACAGGTTTCTGAGGCTACTGACAGCAATCTCTACTCTGTTCCCTCCTACTATCTCTATCCTAAATTTCAATCCAAAGCTGGATGTTGCGCCTACGTGCGCAACGACATCACTTGCTCTCGTGCCCACGACCTTGACTCTTCTGAATTTTCCACCATCTGGTTAAGACTTCACTGTCATTCTATTACTAAATACATCTGTGCTGTTTATCTCTCACCTAACTCTACCAACTATGTAAAATTCTTTGACTATTTGAATTCTAAAGTGGAGCACATCCTGACCCACTCTCCTTCGCTGAAATCTCCATCCAAGGAGATTTCAATGTTCACCACCAGCTTTGGCTTTCATCCTCTTCACTGACCATCCTGGTGAACAAGCTTCACAACTTTGCTATCCTCAACGACCTAGAGCAGTTGGTACAGCACCCTACAAGTATTCCTGACCGTCTTGGAGATCGGCCCTACATTCTAGACCTCTTACTTCACTCAAACCCTTCTGCTTATTCTGTCAAACTGTTCTCTCCGTTGGGCTCCTCTGATCACAATCTTATTTCTGCATCCTGTCCTATCGCTCCTGTACACCCTCTGGACCCACCGAAGAGGCGATGCTTCTGGCATTTTGCTTCAGCTCGGTGGGACGACCTGAGGATGTACTTTTCCGATTCCGTGGAATGATTATTGCTTCCAGGATAGAGACCCTCTGTGTGTGCTCAGCGCATCACAGAGGTGATTGTCTCTGGAATGGAGGCATACATTCCTCGTTCTTTCTCTACTCCTCACGCAAAAGCCTTGGTTTAATCACGCTTGTTCTCGTGCTGTCAATGATAGAGAGGTAGCTCACAAAAGATACCAGAGCCTTCAAACTAATGCTAATTATGAACTTTACATTTCTGCCCGAAATCGTGCCAAATCTATTCTCCGACTAACCAAAATTCTTTCATTAATAGAAAATGTCAAAACCTTGCTTTCTAACTCTTCCCGTGACTTCTGGCATCTAGCCAAAAACATCTCCTCCAACTTCACTTCTTCATCTTTCCCTCCACTCCTCAGTCCTGACGGCAACACTGCCGTCTCATCTATCTCTAAGGCTGAACTCTTCTCTCAAACTTTTTCTAAAAACTCCACTCTGGACGATTCTGGGCATATTCCTCCCACTCATCCCTCTGACTCCTTTTATGACTGTTATAAAGATTCTTCAAAATGATATTTTCTATGCCCTCTGGCCTCAATCCTCAGAAGGCTTATGGACCTGATGGAGTGCCTCCTATTGTCCTTAAAACTGTGCCTCCGTGCTGTCACCCTGCCTGGTCAAACTCTTTCGCCTCTGCCTGTCAACATCTACCTTCCTTCTTGCTGGAAGTATGCCTTCATACAGCCCTGTACCTAAGAAGGGTGACCGTCTAATCCTCAAACTACCGTCCTATTGCTTTACTTTCTTGTTCATTCAAAGCTTTGAATCAATCCTTAACCGGAAGATTCAAAAGCACCTTCCACTTCTGACCTTCTATCTGATCGCCAGTATGGGTTCCGCAAGGGCGTTCTACTGGTGATCTCCTAGCCTTCTTAACTGACTCTTGGTCATCCTCTCTTAGCTGTTTCTGGTGAAACTTTTGTTATTGCGCTGGACATATCAAAAGCTTTTGATAGGGTCTGGCACAAATCTTGCTTTCAAAACTACCTCCTACGGTTTCTATCCTTCTCTGTACCTTTATCTCCAGTTTCCTTTCTGACCGTTCTATTTCTGCCGTGGTAGACGGTCACTGTTCTTCTCCTAAATCTATTAACAGTGGTGTCCCACAGGGTTCTGTCCTATCTCCCACTCTTTTTCTGTTGTTCATTGATGATCTTCTTTCCAAAACGAACTGTCCCATCCATTCCTACGCCGATGATTCCACTTGCATTATTCAACTTCTTTTAATAGAAGACCCACCCTTCAGGAACTTAACGACTCAAGGCTGGAGACTGCAGAACGCTTAGCCTCAGACTTACTATTATTTCCGATTGGGGCAAGAAGAACCTGGTGTCCTTCAACGCCTCAAAAACACAGTTTCTCCACCTATCCACTCGACACAATCTTCCAAACAACTATCCCTATTCTTTGACAACACCCAGCAATCACCTTCCTCAACACTAAACATTCTCGGTCTATCGTTAGCTCAAAATCTCAACTGAAACTTCATATCTCATCTCTACTAAATCAGCTTCCTCGAGGCTGGGCGTTTTGTACCGTCTCCGCCAGTTCTTCTCCCCTGCACAGTTGTTGTCCATACAGGGGCCTTGTCCGCCCTCGTATGGAGTATGCATCCATGTATGGGGGGCTCCACCACACAGCTCTTCTGGACAGAGTGGAGGCTAAGGCTTCGTCTCATCAGCCTCCTCCTCATACTGATAGTCTTCTACCTCTTAAATTCCGACACAGTGTTGCCTTTATCTTCTATCGATATTTTCATGCTGACTGCGCTCTTCGGGACTTGCTAATTGCATGCCTCCCTCCCTCACGCGGCCCCACTGTACACGACTCTCTCCTCTTGCTCATCCCTATTGTATCCAGATCCCTTATGTAAGAGTTAACCAAGATCATTTTTTGTATCCCTCCCGCTGGTAAACTCTGGAACAATTTTCCTTCGTCTGTATTTCCTCCTGCCTGCGACTTAAACTCTTTCAAGAGGAGGGTATCAAGACACCTCCTCCCGAAACTGACCTATCTTTCGGCCACCCTTTGATTCTTTTAAGGTGCAGTGAGTATCGGGCTTTTTTTTTTATTATTGTTTGCTTTTTGTGTTCCCTTTTACTGTCTCCTTTGCTATAAAAAAAAAAAATACAGTTGTACCAATAATAACCACAGTCACCGAGTACATCGCCACCAGCGCTGCTAACATACGTGCGCCGCACCCCAGCTCACGCAACATATGGAACAACTTGACACAGACACAGACAAACAGAAGGATAGATAGACACACACACACACACACACACACACACACACACACACACACACACACACACACACACACACACACACACACACACACACACACACACACATACACGCCGAAAGACACAGACAGATATATAGATACACACACACACACACACACACACACACACACACACACACACACACACACACACACACACACACATCCATTTACTCTCTCTCTCTTTCTTTAAACATAATCACATGTATAATATTTACATACCCAAAGGTGCATTGTCGTGTGCTGCCTATTCAAAGGGCAGAATAAAATCTATATAAAAAAATAACTACATAAACTATAAAAAAAAAAATATATATATATATATATATATATATATATATATATATATATATATATATATATATATATATATATATATATACAATAAAAAACATACAATACAGAATATATGTATGCACTGCACACTGCACTCGTGTCACTGCTCCATAACGAGTGTCAGTGGAGGGGAGTGAGCCCTCCAGTGGTAGGCCGAGAGTTTTATTTTTGGGTGTTCATCTCCGGATGTTTGGTACACAGGCCATGAACATGTTCCACATCCGGCAGACTCTTCCTGAAAAGGTGCGCTGGTGCTGGCTGGTACGGGAACACGGCACCTCCACTGCGTCACCACGGATAGCACCGTTCTCGCGTCCCACGTGGTGACTCTCGGAGGTTGGCGTAAGCCCGCCAGATGTGGCACTCCCTGCACTTGTGCCTTGTGAAACACCACAAGAGCAGCTACGTCTCCTGCGGTGCTCCAGGAGTCGACGGAGCTGAGAGTTTCCTGCCCGGCTGGGGGTCTGCCGCATCCACCAGTCGCAGTGCCCGTCTCTGGATGGCGTCGAGTCTCCTGCTGTGCGAGGCAGCACACGATATCCAAGAGAGGGCAGCGTACTCCAGGTAAGGCCGTATGTGGGCCTTGTAGAGCAACAGCCCCTTTTGTCGAGGAAGCTGGCCACCCTTCTCTCTCTCTCTCTCTCTCTCTCTCTCTCTCTCTCTCTCTCAGTGCGGGGAGATAATTAGTTCATTTACAGTTCCCTCCCCGCGGGGAAATCATATTAACAGGAAGGATTTGCCTCACGTCTCACACGGCATCGACCTAACGCGATTTACCTCCGAGCACAGAGACATAATATTCCCTGCCAATGAAAGACGCGAGTGTGCGGAATAATGATGAAGAGAGGAGCGATGAGGAGCGCACACACACACACACACACACACACACACACACACACACACACACACACACACACACACACGCATCCTTTCCCCCAAGCGCATGGTGACATAAATAAAGGTGATAAATGATGATAAAAGTGAATTTAGGTAATATCAGAGGTGGGAGGTGAAGTGTCTTTCCGCGCCTCACAGAAAACACACGTTCCCCGAGGAACGGATAGGATTTGGTGCCCCGCTTTCATCTCTTTTGCTTCCTTTGGTCATTTCCAGGCAACACGAGGATCTAAATAATTATCCGTTTACGTTATATAAGTCTATCTATCTATCTATCTGTCTACCTACCTACTATCACTCTATCTATCTATTTGTCTATCTGTCTATCCATCTATATATTAATCTATTTCTGTATCTGTATCTTCTTCTAAATCTATTTCCATATATATTTCAAGCAGAAGATAAATTACTACAAGAACGACTTTCTATGAATCTATCTATCTATCGATCTATTTATCCATCTATCTGTTTATCTATCTATCAGTCTTGCTATCTATCTATCCATCTATATGTCCATCTGTCTATCAGTGTATCTATCTATCTCTATCTATATCACAAGAAAAAGATATATTACTAGAACAATATATAACAGACACAATGGAACGATATTCTTCACGGAAAAGAAGGCGGAAAGAATATATTACTAATACATTCGATCTTACAGCATCAAGAAGTAGAAGTATTAGTATCAGTAGAAGAAGAAGAAGAGGAAACGGAAGAAGAGAAAGAAGAAGATAAAGAAGAAGAAGAAGAAGAAGAAGAAGAAGAAGAAGAAGAAGAAGAAGATAAAGACGAAGAAGAAGAAGGGGAAAAAGGAGCAGAAAAAATAGAAAATAATGAAATAAACAAGAATAAAAAAATAAAATCTATAGTTAAGTAAATAGAAGAAGAAGAAGGTGATAATGATAATGAAGAAAAAATAAATAAAAGAAAAAGGAAGCCAAAACAAGTGAAGAAGCAAAAGTCTAATAAGAACCGGAATAAGAAGAAAAAAATATGAATAAACAAAAATAAAAAGAAATAAAATAAAGTTCAGTAAATGTCAAGAAAAAAAAAGTTCCTCCTTCGTTATAAAAAGCAGAGCCTGATTCCCTTCGTAATAGCCTTTCGGAAAAATGCAGGAGAGAGGCGGACTTACTTATATGCCAAAAAAAGCCTCCATAAATTTTCGAGGCTTCTCCATTCTCATAATTCACCTTCCTGTCTCTCTCTCTCTTATTTTTCATTTTTCATTATTTTACTTTTTTCAACATTATATTTCATTTGATTTATTTACTATCATCATTTATTTGTTAATCCGTTTATACATCAGTCGAAATATCTATCTATCTATCTATCTATTCGTCTATCTATCTATCTATCTCTTTCTATATTCACCCGCCTATCTATATCTATCTTCTTTCCTATCTATCATCATCTATTCGCTAATCAATTTCTATAACACTCGAAATATTGTTTTATCTATCTATCTATCTATCTATCTATGTGTAAGGACTTATATACTTTTAAATTAACCTATCTACATTTATCTATCTTTTATCGGGCTATCTGTCTATGGCTGTCTTTCAATCTATATTATTTAAACCCAATGTACGAACGCATTTTTTCGACCCCCAAACAAATAAACAACAGCAAAAGAAGAGTAAAGAACTAAGCTCTATGAAAAATCTCTGATGAAAAAATGCAGAGAAAGCAAAATTACGAGCGAGGTGCATGAGAGAGCGGGTCACCCTCCCTCCCTCCCTCCCTCCCTTCCTTCTTTCCTTCCCCTCGCGCTGAGAATATTAAAGCCTCGCTGGTAGACTTCTCACTCATCAACATTCTCGTAATGGTTTTCAAGAAATATTCGACGCGGCTCAAATTCCGACGATCCCAATTAAAAGATGGAGCAGCGAGTACCTATTCACCCCTTTTACCAACATCCTATTCACTTAAGATCTCTCGGACTGGAAATCTAAAAAAGGAGAGAGAAAGAAAAACACCTCAGGCCTCTATCAATCGCTCTTCTGCCTTCACAACCGGTCACTCGCTGAATGGGTTTAGTTCGCGGCAGACGTGCTCAGGCAATGTCCCAAGAGCGTCTTTAAAAGCTGTTATAGCGACCTTCACCGAAAGCTTCTTATTTTACCACGCACGGAAAGAGGAAACACGGATTTTTTATTATTTCTTTTTCACGTTTCCCTAATGGCGCCCGTAGGCTTTCTTGGTGGGGCCTAGTACTAGTAGTTGGCCCCAGCCCGAAGTTGAGGGATTTATAAGGAAGAATGCAATAAAAAGAAAGATGACGGAAGCAAGATTTAGGGGTTGAGTGTTTGGAGCGTCGAATGAAGAAAGAAAGGAAAATGAATAAACATATAACGTAGCCACACGTTATTCTGCTCAGACGGGAAGGAAACCAACAAAGAAAACGGTTCAGAAGCCGAGCGAAAAATGAAAAAATGAAACTAGATTGAATATATAGACATACACAATATTTCCCTCGCGCGCCCAACGACTTCACTGAGAAAAATCTGAAATCATCCTTACAAATCATTCAATAATAATATACGTATTATTATTATTATTATTATTATTATTATTATTATTATTATTATTATTATTATTATTATTATTATTATTCCTTAAATTTACCAGTCTTTTCCTTTCCCAGCACGTCTCCACCATCACAAGCTTTCTCTCGGCACTTTTCCTTTCCTCTCCAACCTCCTTAGCTCATCTTCATGCTCCATCTCCTTCTTCATACTTCCTCCTCCTCTTCCTCCTCCTCCTCCTCCTCCTCCTCCTCCTCGACCTTCCTGGACTTGCATTGACATTTCCTCTTTCCGGATGGCCTCTGAGTAAATTTCCCGGTACGTGTGTGTGTGTGTGTGTGTGTGTGTGTGTGTGTGTGTGTGTGTGTGTGTGTGTTTTGAAACTAGTGCCAAAAACTACGGAAACGTCAAACCCATTTTCACTTACTTAACAGTCACGATACGCTGAAAATTACTCTCCTGAGTCACACTTTAAAATACGTACTCTATCATTACCAAACAACTAAAGCCATAGTTGTTTTCCTCTCGTCACTAGATCGTTCAAAACATCACTCAGGGCAAGCAAACACTAAAGGGGGAGCCACGGTGATGGACAAACAGTGGGCAGGTCAGTCAGTCGGTCAGTTCTCGCAAATAACAAACAGCAAACGAATGAAAAATATCAGTCTATACGTCTTGATGATCTACAGCTAAACGGTGGATTTTAGTCTCTTTGATCTGGCTCTACACGTGGTCTATATATACTGCAAGGGCTTCATAGGTGTTGCAGCTCCGGGAGTGACACTTTTCAGCGGGGCCTTGTGATACAACTTAAACGAGGCTTCATCCCTGTACTGTCCAAACCCCTTATGCAAGAGTTAACCAGCATCTTCACTCTTTCATCCCTCACGCTGGTAAACTCTGGAACAATCTTCCTTCATCTGTATTTCCTCCTGCCTACGACTTGAACTCTTTCAAGAGGAGGGTATCTGGACACCTCTGTTTTTGGCCACTCCTCTGTACTCTAATCAGGAGCAGTAAGTAGCGGGCTTTTTTTTTCATTGTTTTCTTTTTTTTCACGCCCTTGAACTGTCTCCTTTTCTGTAAAAAAAAAACTAACACATATAACACTTCCCTGCCGTGTTCCGCCGCTGCAGGGAAAAAGGAAAAAAAAAACACAGAGGGAAAGAAGAAATCCGTGCCACGTCGAAGCGTCCATGTAAGCGACTTTTTTTCGCTAATGTTTTCCTTATAGAAAACTAAAATAAGTAAACTATGTCTTGCTTAAAGGAAAATAAAATAAGAGAACTCTGTTTTGGCCCTGTGTCGGGTTAGGGGTTCTGTCCCACACAAGCTCAAAGGGATAACGGGACGGAAATGAGCACCGCCGCCACGCGCAGCTCTAGCATATGTTCCCAGCTTTACTACACCTTTTATCTTGCTTTTGAGAAAATAATTGAAAGTAACAGAGAGGCAGACACAAATGAAACCTTGAACGGAGACTAGATGCATTTATGGACGGGAAGGGAATTTGGTGAACAGCCCGTCTTCAGGAGCTGCCTTGTGTAGCCCGTCTGGCCTTTTATGGTCTCCTTATGTCCTTAGAAGCAAACTATATCCTACTTTTAGGAAAGGAAAATAAACTATCTTGCTAATGGAAAAGGAAAAGTCAGCCACATAGTCGACGATTCTATATGCACAAAGGAAAAACACACGAAACAAAGAGACGAGCAAAAGTGCGTCATGTTATAGATTTTCTGCAAGTGTTGCACATGAGACGAAAACATAAAGTGGGGAAACGTCTCGGCGTAAAGGGAGGCGAGCATACACGTGTTCTCGGCGTCTGCGTCCCCCGCGACTCCGCTGCATCCCGCCTGTCAGCTGCCTGGAGTGTGAAAAGGCGTGTGTGTGTTTACCCTCAGAAGCGCAGAGAACATTCCTTATTCTTGAGGAGGTTGGACTGCGATCGTTACCCGGCGCGGCTAACAGTGAAGGAAGCAAAGGAAAAGATAGGGATATAAAAGTCTGTGTAAGCTTTGTGAGTGGAAGAAAAATAGAGCAAAGAGTAAACTTTATCTTTCTAATAGGAGAGAAAGTCAAGTACAGAATTCAGGATACAAAGGAAAAGAAGGCAGGAAAAGAAAAGACTGTGAAAGGAAAGTATATGAAAGAAAAATAGAACTAAAATAAACAATATCTCTAGAATAGGAAGTAAGAGTCAACTAACTAACAAAGAAAACAAAAAAAAAGAAAAAAAAAATAGGAAAAAGTGAATGAAGAAATGGGCGAATGAAGAATGAAAGGACAGTGTTGATAAAAAAAGATGTAGAAATGAAAGAGAGGAATATAAAAAGAAGAAAAGTATAAACAAAGAAAAAGAAATAAAAAGAAAGGCTAAAAAGTAAGGAAAAAAAGGAGAAAAATAATAGATAGGTGTGTGGGGACTGGGAGGGAGTAATTTGTATAAAGGAAGAAAATAAAGAGATATAAAGTAAAAATAGGAATATGAAAAGTAATAGTAAGCAGTGTGTGAGGAAAACAAAAGAAACTAGTAAAATAAACGACCTAAAAGTAAAGTAAACTGTATCTTTCTAATAGGAGAGTAAAGTTCAGTTAACTAATAAAGGAAATAAAGAAAACAAAAATAGGACAGCTAACGAAGCGGCTCAAGGGCTGAAGCATATTAAAAAAAAATGGGTGTTAATGTTTATGGTAAGTTAGTTTTTTTACGAATTAAGTTAAGTTAGTACCATCTATCTATCTGTGTGTGTGTGTGTGTGTGTGTGTGTGTGTGTGTGTGTGTTTGTTTGTTTGTTTGTTTGTTTGTTTGTTTGTGTGTGTGTGTGTGTGTGTGTGTGTGTGTGTGTGTGTGTGTGTGTGTGTGTGATTACGTCGCGGCCTATTGCGCTGGTAGGCTTCTTCCCGGTGGGGCCTGATGGTCGGCCCAAGGCGTGTGTGTGTGTGTGTGTGTGTGTGTGTGTGTGTGTTCAGCCGGTCTCAACGTCAGCAAGTTAGAATGGCAACCGACTACAGCATTGTGTATTGTAGTGTGGCTGGCTTGAGGGTGTGTGTGTGTCTTCAGCCGGTCCCAACTTCGGCAAGTTAGAATCACAACCAACCACTGCATTGTGTATTGTGGCGTGGCTGGCGTGAGGGCGCTGAAGTCTGCTCGTCGAAGCGCTGCCTGTAAACATTCCCCGGCTCCAAATCACTTGTGTTCGCCAGAGCCCCGTGTAAATCCCCGCCCGAGCCTCGCCGCAAGACCTTGTATCCCGGAGCGGCCGTGCGGGAGCGTCGACCACCTTAATATCGGTGTGCAAATCCTTCCCGCATCATGTTGCCGGGAAGCTAATCTGGCAAATGGATAAATGACTTCCGGCGTCGTGCAATTTTGGGCGCAGAGTGCGTGAGAAAGAAGCTCCACCAGGCACAGCGGAGGGCTAATATATGTCTTGATCCGGCATTGATGTGTGTCTGTCTTTATTAGAGCAACACATGGAAATAAAGATGGAGGTGGAGGGTGAATGTTGATATTTCTAAACTCTGTCTCCGCATGAAAAAGCAGCTCCACCAGGCACAGCGGAAGGCTAATATATGTCTTGATCCGGCATTGACTGAGTGGCTGTCTTTGCTAGAGCAACACATGGAGATACAGATGGAGTGGGAGGGAGCATGTTTCTATATCTCAACTATCTCTGCGTCCATGTTTAGGCTAATATATGTCTTGATCCTATGTTGATTGTGTGTCTGTCTTTATTGAGGCGACGGATGGAAATAAATAATGTGGTGGGAAGGTGAATATCGCTTTTTCTAAACTCTGTTTCCGAGTCCAATATCTAAAATGACCCAACGATTTGCCTTATTTACAACGTTATTTTCCTCCTCTCTTACAG
The DNA here is from genome assembly GCF_024679095.1 of Eriocheir sinensis. Classification (NCBI taxonomy): domain Eukaryota; kingdom Metazoa; phylum Arthropoda; class Malacostraca; order Decapoda; family Varunidae; genus Eriocheir; species Eriocheir sinensis. Next base: position 13,726,390 of record NC_066527.1, read on the forward strand.
AGGGTCGAATTATAAACATTTCGCCGCCCAAGAACACATACTTTACAAGGCTTTCGTAGGAGTTTTGGCATTTCCAGGGGTATGTAGTTTTATGACCCTGGTGGTAGTTTGACCCTTCCTCTGTACCGTGAACCTAAAATACCACTCATAAAAACCTGACTGATCTCCTTTTTGGCCTTTGGAAATACTTGATGTGACATGCAGAATCGTCTAACAACACCGAGCATTGCCCCAACCATAAGAGAACAACGGCTGGATGATTCTTTGGTTTTCTTTTGTTTCTTTTGTTTTCTTTGGTTTCTTTGTTTTCTTTGTTTTTTTTTGGTTTCTTTGGTTTTCTTTGGTTTCTTTGGTTTTCTTTGGTTTCTTTGGTTTTCTTTGGTTTCTTTGGTTTTCTTTGGTTTCTTTGGTTTTCTTTGGTTTTCTTTGGTTTCTTTGGTTTTCTTTGGTTTCTTTGGTTTCTTTGGTTTTCTGTTTTTTTTTTGGTTTTCTTTGGTTTCTTTGGTTTTCTTTGGTTTCTTTGGTTTTCTTTGGTTTCTTTAGTTTTCTTTGGTTTCTTTGGTTTCTTTGGTTTTCTTTGGTTTCTTTGGCTTTGCTTATTTTTTGGTTTTCTTTGGTTTCTTTGGTTTCTTTGGTTTTCTTTGGTTTCTTTGGTTTTCTCTGGTTTCTTTGGTTTTCTTTGGTTTCTTTGGTTTTCTTTGGTTTCTTTGGTTTTCTTTGGTTTCTTTGGGTTTCCTTAGTTTTTTTTGGTTTCTTTGGTTTCTTTGATTTTCTTTGGTTTTCTTTGTTTTTTTTTATTCTTTGGTTTCTTTGGTTTTCTTTGGTTTCTTTTTTTTGGGGGGGTTTCTTTGGTTTCTTTGGTTTCTTTCCAACTAGCTACTGTTCTCGTCTCCTCTATCTCCTGTTACGCCACATGTATTCCCGTCGACATGCGAGTCTCATCTCTGCGTCCGTTCACATAAATTCCCCTCAGCGTCACTATTGCCTCGGTGTGTTGCTTCGTCCCTCAGTCACGCAACAACATTCCTCTTCCACAACTCTTCCCGGCCACACTTACTCTTAACATCACCCTTTCATCTCATTTTCTCCTGTTAATATACATCTACTTCACTTTTCTAGTATTCCTCTTAAAATGTTTCTCCTATCATTTTTCCAGTATTCCTCTTACAATGCTTCCTCTTTCATTCCCCAAGTATTCCTCTTAAAATGCTCCTTCTATAATTTTTTAAGTAATGCTCTTTAAATGCCCTTTCTTTCGTTTTTTTCCAGTGATCCTCTTAAAATGCTCCTCCTTTTTTTCCAGTATTCCTCTTAAAATGCTCCTCCTTTTTTTCCAGTATTCCTCTAAAAATGCTCCTTCTTTCGTTTTCCAGTATCCCTCTTAAAATGCTCCCTCTCGTTTTTTTTCAGTGTTCTTCTTAAAATGCTCCTTCTTTCGTTTTTCCAATATTCCTCTTAAAATGCTCCTTCTTTTATTTCTTTTCCCTCCCTGGTTTGATTTTCTTCGCTTCAGTATTCCGTTTTAAAAACCTTCTGTTTCTTATCAATGAAAACTCGTCACTCTACAATCTAACCCAAACCTGTTTCATCGTAGTTTCTCCTCTCAAGCTTCATCCAATTCGTTTCTTCGCCATTCCGTTTTAAAAAAGCTTATGTCTTTATCAGTGAACTCGTCGCCTAACTGACTACCAAAATCTGTGTCTGCTCTCAGTCTACTTCTACTTGGACCTTTCTCTACTTTTCTTCTTCATCTACTTCGTATCTTTGGTATCCCATTTCAAAAGCTTCTGTTTCTATATATTTGGTTTGTTTGGTCTATTTCTTTGGTTTCTTTTGTTTTCTTTGGTTTGGTGTATTTCTTTGGTTTCTTTGGTTTTCTTTGGTTTGGTCATAGACTCCGTATCCTTGACGGGTGTCGGCGGAACCGCCTAAATATTAGGCAGGCAAACTCTCAAAACAAAACTAAGGCGTCCTGACTTTGTTTTTTTACCTGCTCATGGACCCATTAAGTCACATTTTCATTTCAGTTTGTTTTAGTATCAATAAGATATACAAAAAACTTTACCTGCTCATGGACCCATTAAGTCACATTTTCATTTCAGTTTGTTTTAGTATCAATAAGATATACAAAAAACTTAAGCACCGGTAAAACGCAACACTATAACATCTCTTCTGCCCGCTCAGTTTCTGCTTTTTAAAGCCACTCTTGCTTGAGAGAGAGAGAGAGAGAGAGAGAGAGAGAGAGAGAGAGAGAGAGAGAGAGAGAGAGAGAGAGAGAAATTATTTCTCTTAAGAAAAAAAAGTTACTGCAAAATAATAGCCTAGTTTTCTGAAATGCATAATAATAACTTAGTATTCGTAAATGCAAAATAATAGCCTATATAGTTTCATGAATGCAAAAAAATCGCTTGGTATTCTTAAATGCAAATTAATAGCTAGTATTCTTAAATGCAAAATAATAGCCAAGTATTTCCTAAATGGAAATTAATAGTTTAGTATTCCTAAATGCAAAATAATAGCCTAGATTCCTAAATGCAAAATAATAGCTTAGTATTCCTAAATGCAAAATAATAGTTTAGTATTCCCAAATGCATAATAGCCTACTAGTTCCCTAAATGCAAAATAATAGTCTAGTTTCCTCAATGCAAAATAATAGCTTTGTATTCGTAAATGCAAAGTGATTGCTTGGTATTCCTAAATGCAAAATAATAGCCTAGTATTCATGAATTTAAGTTAATAGCATATTATTCCTAAATAATACTTCATGAATGCAAAATGATAGCCTGGTTTAACTAAATGCAAAATCATAAGCTAGTGTACACAGTAAAATTATAATGTATTTGTCTTGACTAATTCATTGGGTAATATTATTAGCAAGTTATTACAGATTGTAAAACTCTTTCCACTTTTAATCTATCACAGAAGTTGTAGATACGGTATAACATGCAGAAAACCTTACACCATACGAATAAAATCCCATATTCTTCAAAACAACTCACCTCGTTCCCAGGAGATCACGACCCCCAGGTTAAGAACCGCTGAATTAGAAGCAAGAAACAATAAAACAATGTCAGCGGCAGGAAGGGAGGGCAGCGCGGGGTACTACCTACTTGAAGCACTGGGTGTTCGTTACTAACCGACTATGCGCGAGTGTTGCCGCCTATCCAGCGACCTGTTGCGGCAAAGCCCTCCCGACACCCGTCAAGGATACGGAGTCTATTGTTTGGTCTGTTTCTTTGGTTTTCTTTGGTTTGGTCTATTTCTTTGGTTTTCTTTGGTTTGGTCTATTTCTTTGGTTTCTTTGGTTTTCTTTGGTTTCTTTGGTCTATATCTTCGGTATGTTTCTATTTCTTTGGTATCTCATTTCAAAAGCTTCTGTTTCTATTCACCCTAAACTCCACCAAAATCTGCCCTCAATATGCTTCTACTTTGGCCATCCTCTATCCCTTCTTCTGCCCATTTTTTTGATAATTCGTTTTTACATACATCTAACCCTCTTCAGCATTATCCATCCCGTCCGTTTCCTCCTCCTCTATGTATATCCCATTTTAAAAGCGTCTGTTTCTATTCACTCAAAAGTCCAACAAAATCTCTATCTGCTCTTAATTTACTTCTATTCTGACCTTTCTCTACTGTATCTTTTCCATCTACTACGTTTCCATTCCAAAAGCCTCTGTTTCTATTCACTCAAAACTCCACCAAAATCTTTATCTGCTTTCAATTTGTATCTACCTTTATCTTTTCTTCTACCCATTCATTTGCCATTTCGTTTTTACATACATCTAACTCTATTCAACATATCCATCCCGTCCTTTCCCTCCTCCTCTATGTATATCTCATTTCAAAAGCTTCTGTTTTTATTACGATCTTTCTTTATCCAATCTTCTGCCTAGTCTTTTTATAATTCGCTTTTACACACATCTACCCATTTCCAGCATCGCCCATCCCGTCTTTTCCCTTCTCCTCTATGCGTCCAGCCCGTGCTAGTGCCGTTAAACAAATACTCTAGCCTCTTCTCCCTTCCTCTCCTCAACACTTCGCTCACCCTCCTCTCGTCACGCTCAACATAATCCTTTCAGAGTAATTTCTCACTCGCCACATTACTCCCCTTCGCCTATTCTGTCCCTGTCCCTTTCTACCCTGTATTTCACACTCAAAGGTTATCACGCACCTCTCGCTTTTACTTATCTCACAGGATTATATATATACACATGGCTGCAGAAGGACAAGTGGAGGCTGACAAAAGGCAACTCGGCTTACACGTGGCAGTACCTTCTTAGTTGTTATTCCCTGCACGTCACACTACCGCTCCTTATGTAAGTCTTTCCCAGTACAAATGCGTTCTTACATGACTTACCTCACAAGATTATAAAGACACACGGATACAGAAAGATATATGAAGGCTTACAAAAGGGAAATTGGCTTACACATAGTACTACATTCTTATACTCCGACTGAGCTCTTAAATTAGTTTAGTCGTGGCTCACTCGGGGAGTTCTCTGGCCACAACGCCGACAAATTTGAGGCAGTACGTAGGTGTATTGGGGTGATGTGGCAGGCTGTGAAGAGGCTCGGGCCACACCCAGACTGACTTCATAAATGTGTCGGACTATAGCTGTTGTTCGCTTGCATGTACCGCCGCGCCACACCCTGAGATATTCTTTTTTCCTATACAAAGAACGTTCCATATTGCTTCTTTTCGTTTTGATGTTCTCTGGTTTATTTGGTCTATTTCTTTGGTTTGTTGCTATTTCTTTGGTATCTCATTTCAAAAGCCTCTGTTTCTATTCACTCTAAACTCCACCAAAATCTGCCCTTAATATGCTTCTACTTTGACCATCCTCTACCTCTTCCTCGCCCATTCTTTTGATAGTTCGTTTTTTACATACAGCTAACCCTCTTCAGCATTATCCAATACGTTCTTTCCCTCCTCCTCTATGTATATCTCATTTTAAAATCGTCTGTTTCTGTTCACTCAAAAGTCCACCAAAATCTCTATCTGCTTTCAGTTTACTTCTATGCTGACCTTTCTCTATCTTTTCTCCTTCATCTCCTTCATCTCTAATCAAGGTCACGTTTAAATATGCAAAGGTGTCATGTAACGTCCTCGCCCGAACACTAATAAACACATTACACCTTTTCTACTATCAGCTACGTATTTCCCGCCTCCCTTTCATCTAACTTTCTCCTCCTAACACCGGAATCACAGTAGCATTATCTACCTTTCGCCACGTATGTCATGCCTCTCTTTCTTTCGTCTAACTTTCTCCTCCTAACACCAGTAAACACAGTAACCTTCTCTACCACTGGCCATGTAAGTCGCCTCTTCCATCTCCCTCACTCCCCCGAACACCAGTAAACACAATAACCTTCTCTACCACTGGCCATGTAAGTCGCCTCTTCCATCTCCCTCACTCCCCCAAACACCAGTAAACACAGTAACCTTCTCTACCACTGGCCATGTAAGTCGCCACTTCCATCTCCCTCACTCCCCCTAACACCAGTAAACACAATAACCTTCTCTACCACTGGCCATGTAAGTCGCCTCTTCCATCTCCCTCACTCCCCCTAACACCAGTAAACACAGTAACCTTCTCTACCACTGGCCATGTATTTCACGCCTCTTCCTTTTATCTAACTCTCTCCCCCGAACAACGGAAACCCAGTAACATTTTCTATTTTTGTCCATCTATTCCATGGCTCTTGCCTTCATCCAACACCGGTAAACACAGTAACTTTTTCTTCCAATTGCCAAGATTTCACGACGCTTTTCTGTACAGGCCCACAGACCCTCATCACTCAATCCATTACCATCACCGATATCCACTCTCTCACAGCACCACGTCCCACAACCTCACCGACTCTCTCGTACAAACTCATTCAAACCAACACATCAAATACCCTCACCTAACTACACATTACCGCCCCTCCTCCTTACATATCCATAGATCCTTACCACTTCATCCATTACCATCACCGATATCCACTCTCTCACAGCACCACGTCCCACAACCTCACCGATTCTCTCGTACGAACTCACTCAAACCAACACAGCAAACCAACCTATGTATTTACCACTTCTCTTCTTTACAAGCCCATAGACTCTTACCACTTCATCCATTACCTTCTCCGCCATTCCCTCACTCACAGCACCACGTCCCACAACCTCACCGACTCTCTCGTACGAACTCATTCAAACCAACACAGCAAACCAACACAACCACCTATGTATTTACCGCTTCTCTTCTTTACAAGCCCATAGACTCTCATCACTCCATCCATTACCATTCCCGACATCCACTCACTCACAGCACCACGTTGACAACCCCACAATCCTCTCGTACGGACTCACTCAAACCAACACACCAAACCAAACCAGCCACTACACTGCCACCAATTCCTTCCCACACGTTTCCCAACAGAGAGAATAATGCTTCCATCACCGGGAGTTCAATATGATATTTTCCTCCGACTTCCTTTGCCACAACCTTCATGGGAGACAATACACCTTGCAGCCTCCCAATAGTCGGAGCCAGTAGTGCGCAATATTCTTATTAAACAATTCGGCGCCCAAGCACACACACATATTTGACAGTTTTCGTATGGGTTGTGGGCCTTTCCGTGGGTAGTTTTGTGAGCCTGGTGGTAGTGTGACAAAGCTTCTGTAGCATGAACGTGAAAACACACTCATGAGAACACGATCTCTCCCTGTCTGTCTGTCTGTCTGTCTGTCTGTCTGTCTCTCTCTCTCTCTCTCTCTCTCTCTCTCTCTCTCTCTCTCTCTCTCTCTCTCTATCTCTCTATCTATCTATCTATCTATCTATCTATCTCTCTGAAGGCTGGCTTAGAGCTCTTGGCCGAGGTTCCTTTCGCTGTTAATTGTGCGATAAAGAAAAAAATCCCCAAACTTATTACTTGTGGCCTTTTTTTGTTGATAATCTCGTTTACTATTTTTTAGGGCTACTTTTTTTCTTACTACGCTGCCGGAAGATAAGACGAAGGAGGAGGAGGAGGAGGAGGAGGAGAAGACGGAGGCAGAAGAGAAGACGGAGGCGGAGGCACAGGATGAGAAGGATGAGGAAAAGAAGGAGGAGGAGGAGGAGGAGGAATTGGAGGAAGAGGAGGAGGAGGTTGAGGAGGAGGAGGAGGTTGAGGAGGAGGAGGAGGTTGAGGAGGTGGAGGACGAGGAGCAGAAGTAAGAAGAAGAGGAAATGGAGGAGTATAAAACGACAAAGAGACGGAAAAGGAGGAGAGAATAAGAGTAGCAAAAAGTGGAGAGAGGGAGGGAGGGAGGGAAGCTTACGTTTGAGTGCAGGAGGAAAGGTAGGCGGAGAGGAGAGGAGAGGAGAGGAGAGGAGAAGAGAGGCAAGGAGCGGAGGCCTCGTCTAAGTAGGAAGTTGTGTCAGCGTAGGAGTGCGGAGGTTTCTCAAAAGTCGTATTTCCAAGAGATTTTTTCCCCCTCAGTCGTTTGCATTTACTCTCCATCCTCTTCCTCTCGTTTCCTGTTCATTCTCCTTTGTCAGCTGTTACGAACTTCAGCCAGAATATCAATTAAGGTGAAGGTGTATTGCCCGAATTTCCGCTCCACTATATCTCTACATAACCACAGCGTGTCACGAAACACGATAAATTAATCCAGGCAAGGAAAGGGTTTTGCCGGCGCCGGGGATCGAACCCACGACAACGAGATGGTAAAGTCACTCTTTAACCAGTCGGCCAAAGAGGTACCCACTCACAGATTGAGTTATGGGAGGTTCGTCCATCAGGCGGGTCTGGCACAACAAAGGTGGGCGCATAAGTTATAGCTGCGCGTGGCTGCGGTGGTCATCTCCGATTCGTTGGCCATTTGAGCCTGTGGTGGTGGGTAAGAACCAGTCACCCCGGGACACGGGCCAATGTGAAATTCATGATTGCCACAGTTTACCTTCCCAAGGTTTCCCCGGGCACCCCTTCATCGACCAGCCTGCCTCGTCGGAGTGGCTGCGTGTGCTGCTGACGCGTCCTTGCCGACTGCTGGAACGTGTCGGAATACAAAAGCAGGTGAAGCCACGACGACATAAGTCACGCCGAACACTGCAAAGAAACGCGCGTCCCGCAGAACGAAAAGTTGGGTGAGCTGCACACCGACTGCCCGGATAGGGATTCGAACCCGGGCCCGCGGAATAGTAGACAGGCACGCTGACCACTAGACCACGGAGGCGCCTAAAATATCGATTGACAATATTCAATTTTCCCGCGTTGAAGTTACACAACAATTACCGTCTCTGTTTTCTTCTTTCTATGTGCCTCGAGTCTTTGTCAAGCACTCCTGCTCAGCTCACGTTTGGCAGACATGGGTTGAGTGCCGCCAGGCTAACATGTGTATTATATAAGACTTATCACACGACGACATCGGGAATGAACCGCCGGCAACGTACACACCCAGACATAATCACGCTTGGAAACTTCATCAGCTTTAATGAAGTCTATATATTGCTAGTTGATTATGACATGTTTTCTCTTTCCTCTCATTACAAAGTGCACGGTTATCTATTTTCCACTTAATAAAACGCATTTCTAGAAACTTAGAGAAAACTATTTTGTGCCAAGCTTTCTTCCTATTGAAACTTCCACCTTCCTTCCCTTCACGAGAAATATTTTCAAAGAGAAACGCCGCGACCGTATCCACTTAAGGCTTAGGGCGAGGCGAGGCAAGACGCGCGTTTGTTATCAGTGTTCGGCGTGACTTGTGTCGTCGTGGCTTCACCCAATTTTGGATTCCGACACGGTAAGGACGCGTCGGCAGCCACTCCGACGAGGCAGGCGGCGGCAACAACAAACATGCGGGAAATAACAATAAGGCAACACAAACAGAGAGAAAGAAGACCAGATAAAACACTCGCTCGCTTCCTGGAACTTCAGATAGACACTCGCACGACGGCCGTGACTAAAAACATCAAAGAGTGAATAATTAACAACGACGAGGCTCACCCGTACACACACACACACACACACACACACACACACACACACACACACACACACACACACACACACACACACACCTGTTGACTTGACGAATGTATCATTGATCAGCATATCTTCAATATATCAATAATAATGTACATGTCACATCTTAGGATTAGTAGTAGTTATAATAGTAGTAGTAGTAGTAATAGTAGTAGTAGTAGTAGTTGTAGTAGTAGTAGTAGTAGTAGTAGTAGTAGTAGTAGTAGTAGTAGTAGTAGTAGTAGTAGTAGTAGTAGTAGTAGTAGTAGTAGTAGTAGTAGTAGTAGTAGTAGTAGTAGTAATAGTAGTTGTAGTAGTAGTAGTAGTAATAATAGTAGTTGTAGTAGTAGTAGTAGTAGCAGTAGTAGTAGTAGTAAAGATGATAGAAAATAGTACAACCAAAAATAAATAAACAAAACAACACCACCACCAACAACAACGACCCCAAAGAAGGCGAAAAAACGACGACCACGATGGTGACGGAGGCAGCGGAAGAGGAGGAGGAGGAGGAGGAGGAGGAGGAGGAGGAAGAGGAGAGGGAATTCCAAGCCCCTCCCACAACCTGCACCTCTTCGGAAACTTGTTCAGAAATAATCCGCCGCCACGTCACGTGCAGACCAAGAGCCCCGGAAGAGGTACTGGAGGAGGGTCACGGGAGGAGGAGGAGGAGGAGGAGGAAGCAGGGGGGGGGGAGAAGGGGACATAAGAGAAGGAAGATGGGGATGAGGGTGATGATAAATATGATGATGAAGAGGAGGAGAAGAAGGAGGAGGAGTATGAGGAAGAGGAGAATGAGAAGGAAGAGGAGAAGGAAGAGGAGGAGGAGGAGAAATAGGACTAGGAGGAGGAGGAGGAAGAGGACTAAGAGAACGAGGAGGAAGAGTATGAGGAGGAGAAATAGGACTAGGAGAAGGAGGAGGAAGAGGACTAAGAGAACGAGGAGGAAGAGTATGAGGAGGAGGAGGACGATTAAGAGGAGGAGGAGGAGGAGGAGGAGGAGGAGGAGGAGGAGGAGGAGGAGGAGAAAGGAGTGAGGCGAGATGGTCTTGGGCGCATAAATCATCTAGGGAAAAGTTCACTAAAATGGGCGCGAGAAAATTCCTCAAATGAAAAGAAAAAAGATCGATTTGGGTATATTATTAACCTATTAGTACGTCCTTTTCCATTTAGTACGCACGCAAGGAAGAACACACACACACACACACACACACACACACACACACACACACACACACACACACACACACACACACACCTTAAAGAAATATATATAAAACAAGACCAGAACATTGAGAAAAGAAAAACCCGAACATGATATCATTTCTGCGAGGGTCGAGAGAGACGAAAAAAGAAACACAGTATAGGACGAGGGGAAGGAAGGAAAGAAAGAAGGAATGAGTGAAATAGAATAACCGATAAAGAGGAAGAGAAAGGAAAGGAAGAAACGAAAATGGCGAAGGTGGGCGGAGAAGGAAGAAGGAGATGAGTAAGAGGGAGAGAATGAAATACTTGATAAAGGTGAGCGGAAGGAGAGAGAAAGAAAACTGTGCATGAAATAATGAACAAGAGAGAGAGAGAGAGAGAGAGAGAGAGAGAGAGAGAGAGAGAGAGACATAAATACACACTCACACACACACAAACAAAGAGAGAGAGAGAGAGAGAGAGAGAGAGAGAGAGAGAGAGAGAGAGAGAGAGAGAGAGAGAGAGAGAGAGAGAGAGAGAGAGAGAGAGAGAGAGAGAGAGAGAGAGAGAGAGAAAGGGCAGAAGAGGAGGGAGAATGGAAAGAGAATAAGGAGGAGAGGAGGGCGGTATAAGAGGACGGACGGAGCGAGGGTCTAAGGGTGAATCCACGTGGCTGAACTGATAATGAGACGCGGGGGAGCGGCGGAGGCTGGGACGAGGGAGCGAGACTAAGGTGAAAGGTACGGGCGGGATAAGGGGGCGGCGCAGGAGTTACCCCGTTTAAAAATGCAAGGGACCACTTTCTTAAACGCGTCGTCGCTCAAACGCTCACATTTGACAAGGTTTTCGTGGGGGTTTAGGGCATTTCCAGGGGTAGTTTTATGACCCTGGTGGTAGTTTGACCCTTCTTCTGTACCGTGAATGTGAATAACACTCATGAAACCCGGTGTATCTCCTTTTCGACCTTTAGATATAGTTGATGTGAGAGAAGGAAGCGTCCAAGCTCACACATTTGACAAGGCTTTCGTAGTTTTGGGCGTTTCCAAGGGTTGTTTTATGTCTCTGGTGTAGTCTGACCCTTCTTCTGTACCATGAACTTGAGGAAACACTCATTAGAACCCGACTGATCTTTTCGGCCTCCTGATGGGTTGTTTGGGTCATATTCTTAAACATTTCGGCGCCCAAGCTTACATATTTGACTAGACTTTCGTAGGAATTTTGGGCATTTCCAGAGGTAGTTTTATGTCCCTGGTGGTAGTGTGACTCTTCTCCTGGACATTGAACGTGAAAACCACACTCATTAGAACCCGATTAATTCCCTTTTCGGTCTTTGGAAACAGTTGCCGTGAGAGGAGGAAGCATCTGAGAATATCGCCCCGGGGCTGTGCCGTTGTAGTGCAAGAAACAAAGTAATAAGGAAAGGAGTCACTTCAGGACGCCTCCCCCGCACACTGGAGGAGGCGGCAGCAGAGGAAGCGGAAAGCAGTTAAGAAATTAGTTCCTGGGAGAGAATCAGTCGTGAGGGGATTTATGAGTCGGGAGAGAAGGGTGAAGGAGGAGAGGCGGAGGGGGAGGGAGAGGGAGAGAGAATATGAAAATAATAAAGATATGAGAGAGAGAGAGAGAGAGAGAGAGAGAGAGAGAGAGAGAGAGAGAGAGAGAGAGAGAGAGAGAGAGAGAGAGAGAGAGAGAGAGAGAGAGAGAGAGAAGGAAAAAAAGCGAAACGAAAAGTTCTTATTAAAAAGAACAATCCTGTGTGTCTGTGTGTGTGTGTGTGTGTGTGTGTGTGTGTGTGTGTGTGTGTGTGTGTGTGAGAGAGAGAGAGTAAAAAAGAGAGGTTCACCACGGCCATTTAACCTAACAAACAAACACACAGACCGACATATAGACAGGCAATCTAACACACACACACACACAAACACACACACACACACACACACACACACACACACACACACACACACACACACACACATAAACGGGCCGGCGGAATGGTAGTGAAAAAGTCTCACTTAATTTGTGCTGCGCCAGAGTATGCAGTGTTAGTGGTGGTGGTGATGGTGGTGGTGATGGTGGTTGTGGTGGTAGTGGTGATGGTGGTGGTGGGTCGGAGATGCATAGATTTACATAGATACTTGGACCACACAGACTCTATGGTTCAAACTATGTAGAGGGTGTGTCCTTAAACCGAAGTGAAGTTATATCAATCAAATGCCGCCAAGACTTTGGAATTCTAATTTAGTAAATATTAAGTTGAGGGAGTTAAGTTGCGCTGACCCTGACTCAAACTATTTCCCTGACCACTCTGAGGAGGCCGAATACACTCACTCAAGCTACTCGGCATGTCGGCAGTGGTCCATGGAAGACTTTTTGAAGCTACGTCCCAGCAAGAGTTTTACATCGCATTAATCTGGAAATACATTCATGCTGCAAAAATTATCCTGACGGTCGTTCCCCCTCAGCAAGGTAAGACGAAACTGAATATAATAAATTCTCTCCGAAATAAAATGTAAGACTCCATGGGCCGTATTCTTAACCATTTCGGGGCCCAAGCACATATTTGACAAGGCTTTCCTAGGAGTTTTGAGCATTTACAGAGGTAGCTGTATGGCCCTGATGGTAGATAGACACTTCTTCTGTACCGGGAACGTTAAAAACACTCATGAGAACCCGATTGATCTCATTTTTGGCCTTTGGAAACATTTGACGTGAGAAGCGGAAGAGTCTGAGAATACCGACCTATTTGTGCGGTTTCTGGGGGTAATACAGTGATTTCTAGGTCAAAGGTCTGAGCTCACACGCACATTCAAATCCCTTTCACAGCTGGAGTGGTCAAGAACTGTATAGGAAAGAGGAAACTGAACACTATGGTCGGTATTGCTAGACGCTTCCACCCCTCACATCAACTATTTCCAAAGGCCAAAAAGAAGGTCAATCGGGTTCTCATGAGTGTTCTTTAGGTTCACTGTACAGAAGAAGGGTCAAACTACCACCAGGGTCATACAACTATCCCTGGCAATGCCCACAACTACGAAAGCCTTGTCAAAAACTGGTGCTTGGGCGACGAAATGTTTTATAATACGACCCAATTATTATGTTTCTTATCGAAATAAAACTTAAGACTCTATTTATGATGTTTCTGGCGGTGATGTAATGCTTTCTGGGTCGAAGGTAGAAGCTCAATTACTAACTAACTAACGGGGAGCATATGCCGGGGCCGCGTCGCTTCACTCACCCGCCGCCTCCACCCCTGACGGTCCCCCGAGCAAGCCCCCACACAGCTATACTCGCACACCCAAATCTCTTTCACAGCTGGAGTGGTCTAGAACTGTTATTAAATGTGTAGTAACTTAGGAGTTCATTCTATCAAAGGCTGGCATATGCGCGGTAATACAATGATTTCTGGGTCAAGGTAAAAGGTCACTCGCACACCCAAATCCTTATCACAGCTGGAGAGGTCTAGAACTGTTATTGAGACGTAGTTACTTAGGCTCAACTCTTTTTGTAGGAGCAGTGATTTGCGGCTTTTTTTTTCATTCTGTTCTATTTTTTTTGCCTTGAGCTGTTTCCTTTGCTGTAAAAAAAAGGGCTGACATGGATGCTTCAGTAACATTAGGATCGTATTGGCCTTCAGAAGAAATGAAAGTACACATCAACGGTTATATCGTTAATTAATCCTTCTTTTCATTCTTTTGCTTGATATTGTGATCCTGTGTATGATTCCCTTCCTTGATCCTTTTTATAATTTATTTCGGTATTTCTTCATCCTACTGTTTCTTTATTTATGATTTTCTTTTCCATTGTTTGTTTTGTTCTTTCTCTTTTTTTCTTTTTTCCTCTCACTTCTTGTTCTCCTTTTAATTAAGTAAACGCTGGAACTTTTAGCAACACTAACGCCAACGAGCACTGCCCCGAGTTAAGGTTACAGCCACCATTACACTGCCCCGGGAGGCTGATAATCATGGGAAAAATGCAGATTATCTCGCTCCAAAGTTCCCAGGTGCTGAGTGCTGAGTGCCGCCGGTGCTGCCTCGAACGACCCTCAAACAGCAGGAAAACTCGAGCTAAGCATATCCAGCAGACACAATTTTCCATTACGAGGGAGACAAGTCATTATCGTTATGCAAATGGCGGTGAGTGTTGTCGCGGGAAGTGGACCGGGCGGGCAGGAGGCGAAGTGAGGGAGAGACGGGATGGAATTCGCAGACGCTTCCGCTTCTCACATCAACTATTTCCAAAGGCCAAAAAGGAGATCAGTTGGGTTCTAATGAGTGTTTCTTTAGGTTCATGGTACAGAAGAAGTGTCAAACTAACACCAGGGCCATAAAAACATATACTCCTGGAAATGCTAAAACTCCTTGTCAAATATGTTAGCTTGGACGCTTTCGCTTCTCACATCAACTATTTTCAAAGGCCAAAACGGAGATCAGTCGGGTTCTAAAGAGTATTTTTTCAGGTTCATGGTACAGAAGAAAGGTCAAACTACCACCAGGGCCATAAAACAACTCATGAAAATGCTCAAAACTCCTATACGAAAACCTTGTCAACTGTGTGAACTTGGGCGCAGGAATGTTTGAAGAATATGACACTAAAGAGCCCCTCCGTGCACTGTAGCTATGCGGGTGTAGACGGCCGAGGGAGGAGGGGAAAGGAGGCGCCGTGGTATGCATTAAAGAATTACCAGGTTGGAGTGCTTTCAGTCTAAACCGAACTCAAGAGGCGGTTGGTTCCATGCATAGGGTCGCGCCGTGCTGTCCTCCGAGGGTTCCCGCGAATGCCAGACTGATCGCTCTCTGAGAATGCGTTCCGAGACTTCCAATATCGTGAGGCGCCAGGACGGGAGCGTGTGCGCCTGATTTACCGTGAACTCAGGTGTGAATCTTAGGCGAGTATTCTCAGTCGCTTTCGGCTCTCAACATCTATTTCCCAAGGCCACAAAGGAGATTAGTCGGGTTTTCATGAGTGTTTTCAGAAGACATCTCAAACTATTATCAAGCTCATATATTTGTTTTTTACAGCAAGGGAAGCAGCTCAAGGGAAAAAATGCAACAAAAAAGCCCGCTAGACGCTGCTCTGACAAAAGAAAAAGGAACAAGAGGTCAGGAGAGGTCAATTGGAGAGGTGTCTTGATGCTCATGGAAATACTAACACAACCTCTACGGAAGTATAATAAAATGTGGTATCTCACTGACGCTAGTTATGTTTTGTTTGTATATATATTATCTATTATTTTTCGACAGACATGAAAAAAAAAGTTGAAAAAAGTTGTTTATCACAGAATAGCAAACTAAAGATTTCTTATTTTCACTTGGCTCACTTGAAAATAAAATATATAGACAAATACTACAGAAAGAGCGCCAGTACTTAACGAGAAAAAAAATATTGCTTGTTATTATATATGAATAGACTTATCAATACCTATAATTTCATTCATGTGGAGAATGTTTTATGCAATGCGGAGCCACTATTTCCAGAGCGCTAACTTGGAATAAAAAATAAAAAAAACCTTCCCGCCTCATCGCTCACATCCACACCGCACTCCTCCTCCTCCTCCTCGCCCCTCAAGCATCATCACAACTTTCCCACCGTTAATGTAGACTGCCTTCCCTCACACCCCTTTCATACCGTACTTTTTTATTATAGTTATTCATAATGTAATCATAATATGTACATTTTCAACTTAATGGCTGCAGTTCCTAACTGGTCGGATTTCTGGAAAATGTGCATAATAAAGGAGTAGATGGCATTTTTTGTTAAAAGTCGGCAAATGGTTGTTTTTCCATAATTTGGGTGTGCTGAATCCATTTTTGCCGTTTGCCAAGCTCCATCTGCTCTCGTTAAGTCATGAAATGCAAAACAAAATGGCGGCCTCAGAGGCTTTTTCTAGAGGAGTAACCATATAAACAATTACCCGATTCTCCCTAATACCTGCGCCTTCTCTCATAGGTGTGCCTTCTACTATTAATTACTAGATAGTGCTTGAATTTCTGAACATTTGCCAATTTGTTTCATCCAAATCAGATGAATAATAAGAAAGTTATGGCTGTTTAAGTGAAAATTTCACAAAAACGCCTATAACTTTCTTATTATTGATCCGATTTGAGTGGAACAAATTGCCAAATGTTCAGAATTTCAAGAGCTATGGGATGACTTGGCTTTAAATAAATTCCAGAGTGTACAGGTGCGCCTCTTAGGTCGAATATGGCATATACATTGTCATTTTGGGTATGTCATATTTTGCAAATGAATTATGAAATAAATAAACAACAGTTTTGATTTTAATCATAAATGTATTAATCACATGTGTTTTAATTTTGTTTTTGTCATACATGGCTGCACTTCAGCCCCAATAAATAAAACAACTGATAAACAAACTGGAATTAAAGAATGATGAAGATAAAATTACATATGTAAAGTATTTGGCACTGAAAAAATTCTTTTAGGCTTGCAGAAAGCAACATACACTAGAAACCCACTTTAATATTACATATCATACCTACCCTTTTCAGCGTTAATATCTATGGATACATGTTTTGAATCCTTATCAAATAGAACAAAATAATGCAACACATTGCACATGTTTCTTTGTGGCAAAATAAACTCAAATAGTACATTTTATGAGCATACATACTAGCTGAAATGACAGAATATAGGAAATAAGGTTAGTCTTATAGCAACATTTTGGCACATAAAAGCTTCTAAATGGTTTGCAGAAAACACAATGAAGTAGAACTCTGACTAAATAGTACACGCAGAAGGTCATTCCTACATATGTTGAAAACATTAATATCCTAATGACACATGTCTTGTCCCCTTTAATACGCACATTTAAACGTTTCTTAATGAAAAACTCATGTCATTTATTGCATTTTATGAGCGTACATTCCAAGAATAAAACAACTTTTGAACCAATAGCTAACTCCTCTACTATAAAGTTGGCACCAGAATAAAAGCTCCATGTATGAGAGTTTTGCCTTGGCATGTATTATGAACTGTAAATGCTTTCATTGGATTGTCAGTGGTTTGCCTGCTAACAAAGCAAAACCAAGTTGCATTTTTCATAATTTCACCTTAGAGATCATTGAAGCAAGAGTCTTCAACACTTCTGCATTTGCAGGCTGCAGTGCATGCAAGACGTGTCTTCCTACATTTGCACCGCACAGTTCTGCAACTTGTTGTACAGTTGCAAGATATCAGTTCCAGGCATGACTCTGGTATGGCTGATAGGGTCATTAGGATTGGGACAAGCGCATTATCTTCCAACTTCCAGCCCATTTGCTCAGGAGGGGGCAACACTGGGTGCTGCTTGTGGGCTTGTCTCCACACTGCTGCCTGGTAGTGGGCTCTTTGAATGTGGAGTGTCAGGGCATCACTGGTTGGTGAAAGAGACTCTGGAGCACGAGACTTTACAAACAGGAGTGACCTGGCCTTGTTTGCAGAGTGCGTGTTCTGTATGCCATACATCTTGCAGACAAAGTGTTGAGCATCTCTTGTAGTTTCAGGCGTCAAGTCAAGTTTGCCAAGGTTTGAGAGAAGATCTGAGTATTGTAAAAATACTTTCCAACTTGACTTCTTACTATGTCCAGCAATGTACGAGGTAGTGTCACTTCCTGTGAGAGCATGAAATGCAGGCAGAGTTTCAAGCATGTCTTGGCTCAACTGCAAGTTCTCAACAATCGAATGGATGGGAATATACTTCCTCTTCTTTGCTGTGCCAGCCTTCAGCCACAAATTTGTACAAGGCATCTTGTGAAAGTATGCGAGAAGGAGCACCAAAATGTCTGTGTCACGTGCAGCCACAACTATTGCTGATGCTTTGCACTCAATACAGTGGATGATCACCCTTGTGTCCGCTTCTTCATGTCTGGCCTCTAGCTTTTCGGTTTCAACGGTTGGACTAGATGCTTCAACCATTTCCTCATTCCCAAATCCACCTGCAACAACTATTATTTTGTTCTGTGGTGTACCAAGTACCAGTTGATGAGACAGGAACCTCGCTAGGTCAGCTTTGTTCTCTGGATGTGCGAGAAAATTCTCCCATTTGGATGGTAAGGGCACTTCTCTGCCTTCAATTGGTCTTCTGATGGGCCTTGATCCTTGGCTGAGTTTATTCCTCGTTGCAGATTTGATGGACACTTCGTAGTATCTATCAAACAACACATCGATTCTGTGGAATGATGCTCCACTCTGCAGGACACTTGCAACAAACGCATCTGCTAAGTCACCAAAGTTAGATGCTCCTTGTGGTTTTCCAATAGCAATCACCAATGCCTGACCATCAATGATTAGTGTTGCATCATCAGGTAGGTTCTCTGTGTCTAAAGTAGGAGGGCAGGGTGTATCTGCCACCAGCACCTGAGACAAGATTGCCTTGGATCCAGTACGAAGGTTCCCATTCATTTCTGCCAATGCTGAAGGTACAGGCAACAGTTCATGGCAGAGAATGTCATCGAGATTCACATGTCTGCCAGCCTCGTATGCTGTGATTAACCTCTGAAACACCTTTCTGTCTGCCTTTATAGCTTTTTCTTTTGAGGGCCCACTCTTCAGTGTTCTGAACTCAAACAGGGAAGCAAATGTGAGAGGCTTGTTTTTAGGCAACGGGTCCCGAAACTTTGTCTTTCTGTGCTCTTGTGGTAGAAGTCTTTCTGCAACAAAGTTTTCTAACTGCTTTTGTCCCTTTTCCTTTGCTGACAGCAGATGATCTGCTGTCAGCAAAGGAAAAGGGACAAAAGCAGTTAGAAAACTTTATTATTGTTATTATTATTATTATTATTATTATTATTATTATTATTATTATTATGATTATTATTATTGTTATTATTATCATTATTACACCAACAGCATCTCCCTCCCCATACCAACAAACACACACACACAAAGGTCCATAATCACCATGCTAACAGTCCCTAAACACCAAGGTCGGTATTGCCAGACGCTTCCACCCCTCACAACAACTATTCTCAAAGGCCAAACAGGAAATCAGTCGGGTCCTCATGAGTAGTATTTTAGATTCATGAAAAGGAAGACGGGTCAGACTACCACCAGGGTCATCAAACTACTTCTGAAAATGCCCACAACTACGAAAGCCTTGTCAAATATGTGTGTCTGGGCGCGGAAATGGTTAAGTACGTATATGGCAACAAAAGACCAGAAAAGTTACACCCTAGTTAAGAGGCGAAGAAAGGAACTCTTTTTCAGCGTGTCTGTACTGCGCCTAAGAATCTGGGAGGTGGCTCTCTGCCTGCTGGAGTGCCGGGCCTGTCAAGCCTCCCCGGCCCGGCGCTGAGTACCCCGGGCTGAGAGGCTGCAAGAGGGGGAAGGAAGTGGCCGTGACGTAGGAGGCGAGAATGAGGAGAGGAAGCGACGCCCAGAATGCATTAGGTCACGAGTCACACATTTCTGCTTACTTTTCGCTGCTTGTGTGTGTGTGTGTGTGTGTGAGAGAGAGAGAGAGAGAGAGAGAGAGAGAGAGAGAGAGAGATTTTTACATAGATTTACATAGAAAATCAGACCACACAGACCCCATGGTCCAGACTAGGTGGTCTGTCCTTAAACCTAAGTGATTTTACATTAATCGGATGGCTCCAAAACGTTGCTTTTCTACTCTAGTTAATATTAAGTTCAAGGAAGTGACGGTCGAGCTTGTTTTTAAAGGAGTCAATCGTGTTACACTGGACCACTGATGGTGGGAGCTTATTCCATTCTCGCACTACAACGTTGGTGAAGAAAAATTTGGTGCAGTCTGAATTTACTTGTCTACATTTGAGTTTTGTGCCATTGTTCCTCGTTCGCAAAGTGTCATCGATCATAAACAATTTTTTTCTGTCTACATTCGTGAAACCATTAAGTATTTTAAAACATTCGATCAGTTTTCCTCGGAGGCGACGTTTCTCAAGAGAACATGTTAAGGGTGGAAAGCCTTTCTTCATAGGATTTGTTGCGCAAGGAAGGGATCATTTTTGTTGCTCGACGCTGAACACCTTCTAGTTTAGCAATGTCCTTTGCATGGTGGGGAGACCAAAACTGTACCGCATATTCCAAGTGGGGTCTGACTAAACTATTGTAGAGTGGAAGTATTACATCTTTATTTTTGAATAAGAAGTTTCTTTTAATGAAGCCCAACATTCTGTTCGCTTTATTTCCTGCATCGATGCATTGATGTGAGAATTTGAGGTTTGACGCGATTTTAATCCCCAGGTCCTTAACGCATTGAACACTTGTGAGTTTAACGCCGCGTATTTCGTAATCGAACTTCTTATTTTTTGTTCCAACTTGAAGGACCTGGCACTTGTCTACGTTAAAGGGCATCTCCCATTTATCCGACCAAGCTGAAATTTTGTGCAAATCCTCTTGGAGGCTTTGCCTGTCTTCGTCAGTGAGAACCGAGTTACCAATCTTTGTGTCGTCTGCAAATTTACTAATGCGATTATTGAGTCCAACATCCACGTCGTTGATGTAAATAATGAAGAGCACTGGGCCAAGAACCGAGCCCTGAGGGACGCCACTAGTGACCGGCGCCCACTCTGAGTTAAATCCGTCAATCACAACTCTTTGTTGTCTGTTGCTCAACCAATTCGTGATCCATTGGTTTACTTGACCGTCAATGCCTATTTGCTTTAATTTATAAAGTAATTTATGATGTGGGACTTTATCAAACGCTTTCTGGAAATCAAGATAGACTACGTCCACTGATTTGGTTTAGTCATAAATTGAGAAGAGATCGTTATAAAAGGTCAGTAGGTTTGACAGGCAGGATCTTTTGTTACGGAAGCGACGTTGTGAATCCCCAATTAATGAGTGGCTTTCGAGGTAACTCACAATTTTGTCTCTAATTATGCTCTCGAGTAGCTTACCTACAATTGAAGTTAGACTAATGGGTCGGTAGTTACCTGGTATCTTTTTGTCTCCTTTCTTAAAAATCGGTGTCACGTTAGCCTTTTTCCAATCCGAAGGGACGATGCCTTGTCGCAAGGACATATTGAATACGGTAGTGAGGGAGGAGAGTATTTCGCTCTTTGTTTCTTTAAGCAGTATAGGACATACTTTGTCGGGTCCGGGACTTTTATTTGTTTTAAGTGAATGGAGAGTTTTAAGGACTTCATCGGTTGTTATTTTAAAATTAGGCAATGCATGCTCGAGATTTACAATAGTACTGGTGTTGTTGGTAGCGAGAGGAAGACTGTTAGTATTAAACACCGAGGAAAAGTAATTGTTTAAGAGGTTTGCAATGTGTTGGCTGTCAGTCACTAGTGCACCGTCGCTGTTTGTTAAAGGTCCAATACCACTTTTGATCGCCTTTCTGTTGTTTATGTAACTGAAGAAAGATTTCGGATTATTTTTACAGTTGGCTGCAATATTTTCTTCATATCTACGCTTTGCCTGACCTACTAATCTTTTTACTCGTCGCCTGGCATCATTATAAAGTCTAATGTTTTCGGGCGTGCTTTGTTCTTTCTTTAACCTGTAAAACAATTTTCTCTCATTGACTGATTGTTTAATTTCGCTATTAAATCACGGTGGGCTTTTATTAGTGTTAATTCGCTTCTCGCACAAGGGGACGTATGTGTTCTGCTGAGTGAGTAAGTGATTTTTAAGGCTTAGCCAGGCTTCATCTACGTTGCCGTCATCTGATAGTTGTATTTCTGTTAGTTTTTGTCGGATTTCTACGAAGTTAGCTCTTTTGAAATTGGGCACCTTTACTTTATTTTCAGTCACTGATGATTGAGCTCTAATGTCGACGCGCACTAATTTATGATCGCAAGAACCGAGGTGTTCTCCTACCGTGACACTACTGACTAGGTTATCTTGGGTCGTTATAACAAGGTCGAGTATATTATTTTGTCGAGTTGGCTCAGAAACCATTTGGCTTAGATAATTTTCTTCTAGAAATTCGATCATTCTATGTGACTCGCCTTCTGTACCTGACAGTGTCGCCCAGTCGATATGGGGGAGGTTAAAGTCTCCTAATATCAGTGAGTCGTTGTTATTAAGTGACTGCCTTAAGACGCTGTACGTTTCAAGGTCGTCATCGAGTAATTGCCCGGGAGGTCTGTAGGTGACAGATAAATTTAAATTGACTTTTGCAATGTTTACTCGCACGCACAAATGTTCAACGTTACTGTTTCCCGGTGTTTTGTCAGTAGGTTGCAAATAGCTTTTGACATAAAGGGCGACGCCGCCGCCTCTACGGTTTACACGATCTTTGTTGAAGAGTCTGTAGCCATCTATGTTGTATTCGGAACTTAAATCAATATTTGTGGTGTCGATAAATGTTTCGGTTATAGCAATTATGTCCAAATTTTCTGTTAGAGAGAGTTTGTGAGCGCGCGCGCGCGCGCGTGTGTGTGTGTGTGTGTGTGTGTGTGTGTGTGTGTGTGTGTGTGTGTGTGTGTGTGTGTGTGTGTGTGTGTGTGAGAGAGAGAGATTTACATAGATTTACATAGAAAATCAGACCACACAGACCCCATGGTCCAGACTTGGTGGTCTGTCCTTAAACCTAAGTAATTTTACATTAATCAGAAGACTCCAAAACGTTGCATTTCTACTCTAGTTGATATTAAGTTGAAGGAAGTGACGGTCGAGCTTATTTTTGAAGGAGTCAATCGTGTTACACTGGACCACTGATGGTGGAAGCTTATTCCATTCTCGCACTACAACGTTGGTGAAGAAAAATTTGGTGCAGTCTGAATTTACTTGTCTACATCTGAGTTTTACGCCATTGTTCCTCGTGCGCAAAGTGTCATCGATCATAAACAATGTTGATCTGTCTACATTCGTGAAACCATTAAGTATTTTAAAACATTCGATCAGTTTTCCTCGGAGGCGACGTTTCTCAAGAGAGAACATGTTAAGGGTAGAAAGCCTTTCTTCGTAGGATTTGTTGCGCAAGGAAGGGATCATTTTCGTTGCCCGACGCTGAACACCTTCTAATTTAGCAATATCCTTTGCATGGTGGGGAGACCAAAACTGTACCGCATATTCCAAGTGGGGTCTGACTAAACTGTTGTAGAGCGGGAGTATTACATCTTTATTCTTGAATACAAAGTTTCTTTTAATGAAGCCCAACATTCTGTTCGCTTTATTTGCTGCATCGATGCATTGCTGTGAGAATTTGAGGTTTGACGCGATTTTGACCCCCAAGTCCTTGACGCATTGAACGCTTTTGAGTTTAACGCCGCGCATTTCGTATTCGAGCTTCTTATTCCTCGTTCCAACTTGAAGGACCTGGCACTTGGCTACGTTAAAGGGCATCTCCCATCTATCCGACCAAGCTGAAATTTTGTGCAAATCCTCTTGGAGGCTTTGCCTGTCTTCGTCAGTGAGAACCGAGTTACCAATCTTTGTGTCGTCTGCAAATTTACTAATGCGGTTATTGAGTCCAACATCCACGTCGTTGATGTAAATAATGAAGAGCACTGGGCCAAGGACCGAGCCCTGAGGGACGCCACTAGTGACAGGCGCCCACTCTGAGTTAAATCCGTCAATCACTACTCTTTGTTGTCTGTTGCTCAACCAATTCGCGATCCATTGGTTTACTTGACCGTCAATACCTATTTGCTTTAATTTGTAAAGTAATTTATGATGCGGGACTTTATTAAACGCTTTCTGGAAATCAAGATAGACTACGTCCAGTGATTTGGTTACGTCATAAACAGTGAAGAGGTCATTATAAAAGGTTAATAGGTTTGATAGGCAGGATCTTTTGTTTCGGAAGCCATGTTGTGAGTCCCCAATCAATGAGTGGCTTTCAAGGTAACTCACAATTTTGTCTCTAGTTATGCCCTCAAGTAGCTTACCTACAACCGAAGTTAGACTAATGGGCCTGTAATTACCTGGTACTTTTTTGTCTCCTTTCTTGAAAATCGGTGTCACGTTAGCCTTTTTCCAATCTGAAGGGACGATGCCTTGTCGCAAGGACATATTGAATACGGTTGTGAGGGAGGAGAGTATTTCGCTCTTTGTTTCTTTCAGCAGAGTTGGATATACTTTGTCAGGTCCAGGACTTTTATTTGTTTTAAGTGAATGGAGAGCTTTAAGGACTTCATCGGTTGTTATTTCAAAATTAGGCAATGCATGCTCGAGATTTACAATAGTACTGGTGTTGGTGGTAGCGAGAGGAAGACTGTTAGTATTAAACACCGAGGAAAAGTAATTGTTTAAGAGGTTTGCAATGTGTTGGCTGTCAGTCACTAGTGCACCGTCGCTGTTTGTTAAAGGTCCAATACCACTTTTGATCGCCTTTCTGTTGTTTATGTAACTGAAGAAAGATTTCGGATTATTTTTACAGTTGGCTGCAATATTTTCTTCGTATCTACGCTTTGCCTGACCTACTAGTCTTTTTACTCGTCGCCTGGCATCATTATCAAGTCTAATGTTTTCGGGCGTGCTTTGTTCTTTCTTTAACCTGTAAAACAATTTTCTCTCATTGACTGATTGTTTAATTTCGCTATTAAACCACGGTGGGCTTTTATTAGTGTTAATTCGCTTCTCGCACAAGGGAACGAATGTGTTCTGCTGAGTGAGTAAGTGATTTTTAAGGCTTAGCCAGGCTTCATCTACGTTGCCGTCATCTGATAGTTGTATTTCTGTTAGTTTTTGTCGGATTTCT
Source organism: Eriocheir sinensis (assembly GCF_024679095.1). Lineage (NCBI taxonomy): Eukaryota > Metazoa > Arthropoda > Malacostraca > Decapoda > Varunidae > Eriocheir > Eriocheir sinensis. The sequence goes on from NC_066527.1 coordinate 13,751,171, forward strand.
ACGAAGTTAGCTCTTTTGAAATTGGGCACCTTTACTTTATTTTCAGTCACTGATGATTGAGCTCTAATGTCGACGCGCACTAATTTATGATCGCAAGAACCGAGGTGTTCTCCTACCGTGACACTACTGACTAGGGTATCTTGGGTCGTTATAACAAAGTCGAGTATATTATTTTGTCGAGTTGGCTCAGAAACCATTTGGCTTAGATAATTTTCTTCTAGAAATTCGATCATTCTATGTGACTCGCCTTCTGTACCTGACAGTGTCGCCCAGTCGATATGGGGGAGGTTAAAGTCTCTTAATATCAGTGAGTCGCTGTTATTAAGTGATTGCCTTAAGAGAGAGAGAGAGAGAGAGAGAGAGAGAGAGAGAGAGAGAGAGTGTGTGTGTGTGTGTGTGTGTGTGTGTGTGTGTGTGTGTGTGTGTTTGTGTGTGAAAACTACGTCTGGAAATGAGTTTGTGCTGCATATCAGACTATAACACACACACACACACACACACACACACTGATCTCGTTATACTGATCCATTACCTTGCGGGTCCGACAAATAAAAAGTGCGTAAAAAAGAATTATTCAAACACTTCACACTACAAAATATCGTCAGAAAAAAAAAAAGCATCCGGAGATTTCAAACGGACCATCCCTTCCCTGCACTATCAAACCGCGATCAACACGCGCTCATCATTTATTCTGTTTAATCTTTCCTCTCCCTTCCGCGACCATTCATTTTTATTTTTTATCCCCTTATTAACCTTCCCTCCTCTGTCTCGCTGCTTAGACACAAACTCGCGCATGATAACACGTTCTGGCGAGGGTGAAAGGTGGGTGAAGAGATGGATGAAAGGGGTAAGTGATTGTGGGTGAAAGGTGGGTGAGGTTAGGTGAAGAGATGGATGAGAGGGTAAGTGAGAGGGAGAGTGAAGGGATGGGAGAAAGAATGGGTGAGCCTGGTGAAAGGGTTTGTGAGTAGTTGGTAAGGGAGTGGATGAACAGAGGGGTGGGTGAAAGGTGGGTGATGGGTTGGATGAAGGCTGGGTGAAAGGTGGGGGAGGGGTGGAAGATGGGTGAGAGGGGCTAGTGAAGAGGTGGGTGAAGGCTGGGTGAAGGGTAAAGAGGGGGGTGAAAGGGTGGAGGGGTGAGTGGAGGGGTGGGTGAGGGAGTGGATAAGGTATGGGTGAAGTGTAGGTGGATGATTTTTTTTTAGTTTCATTATATTTTCTTATTATTTTTCACCCTTTCATTATTTTTTGCCTTCCTATCTTCCTCTATTTATCTTTTTTTCTCCCTTTCTTATTTTCTTTTTTTTACTCATTTTTTTCTTTTGTAACATTTTTTCTGTAACCTTTTCCTTCGTCTTGCCGTGTCTGTATGTTTGTATCTACTATGTCCCTGTCTGTCTGTCTGTCTGTCTGTCTGTCTACGTATGTTGTATTTTGTATGCATGACACACACACACACACACACACACACACACACACACACACACGCACACACACACACACACACAGGTGGACATATCAACAAATAAAATCAGATCACGCATTTTTTTTCCTGAGCGATAAATAAAAAGGAAAAAAAGGGGGGTCAAGAGAACAGACTTTAATCCTGGGAGGGCGAGGGGCGGAGGTTGTGGCCGGAGAGAGCGTTTAGAGACAAGACAGGCGACGAGAGGAAAGTAACTATACCCACCCTCTCTCCCTCTCTCTCTCTCTCTCTCTCTCTCTCTCTCTCTCTCTCTCTCTCTCTCTCTCAGAACGCACTCATAATTATAGGTGATGCCCCGATGCCAGTTAAGGTCAAAAGAGGATCCAGCCGGCAGGCGATGTGAGTGTGTGCGAGGCTGTACAGGTCGGTATTCTCAGCTTCATCCGACCGCCTCTCACATCGACTATTTCCAAAGGCCGAAAAAGATATTAATCGGGTTCTAATGCATGTTTTTTTAGGTTCACGGTACAGAAGAAGGGTCAGTCTTCCACCAGGATCATAAAACTGCCCTTGGAAATACTAACAGTCTCTATGGAAGCCTTATCGAATGTGGGTGTGTGAGCCCCGAAATGTTTGTGAGTATGGGCATTTAAGGACGAGCAGGAGAAGAGATGGCTGGGAGTAGTCATGGAAGGACGAGGTTTGGATAATTCACCGGCAGAAAAGTAACAAGGAACAGAGAACTAAAGAGACAGAAGATAAGGGCATGTCTAGTATTAACAGAAGGAGCAGGGTTAGTTGATGGCAGTATTGAAAGGATGAACTTACGATAATTCACCGATAGAAACCTAACAAGGGACAGAGAACTAAAGAAATATAAGGTAAGGAAGTGTCTAGTATTAACAAAAGGAGCAGGGTTAGTTGAGGGCAGTATTGGAAGGATGAACTTACGATAATTCACCGATAGAAACCTAACAAGGAACAGCGAACTAAAGAAATAAAAGGTAAGGAAGTGTCTAGACAGAAAGAGCAGGACTAGTTGAGGTAGTAACGGAAGTGCGAGATCCAAATAATTCACCGATGGAAAACTAACAAGGGGAGACTGAGCAAAAGAAGTTAAAGCCAAGCAAATGTATAGAATTAGTAGGAGGAGCAACTTGGGCCCATTTTCTCAAACATTTCGGAGCTCACACACCCACATTTGATAAGGCTTTTCTTTAGGTTGTGTTAGTATTTCCATGGGTAGTGTTATGAACCTAGTGATGGTTTGACGAGGCTTCTGCACCATGAACGTAAGAAACACTCATGAGAACTCGACTAATCTCCTTTTGATTCCCATTTGAAAAAGCTTCCATAGAGACTTAGTATTTCCAGGGGCAGTTTTATGACCTTGGTGGTAGTTTGACCCTTCTTCTGCACCATGAACGTAAGAAACACTCATAAGAACTCGACTAATCTCCTTTGTGTCGTTTGGCAATACTTGTGAGAGTCTAATGTATCTGAGAATACTGAGCCAGGGCAATTTATGGGTAGTGCTGCAAGGTTGGGAAGGAGGAGGGAGAGGGTAGAGGGAAAGAGCTTGCTGGCGGGGCGCGTAAACACATCATAGCAAAGTATTACACAAGGGCCTGGAGGAGAGTTTTATTCAATATCTTGTTAACGTTCTGATTCCTTTCCCGTTCCACTTGCTTTTTCTCGATGGACCCTTTACCCCGAAGCTGTCAGTGTCGGCGACCTGCTATGGCTGACGGTGATTACTTGTAAATGGTTAATAGCGAAGAAAACACTAATCTAGGAGGTATTTGTGTAATTAGTATCATCGTATTAACACACGTATTCTCAGGCATTTTCGGCTCCCACAACAACTATTTCCGGAGGCCACAAAGGAGAGTGGTCGGGTCCTCACGAGTGTTTTTTTGCAGTCATGGTGTAGAAGCCTTGTCAAACTAGTAGTAGTAGTAGTAGTAGTAGTAGTAGTAGTAGTAGTAGTAGTAGTAGTAGCAGTAGTAGTAGTAGTAGTAGTAGTAGATATTATCATCACCACCCCAATCATTATTACTCTCATTTTCAAATCGGGAAAGGAAAAGAAAAAGGAAAATAAAATAAGAGGGCAGGAGGCAGGCAGCGCGCGTCTCAGTGGTGGCGGCGGCAGTGGACCTTTTGCCGGAGAATTACAGGACTCGCGAGAGGGCGGCGGCTGGCAGGCTGGAGGGGCCGGCCGCTGCCTCCGTGCCCAGACGCCGGCCACTCGCTGGAGGGGAAATAATATAAAGCCTTTCCTGAGACACCCAGAATCGATATACCACAAGAAAAGACGAAAATGCCATAAAATTCTATCGCGTTTTACTCAATATGCGTGGACGGCCAATAATGTGAACGCCTTTCCTAAAACAACCAGGAGCGATATACAAGATACTACAAGAAAAGACGAAAATGCCATAAAATTATATCGCGGGTTTACTCAATATGCGAAGAGGGCCAATAACGTACACGCCTCTCCTAAAACATGCAGAATCGATATCCAAAACAATGCAAGAAAACAAGACGAGAAAAGCCATAAACTAAGACTTTTCTCTGTAGGGGAAATAAAATAGACACCTTGCCTGAGACATCTAGACTCATAAACAAAATAACACATGAAAACAAAGACGAGAAAAGCCATAAACAAAGAGTTTTCTGTGGAGGGGAAATAAAATATATACCTTTCCAAAGACATCTAAAAGTGACAGACAAAATAACATAGAAAATAAGACTAGAAAAGCCACAAACTCCGGCTATTCTGTGGAAGGCAAATGATAAAAATGCCTTTCCTGAGACATCCAGAATCGACTGACAAAATAACATAAGGAAACAGACGAGGAAAACCACAAACGCCGGCTATTCTGTGGAAGGCAAATGATAAAAATGCCTTTCCTGAGACATCCAGAATCGGTAGACAAATTAATATAAGAAAACATGAGGAAAAAGACAAACACTCCTTCTATTGATAAAAATGCCTTTCCTGAGACATTCAGAATCGATACACAAAATAATATAAGAAAACAAGAAGAAAAAGACAAACACTCCTTCTATTGTGTTTTCCTTAAAGGCCCACGTTCTCAAACATTTCGGGGCTTGCACATCACATTTGATAAGGCTTTCATAAAGGCTGTGTCAGTATTTCCACGAGAAGTTTTATGAACCCAGTGTGAGAGTTTGACAGGGCCTCTGCACCATGAATGTAAAAAACACATGAGAACCCGACTACCCTCCTTTGTGTACTTGTTGTAGGCTTCCGCAGAGGTTGTGTCAGTATTTCCAAAGGGTAGTTTTATGAGCGTAGTGGTAGCTTGACAGGGCTTCTACACCGTGAACGTCAAAAACACTCCTGAGAGCCCGACTAAACTCCTTTGTGGCCTATGGAAATACTTGCTGTATGCTTCCGCTGAGGTTGTGTCAGTATTTCCAATAGGTAATTTTATGAGCGTAGTGGTAGCTTGACAGGGCTTCTACACCGTGAACATCTAAAACACTCCAGAGAACCTGACTAATCTCTTCAGTGACCTTTGGAACTATTTGCTGTAGGCTTCTGTGGAGGTTGTGTTAGTATTTCCAATAGGTAGTTTTATGAGCGATGTGGTAGCTTGACAGGGCCTCTACACCGTGAACGTCAAAAACACTCCAGAGAACCCGACTACCCTCCTTTGTGACCTTTGGAACTATTTGCTGTAGGCTTCAGTGGAGGTTGTGTTAGTATTTCCAATAGGTAGTTTTATGAGCGATGTGGTAGCTTGACAGGGCCTCTACACCGTGAACGTCAAAAACACTCCAGAGAACCCGACTACCCTCCTTTGTGACCTTTGGAAATATTTGCTGTAGGCTTCTGTTGAGGTTGTGTTAGTATTTCCAATAGGTAGTTTTATGAGCGATGTGGTAGCTTGACAGGGCCTCTACACCGTGAACGTCAAAAACACTCCAGAGAACCCGACTACCCTCCTTTATGACCTTTGGAAATATTTGCTGTAGGCTTCTGTAGAGGTTGTGTAAGTATTTCCAAGGGTAGTTTTATGAGCGTAGTGGTAGCTTGACAGGGCCTCTACACCGTGAACGTCAAAAACACTCCCGAAAACCCGACTTCCCTCCTTTGTGGCCTTTGGAAGTATTTGTTGTGGGAGCCGACAGCGTCTGAGAATACGGGTCATCGAGGCTTCCTTCCCTTCAGCTCCCTAGCCCGTATTTCTAAACGTATCGGAGCCTCAGTTCGCCTATTTGGAAAGCCTCTCGTACATACAAGTTGCTGGGGTTTACAAGGACTGTTTTGTGATTCTAGTGATAGTTTTACACGACTTCTGCATCCTGAACGGGAAACTCACCCATGGAAACTCGGTTAATCTTCTCTGTGGTCTTAAGAAATAGTCGTAATGGAAGCCTCATACGTTTAAAGATATGGGACCCTTTCTCCATCTCTCCTTTCCTTCCCCGTCGCTGAGTTACCTCCTCCTCCTGAATACACTCCCTTAACGGTGTGTGTGTGTGTGTGGGTGGGTGTCATTATTCACAGGGACCAGTACCTCGTTACACTCCTCTATACTTAAAGAAGATAGACGAGCCGGTGCAGACACAGGCTCTCAATACCGCCGCCACTCAATAAATACAGAAACCATTACGGGCGTGGTTATCATGGCCAAACGATAGAGAGATACCTCATTTATTGGCGATACTGGCGACCCACTCGTTACATCAAGAGGGACGCTGCACAAGCTTTAGAACGCTATAACTTTCCCGCTCGCAACGCATTACACAGTGTGGTTATTTTCATATATTCGAAGGTGCGTCCCTCTTGATGTAACGAGTGGGTCGCCAGTATCGCCAATAAATAAGGTATCTCTCTATCGCTTGGCCATGATAACCACGCCCGTAATGGTTTCTGTATATGTACGCTATACAGGGAGGAATTCTCCATAAACTCGACTATTTTTATTAGTGCGACCAATGCGTTATCAAGAGGGACGCACCTTCGAATATATGAAAATAACCACACTGTGTAATGCGTTGCGAGCGGGAAAGTTACAGCGTTCTACAGTTTTTGCATCGTTTTAGCACTCCATACAATGAGGAATTCTACATAACCTCGACTACTTTTACTAGTGCGACCAATGCGTTATCAAGAGGAACGCACCTTCGAATATATGAAAATAAGCACACTGCGTAATGCGTGGCAAGCGGGAAGGTTACTGCATTCTATCGCGAGTTTGTTTCATGGTTTTAACCCGGTAGCAGCAGGGATCATGTTTCTTAATGGTCCCTCTAAGCGAGAAAAAAGAGAAAAAAAATCATCGCTCACACAAACAATTTCAAAATATATATCAAAGCATTTGTGATCAGTTTATGTATCATCTATTTTTGGGGGGTTTAAATCATGGCACAAATTTGGCCCGTCGCTGCTACACGGTAAAGCCACAAATTTGGCCCGTCGCTGCTACACGGTAAAGCCACAAATTTGGACGGCGCTGCTACACGGTAAAGCCACAAATTTGGCCCGTCGCTGCTACACGGTAAAGCCACAAATCTGGCCCGTCGCTGCTATATTGTAGAGGAAGGAGCTCTGCAAAACCGCGATTCTTGTTATTATTATTATTATTATTATTATTATTATTATTATTATTATTATTATTATTATTATTATTATTATTGTTATTATTAATGAAATCTACGAAAGTGAAATCGTATCTCTCTATCTATCTATCTTTCTATCTAATGGTTAATGAAGAAATGCAAGAATCAATAAATAAACCTCGAAATCGACCTCTCTTTTGGCCTCTTACTTTGTCTCGTTTTGTTGGGGCAGCGCCTGGCGGACTTTTTACTGCTTTTTTGTTTGTTGTTTAATTGCCCTTGAGCTGTCTCCCTTGTTGAAGAAGAAAAAAAAAGAATCAAATATAAAATGACTAGTTTATTTCTTCGTTAACCTTTCAATTACTACTTTCTCTTTCCGGCGTAACTTTTCGTCCATTGCTATTTGTAGGCTTAACACGACCTGCCGCGGCCCATGTCTTTATTTATAGGTCAGGCCGTGTGGGCTTACTAATAGACTGATGTAACTTACTGTATATATTATTATTACATCAACTTCTGGCCACTCTTTGTTTGCTACTTATCTATACCAAATAAAAGACATTAAGCTTTGTAATACGCATGTAAGGAAAACGCAGAACATAGGCTAATACTGTGAAAGATGAGGAAAGATTAGGACTCTCTTATTCAACTGGAGAAGCGAAAACACGTAACTATATTATAACTGTAAAGGATGAAAAATGAGGAATGAGGAATGAATGAGGAAAGATGAGGAATGTAACCGATTATCTTATTCAACTGGAAAAGCGAAAAAATGTAACTATTTAATTGTGAACGATGAAGAATGAGGAATGAATGAGGAAAGATGAGGAGTATAACCCACTGCCTTAATCAACTGGCAAAGCAAAAAAAATTAACTATATATAATTATAAAGGATGATGAATGAGGAATGAGAAATGAATAAGGAAGGATAAAGAATGTGACCAACTGCCTTATTCAACTGGAAAAGCGAAAACATGTAACTGTATTTGCTTGTGAAGGATGAAGAATGTAATCAACTCTATCATATTCAACTGACAACTTGAAGAGAAGATTATAATTGTGAAAGATGAGTAATACAATCGATAAAGTCTAATTCAACAGAAAACAAGAAAACGAAAAATTTTAACTGTGAAAGATGAATTTAACCGACGATCATCTTCAACTGTCCACTAAAACAACGTCAATTCCCTTATATGAGTAATAAAATCCACCGTCTAACTCAAAAAGAAGCGAGAAAACATGAAATCATAACTGTGAAAGATGAATAGAATCGACGATCATCTTCAACTGCCTACCAAAACAACCTCAATTCTCTTATGTAAATATAGCAAACGGACAGACGAATTGCGAAGACTTTACGGCAGTAGATCACCGCAGTCACTGAACTAATTGTGAAAGATAAGGAATACGATGAAACAAATTATCGAACACTTCAACTAAAACAACGTCAATTCCCTTACGTAAGCACAGCAGACGGACGTACTGCCAAGACTTTCTGGCACTTAAGCAGTCACTGAACTAATTGTGAAAGATAAGGAATACAATCAACCATATTATCGAACACTCTAATAATCGTAAATACAAGTTCATTCCCTTATGTAAACACAGCAAACGGACGTATTATTTCCAAGACTTTCCGGTACTAAATCATCGCAGTCACTGAACTAATTGTGAAAGATAAGGAATACAATCAACTATATTATCAAACACTCTAATAATCGTAAATACAAGTTCATTCCCTTATGTAAACACATCAAACGGACGTATTATTTCCAAGACTTTCCGGCACTAAAATCATCGCAGTCACTGAACTAATTGTGAAAGATAAGGAATACAATCAACTATATTATCGAACACTCTAATAATCGTAAATACAAGTTCATTCCCTTATGTAAACACAGCAAACGGACGTATTATTTCCAAGACTTTCCGGCACTAAATCATCGCAGTCACTGAACTAAATATGAAAAACAAGGAATATGATTAACCAAATAACGAACATTTACGGACGTACCATTTCCAAGACTTTCTGGCAGTACATCATCGCAGTCACTGAACTAAATATGAAAGATAAGGAACACAATCAATCATATTTTCAAACGTTCTAAAAATCATAAATACAAGTTCACTCCCTTCTGTAAATCCAGCAAACGGACGTATAATTATTTCCAAGACTTTCCAGCCGCAGATCATCGCAGTCACTGAACTAATTGGCTGGCGGCGATCATTCAGCGGGACACAACAGCCTTACCTTGCCCCTCCCCGCCTCGCCCCAGCCCGCCCCGCCCTGCCCCCCCCCCTCTCCGCCCCGCCCTCCATTCCCTTCACTTCCGTCTGCTTTTAATCCTTTCCCATTCAGCCCAGCGACTTTTCCAATCTCGCCTCTATCTTATTCTCAGTCTGTCTCGGTTCTGTTTTCCATTCTGGGCTCGCTATTCGTCTGCCTGGCCGGCCATCCATTGCCAGCTTCATACACCGGGACATGGAGGGCCGTTCCTTCCCTTAATTTATCTCCGTGCGAAGGTCGTGCCCCCTCACACTCTTTTGGCCAGTTCGACGGTCCAACACAGTCATTGTTACCAAAACCAAACCATATTCTCCACAATGATTCGTTATTTCTACTCAATACCAGATACTAATAAAGAGATTTCCTAAGTAGTTTCCTAAAGTTCCCTCCTAATTTTTATATCAAGGCCAAACACTAAGGCTTCAAGGAATTTTCGTCGTATTGTGTGCTTGGTTGGGAAGCTTACAAACTTGCTGTATTGGGCTGTAAAACTGTCCCTTTGTCTCCAGTACACTGTTCATTTCGGCCTCCAGTGAGTGCTTCCGTGGCTTCCTTTAGGCTTGCTATGACTCCTGATGCCCCTTCAAAGGCCCGGAATCCTGGAATACGTATGTACATAAAGGAGTTTCCACCTAGTAAATTATGTAGCTTTAAAACTTTATTCACCGTCTTCTAAGTCCCACGATCTCCGGTGTATGAGTACTTTATATAATACGTCTTGCTGTACCCTTTCACTCTTTCCGGTACTCACTTTCAAAACACTTACAAGAACTACATCAAATCAACATTGGAAATAGCTAAAGTCCAACCCACGCTGACAACATAAACCTAAGCGTGTTTGCAAGCTGAGTGCTGACTGGCTACTGCCATGGCTTCCAAGTTTTCTTTAACCTCTGTTTCTGTTTATCTCACGCAGGACTTTCTGCTACCCTGCACTGTGCTTACGAACACGCTGAGGTTTATGTTGTCAGCTTGGGTCAGACTTAAGTGAACAGACTATACCTCTACGGAAGCCTTACCGTATGTAGGTGTGCAAGCCCCGAGATGTTTGAGAATGCGGACCACACTCACAAACAAACCAGCCACCTCATTGTACCGCGTCACCAGGAGGCCAGCACGAAAGCAATAGTAACAACACACTCTCACCACGCAGCAAACACACCACCGCCTCAAGCCACATGCAGCACCAAAAGACCAACACATGCGGTTAAAGATTAAGGAGTTCAGCCAGCGAGAGGAAGGAAGGAAGGCATCAACCAGCTCGTAAGTCTTCGCAGGAATTCGCTCAATTTCTTCCTGGAGACATCTGGAGAGCCGTCAGGGGCCGCTCGTCGCCTCCGCTGGACAGGTGCCGGGCCCAGCAGGCGGATACAAGGGCGGGCCAGGCGGCGGGAGTCTCCAGAAAAGAGTGCACGAAACGGGGCGCTGAAATCCACTCCCGGCGGCCGAGACTTGGAGGGTGGAAGAGGCGAGGAGGAAAGGAGGAGAGGAGGATTTACATAGATTTACATAGAAAATCAGACCACACAGACCCCATGGTCCAGACTAGGTGGTCTGTCCTTAAACCTAAGTGATTTTACATTAATCAGAAGGCTCCTAAACGTTGCATTTCTACTCTAGTTGATATTAAGCTGAAGGAAGTGACGGTCGAGCTTGTTTTTAAAGGAGTCAATCGTGTTACACTGGACCACTGATGGTGGAAGCTTATTCCATTCTCGCACAACAACGTTGGTGAAGAAAAATTTGGTGCAGTCTGAATTTACTTGTCTACTTTTGAGTTTTACGCCATTGTTCCTCTTGCGCAAAGTGTCATCGATCATAAACAATGTTGATCTGTCTACGTTCGTGAAACCATTAAGTATTTTAAAACATTCGATCAGTTTTCCTCGGAGGCGACGTTTCTCAAGAGAGAACATGTTAAGGGTAGAAAGCCTTTCTTCGTAGGATTTGTTGCGCAAGGAATGGATCATTTTCGTTGCCCGACGCTGAACACCTTCTAATTTAGCAATATCCTTTGCATGGTGGGGAGACCAAAACTGTACCGCATATTCCAAGTGGGGTCTGACTAAACTATTGTAGAGCGGGAGTATTACATCTTTATTCTTGAATAAAAAGTTTCTTTTAATGAAGCCCAACATTCTGTTCGGTTTATTTGTCGAGGGAGGGCAAGACGTGGACGGGAGGAAAAGCACTAATGTAGACCCCCGCCACAGTCAGGGGTGGATCAAATACAATTGTATTTGTATTTTAATTGTATTTAAATACAATTTTAATGTATTTGTATTTGTATTTGTATTTTGACATTCAGAGAAAAAAGTATTTTGTATTTGTATTTGTATTTTGGCACCCAGAAAAAAAGTATTTTGTATTTGTATTTGTATTTTGGCACCCAGAAAAAAAGTATTTTTTATTTGTATTTGTATTTTGGCACCCAGAATTTTTTTTTTGTATTTGTATTTGTATTTTGGCACCCATAAAAAAAGTATTTTGTATTTGTATTTGTATTTTGGTACCCAGAAAAAAAGTATTTTGTATTTGTATTTGTATTTTGGCACCCAGAAAAAAAGTATTTTGTATTTGTATTTGTATTTTGGTACCCAGAAAAAAGTATTTTGTATTTGTAATTGTATTTCGAGTCAAAACCATTTGAGGAGGATAAATACTGTTAAGGAAATAGAAAAAAAAATAATGTTAAGCCGCGTTAAGGCGGAGGAGGAAACAGATGAAGGTTGAAGGCGAAGGAGGAAAGGATTAGCGTCAGATCACGGGGAAAGCGGAGTAAGGAGAACATTAAGGTTGAAGGCGGAGGAGGAAAAAAATTAAGGGTGGGGAGTAAGGAGGAAATTAACCTCAGGTCACATGGAGGAGGAGTAGGAGAGGATTTAGGGAGTTACTGAGGGATGGGTGGCTCGGAAGAAGGATCCTCCCGCAAAAATGTGTGACGTCACGGAAATGGGAGGCGTAGGTGATGAGATGTGAGTGAAGACGACGAGAGAGACAGTAAACCGATCTACTGCTTTAACTTGGCATATGCACTACAGTCACCTATCAAAAAGAGGTTGCATCCATTTCTTGAGCGGACTGATGTCATTGCCGCAGCTGTCATGGGCCCCAGGTTTAAGCTGGCATGGATGCCATGTAAGAAAATGCAAAAGGAAAAGGTTTCCAAGATTGTGGACCTAATTATTTCCGAGTCAACTCAGTCGACCTTGAAGAAGAAAACATTTCAAGCGAGTGAGCCTTTCGTCTTTTCGGCTGGCATGAGTGCAACATGACCTCGTCTTTTTGCCTACATGCCTCCAGCTGGGCAAATGATGGCAAGTGCATCAACAAATGACACTACAGTGGTGAAGGCAGAACTTGAAGCTACCCAGAAGAAGGTGTTTTGCCTTTTGATGTCAATCCACTGAGGTACTGGCGTGATGCAAAAAGCTTCAAAAATTTGAAGCACTTTGCCAAGAATATTCTAGGGTGCTGTGCAACAACATGGACGCCCCGGGAAGCATGTCACATCCACGAACATAAAAAAAAAAGTCCCCGCAGAGAAATTAAACAGCTGTCGTGATGATAACAGAAAAAGAGCAAAGGGCGGGAGGCGAGGGGGCTGAAAGGGGTGGAGGGAGATGAAGGGGAGGGAGAATGGAAAGGAAAGGGGGCTGATGAAGAAGTTTGAAAGAAATATATGTATAGAGAGCAAGGATGAAAGAAAGGGAGAAATAGAATGAAATAAAGAAGAGAAAAATAGAGGAACAGACGACTAAAGAGAAGTGGCAGCCCAATACAAAGGTTAGGAAACTTTAGTGGGCCGTCCTCGTGAGTCGACACGCTCACTGGTGTTCTCCCTCAGCAGGTGTGTGAATGCAATGGACCTGAATGACGTTAATTGGTGAACCAATTCTTACTATGTAAAATCAATCAATCAGTCAAATCAGAGAAAGAAAATATAATTAAAAAGAAAAATTGGAAGTAAGAAAGAAAAGGGACAAGGATGCTGCGCCGGAAGCCGCGGCGAGGATTCCTGATGATGCTTGTGCGCGTCCCCGAGGCCCATCGGTCCTTCATCCAAGAACCGATAAACGCGGTGACCGGCGCCTTCACGGCATTTATGATTAATTTTATAATCCAGTCTGGTAGTTTTAAGAAGCGAGTTCTTGCATCCGCCCTATTCGAATCGGCGGGGCGGTGGAGCGCCAGCGAGCCCAAGGTCTCCCAGGCGAGCATGGCAGGACTGAAGGGCTCCCGGCAGGGCGCCTCGGCGTCCATCGGGACCCTGACGGAGGTGCCGGAGAACTTTCGGCTACAACGCCGGGCAGGTGGGGCTCGTTAGCCGTGGTAGGCAATTCACCTAGGAGAGCAAACTCCGAACAATAAACCCGGGCAGGTGGGGCTCGTTAGCCGTGGTAGGCAATTCACCTAGGAGAGCAAACTCCGAACAATAAACCCGGGCAGGTGGGGCTCGTTAGCCGTGGTAGGCAATTCACCTAGGAGAGCAAACTCCGAACAATAAACCCGGGCAGGTTGGGCTCGTGAGCCGTCATAGGTAATACACCTAGGAGAGCAAACTCCGAACAATAAACCCGGGCAGGTTGGGCTCGTGAGCCGTCATAGGTAATACACCTAGGAGAGCAAACTCCGAACAATAAACCCGGGCAGGTTGGGCTCGTGAGCCGTCATAGGTAATACACCTAGGAGAGCAAACTCCGAACAATAAACCCGGGCAGGTTGGGCTCGTTAGCCGTCATAGGTAATACACCTAGGAGAGCAAACTCCGAACAATAAACCCGGGCAGGTGGAGCTCGTTAGCGAAAGCAGTTCATCTAGGAGAGCAAACTCCGATTACAAAACCGGGCAGGTGGAGGTCGTTAGCGTGAGCAGTTCACCTAGGAGAGCAAACTCCGATTACAAACCCGGGCAGGTGGAGGTCGTTAGCGAAAGCAATTCATCTAGGAGAGCAAACTCCGATTACAAACCCGGGCAGGTGGAGGTCGTTAGCGAAAGCAGTTCACCTAGGAGAGCAAACTCCGATTACAAACCCGGGCAGGTTGGGCTCGTGAGCCGTCATAGGTAATACACCTAGGAGAGCAAACTCCGATTACAAACCCGGGCAGGTTGGGCTCGTGAGCCGTCATAGGTAATACACCTAGGAGAGCAAACTCCGAACAATAAACCCGGGCAGGTTGGGCTCGTGAGCCGTCATAGGTAATACACCTAGGAGAGCAAACTCCGAACAATAAACCCGGGCAGGTGGAGCTCGTCAGCCGTGGTAGGCAGTCTGCCTAGGAGAGCAAACTCCGAACAATAAACCCGGGCAGGTGGAGCTCGTCAGCCGTGGTAGGCAGTCTGCCTAGGAGAGCAAACTCCGAACAATAAACCGGGGCTTGTGGTGCTCGTTAGATGTCGTAGACAATCCACGTGATGGGAACACCAAAGAAAAGGAAAATAAAAAGGAACACCTGAAAAAGGAAAATATAGTAACAAAACATCAAGAAAATAAAATAAAAAACACAGATCATCCACCTTCAGGCCCTAACATCTCCAAAATTATGGGTGAGTCTTTTCTGGGGAGAAAGAGGCTCATCCAGACCAAAGAACATCAAAAAGGGATGATATAGAAAGATACACCAAAAAAATGGGAAAAAGAGAAAAAAACATCGCAAAAGAAAAGTAACAACAATAACAGAACAACGTCAAGAAAAGTAACATACAAAGAAACATCATCCACCATTCGGCCCCAAACTAACATCACCAAAATTATGGGTGGGTCTCTTCTGGGAGGAAAGCGGCTCACCCAGACCAACGAAGAACATCAACAAGAGGATGATATGAAATAAAAGAACATTAAAAAACACGAAGAAAAGAAATAAGAAGAAAAAGAACAGAAAAAAACATCGGAAAAGAAAAACAAGAAGAAAAACACATCAAGAGAAGAAAAATATAAGAAACATCATCCACCTTTCGGCCCCTAACTAACATCACCAAAATTATGGGTGGGTCTCTTCTGGGAGGAAAGCGGCTCACCCAGACCAACGAACATCAACAAGAGGATGATATGAAATAAAAGAACATCAAGAAAGAAAAACAACAGCAAGAAAACAAAGAAAAAGATAAAGAAAAGAAAAGGAAAAAGAAACAAAAAAGAAAAAAGAAAAACACCAAAATAAAATAAAACAAAAACAAAAAAATAATCCAAATAAATAAATAAATAAACAAATACAGAATACAGTAAAATTAACGAACTAACTAACTAATTCAAACTGTCTAACTATTAAACTACCTATCTAACTACCTATCTAACTAAGGGTACTATACAAGGGTACTATTGGACTACCTATTAACTAACTAACTATCAAATCATCTAACGATCGAACATGTATTTGTCTGACTCTTTATCTATTTATCTGCATGGCTATCTATCATTATGTTTATCTATCCATCGTTTTTTTTCTTTTTGCAGTTAAGGAAGCAGCTCAAGGGCAAAAGTAGATAAATAAATAAAAAATCCGCATAAATAAAAATAAGTTCTATCTCTATATCCTTTATTTGTTTATTTGTTTATCTTATTTGTTCATCTTATTTATTTGTTTACTTATCTAGTCCGTCATCAGTCATGGTCAGTTCTACCTACACGTTTTCCTGCCACAATTTTTTTTTCATTGTGTAGTCCTTAGTTCCGGTCCGACCTTGAGCTGGAAGGGAAGGACGGGGGCAGGGAGGCAAGAAGA
The DNA here is from genome assembly GCF_024679095.1 of Eriocheir sinensis. NCBI lineage: Eukaryota > Metazoa > Arthropoda > Malacostraca > Decapoda > Varunidae > Eriocheir > Eriocheir sinensis. The sequence continues at coordinate 13,767,202 of NC_066527.1, forward strand.
GGGAGGGAGGGAGGGGGGAGGTAGGACAGAGTAATAGGAAGAATTTGGATTACAATGGTTCCCCCCCCCCCTCTGCAGCCAAAAAATAAAACGAAGAAAAGCGTCAAGTAAAAAAAAAATAATAAATGGTAGCTAACAATGATAAAGAGTTTGCTAAAAAAAATGGAAATCGATGAGGTAAGGACTTGGCAGTTTTATTTTCTTTCTTTCTTTTTTTTTCAACACAGAAGACAGAAAGCTCAAGGGCCAAAATAAGAGGATACAGAAAAAAAAGATCGCTACGTCGCTGCTCCCCAATCTTTATCCTTTTGATTATCTGTGTCTTGAATGTGGCAGAGTAAGAGACTTTGTATAACTACTGATATTTGTACTCTTCCGGGTATACCCCATTCACGGTGCTCAATAATGATGATAACAGTATAGCAGCAAGTAGTACGCAGTAGCTAGCGAGGCGGCACCTTTTAGCACTTCAGTTTCCGTCACAACCTTACGGCACATTTCTTAAACTTCGTCGAGCGTTTAAAACTCATTCTCCGCTCTCTATTGTTACGTACTTTACAGAGAGAGAGAGAGAGAGAGAGAGAGAGAGAGAGAGAGAGAGAGAGAGAGAGAGAGAGAGAGAGAGAGAGAGAGAGAGAGAGAGAGAGAGAGAGAGAGAGAGAGAGAGAGAGAGAGAGAGAGAGAGTATATGTGTGTTAACCGTTGCACTTAGCCATGACGCCAAAGGAAGAAAACTGGAGGTAAAGGTAAAGGCTGGTGCATACGCTATTCTTCTCACGCTATCTTCTCACGTGGTTGACGGCTCTTTCGGCCACCTCTTCGGATTCTTTACAGGAGAAGCGAGTAGCGGGCTTTTTTTTATTGTTGTTTCCTTTTTGTGTGCCCTTGTGCTGTCTCCTTTGCTGTAAAAAATAAATATAGCTGTGTGTGGCTGCGGTAGGTACTCATCTCCGCACCGTTGACCCTTTGAGCTCGTGGTAGGCAAGAACCTGTTAGTTACCGGCACCATCTGAGAGGGTGTTTAGTAAGGCCGGCAATTTTTACACTCCTAAGCGAGCAAAACTCGGCCCGGAAACCTTCCGGGCATTAATGATGATAAAATGCAATTATGATGTGAAGTGTAAACTTGTGAAAAAAGTATCTTTATATTTTTTGTATAATTTCAGGAGTATTTTTATTTGTATCTTTGAAATCTGGAATAGGAGTATTTTTATTTTTATTTGTATTTTTAGATTCAGGAATAGAAGTATTTGTATTTGTATTTGTGTTTTTAGATTCAGGAATGAAAGTATTTGTAATTGTATTTGTATTTTTGGAATCCCGAACAAAAGTATTTGTATTTGTATTTGACTTATAAAAAATCAGTATTTGATCCAACCCTGGCCACAATACACACACACACACACACACACACACACACACACACACACACACACACACACACACTCTTCCCAAGGCCGAAACTTGTGAAGAGTGAAAGGCGAGGAGGAGATGGTTGAGGGAGGGCAAGAGGCGATAGTGTAGACCAGCACCGCAACCACACACACACACACACACACACACACACACACACACACACACACACACATTCCTGGAGGCCGAGATTTCTGAAGGGTGAAAGCAAGCAAGAAGTGTCGAGGGAGAGCAAGACGCGGTAGAGTGTAGACCCATACCACAAGCACACACACACACACACACACACACACACACACACACACACACACACACACACACACACACACACACACACACACACACACACACACACACACACACACACACACACACATACATACACACACATACAAGTACATACACACACTTCTGGGAGCCAAGACTTGTTAGCGGTGAAAGGTGAGGAAGAGAACGGAATCGAGGGAATGCAAGATGTGACGGAACGGAAATGTAATAAAACATACATACATACATACACACATATACATACATACATACACACATACATACATACATACATACATACATACATACATACATACACACAAGCACTGAGGAGGGTAATGGCCGTATTCTTCAACACTGCGGCGCCCTCAAGACATAAATTTTTCTAAGGCTTTCGTAGTAGGCGTTTTGGGCATTTCCAAAGGACGTTTAATGACCCTGGTGGTACTTTGACCCTTCCTCTGTACCATGAACCTAAGCAACACAATTAACAAAGCTTTCGTAGGCGTTTTGGGCATTTCCAGGGGTAGTTGAATGACCCTGGTGGTAATCTGACCCTTCCTCTGTACAGTGAACCTAAGCAACACATTTAACAAAGCTTTCGTAGGCGTTTTGGGCATTTCCAGGGGTAGTTTAATGACCCTGTTGGTAGTTTGACCCTTCCTCTGTACCATGAACCTAAGAAAAACATTTGACAAGACTTTCGTAGTAGGCGTTTTGGGCATTTCTAGGGGTAACTTAATGACCCAGGTGGTAGTTTGACCCTTCTTCTGAACCTTGAACGCGAAAAAACACTCATTTTTACCCGATTAATCTCCTTTTCGACCTCTGGAAATAATTGATGTGATAGGTGGAAGCGTCTGAGAATACCAACCTCAGAATCACGGGATGGAATCTAGGGAGCATTTTCGCTTGGTCGACTTTTCCTTAAATAGTTGTTGTGAAAAGTTGTTAGGCGGCTTTGTCATCTGTCTTTGAGGTGGAGGCTGCCTTTCCTGATGACCGAGGAGGAGGAGGAGGAAGAAGATTTATACACTATAATCGCTGCTGTGTGTGTGTGTGTGTGTAATTCACCTCTTGGTCTGCTGCGGGTCTCTCTCGAGACAGCCAGCCGTTCCCCTACGGAAGAGCACAGAGCTCGTAGTACCGATCTTTGGGTAGGACTGAGACCACTCACACACAACACACCGCGATAACGAGGTCACCACTCCTTGCCTGACGTCGCGTACCTACTCACTGCTAGGTGAACAGGGGCTACACGTGAAAGAAGATAAGCCCAGCTTATCTTCACCCGGCCGGGGAATCGAACCCCGGTCCTTCTGGTTGTGAGGCAGACGCTCTATCCACTGAGCTACCGGCCCGTGTGTGTGTGTGTGTGTGTGTGTGTGTGTGTGTGTGTGTGTGTGTGTGTGTGTGTGTGTGTGTGTGTGTGTGTAGGCGTGGGCGGGCCTGGTTCCTTCCCAACACACATACGCCTAGTAAGTGTTTCCCGCTATGGACTAGTGGTTTTCGATGATTGTGTAAACAGTAAGGCGGGACGGGGAATGCATGAGGAGGAGGAGGAGGAGGTGCCAGGCGAGCAATAATCCCCGCCCGACCTGTTCTGTCACCCAGACCAAGATGATTGAGCAGGACTGCCTTCCTCAGCCCCGCGCGACGCCTGGGGACACCGTCACGCCTTGGACGAAAGAATATGAAGGTAGGAAAAGGTATAAAACGTTCAAATTAATCCTCAATCTATCTTTTTTGTCACCGAGACCAAGATTATTAACCAGGACCGCTTCCCTCAGTCCTGCGCGACGCCTCAGAACATCATCGCGCCTTGGACGAAAAAATACTTGGCCTAATACTATGAGAGTGAACAAAGGTTAAAAACATAAAGTTAATGTTTACAGTTCACAGTATTTAACACGGTGGATCTTTTTCTCGGATTTTTACGTAAATTTCCAGGAAATACGAGATGAGTTATATCTCCAGGTATTAGAGAATTATCTGAGTAGCGACGTAGAATTAGCTCGCTGCCGTGAACCAACAAGGAGGGAAGGGAGGAGAACGGTTCTCCGAAGATGGCAAGGTGATGTTAGCCACACGAGGACCGCTTCCACTCCTAGCTATATTTGCAAAGCAAGCGAGTGGCTGAGTGGTCAGCGTGCTGGCGCGGCGTTCAAGAAGACGCAGGTTCGCGTCCCGCCCGCCGCGACAAACAAGCTGGTCATTTTTTAGTCACCGCCGAGTGGCCGAGGACTACCCACATGCTGTCCTGAAGACCACCTCTCAATCCGGACTCTAGATTCTTTCGAAAAGATGACCTCCAGGGGGGCAGCATGAATCGAGCAAGATGGCGCCACTATAAACACTTGCCTGCGCCACAACGGGCTGGGGCTGACCACCAGGCTCCGCCAAGAAAGCCTACCGCCGCCTTAGGCCAAACGTAAAAATAAATAAATAAATAAATAAATAAATAAACAAATACTATTTGATTTCACCGTTCGGTGAGGCTACGGCAATGTTTAGAGCCATACGAATGAGCGGCCAGTGTATACATGCCAGACGTGACACTAGTGACGCACACCAAACCCTCCACGCGCCGGTGAGTCAGGACGGAACAACACCGCCGCCAGGAATATAATTATGTGGAGTCCCGGAAGAAAATTATCCGTCTTTAGTTCCCTAATTACTTTTAATGAGCCTAATTTGTGAATTTATCGAAGACAATAGATGTTTTACAGTTAATTGACTAATTTGTTAATTAAACTATTCTAATGAAGGGAGGGAGAGCAGGCGCACGGACACGCTCTCTCTCTCTCTCTCTCTCTCTCTCTCATATTTCCCTTTTTTATGATGTCAAGGCTTTTGGAGGATGGACCTTCCCCCATTTCCTAATTTTGACTTTTTTTTCTATTTGCTTTTTTACACTCTTATCCTTCTTCTCTTCCCCTTCCTTCTCTTATCTTAAAATTTTTCTTCACATCATTTTCTTACTCTATTCCTTTTCCTCAATTTTCTCCTGCTTAGCTCTTTTTTATCTTCTTGCTCTCTTACTATCATTGATCCCTTTTGCTCTTTTTTCTTAATCTCCTTCAATGTGAGTGTTTTGGTCTTCCCGTTTAATTTAAGGCTGTCGTACCATCTCCAAGACGTCGCTATATATCCGTCATAACACTACATCCACCACGACAGAGACCGATGGAACACACTACTCACTCGGCTGCCACTCAGTGTTCCGCCGAAATTAAAAACAGTACATGAATTAATGATCTTATGGCAACACAGCATCAGCCAGTTAGTCAGCCAACATTGTAGTCAACACGGCATCCTGTGGTACTTATAGAGACCAGCGTTCGTACAGTTCACACATGTACATCCTTTCACAAGCAAAATCGTGAACTGTCAACAAAATACGTCCTGGGCCATATTCTCAAACCTTTCGGCGGCCCAGCACACATACTTGGCAAGGCTTTCATAGGAGTTTTGGGCATTTCCAGGGATAGTTTAATGGCCCTGGTGGTAGTTTGACCCCTTTTCTGTACCATGAACCTAAAAAACACTCATGAGAACCCACTTAATCTCCTTTTTGACCTTTGAAAGTAGTTGGTGTGCGGGGTGGAAGCGTCTGAGAATACAGCTCCTGCAGTCTCCTCGGTGGCGGGAACAGACGGGGACACTTGAGCCGAGCGTGGCGGGAATATGGTCAAAACGAGTGCCTTCCCTCCTCCTCCGTTTAATGTTTCGGGCTTAACCTTTTCTTCTCCTACTTGTCCTCCTCATTCCGCACCCACCCCTCCCCTCCTCCTTCTCATTTCCCACCTCCTCCTCCTCCTCGTGTTTGTCCTGAACGAGCGCTATACAAAACACTGCACCCAGTATTTCCACACATATCAGCGCCTCAGTTCCCCTGTTTGAAAAGCCTCACGTAGTAGAAGTTGCTGGGATAAAGGTCAGTGCGATTTTTATTTAGTTAATCATCTTTTCACACTGTCTACTGGTGAAGGAAGGTTGTTGCAGTGGCGGATAACAATTCGAAAAAGAACTCCCGCCGATGTCTGTATTCATGGACTGTTTCGTGATGCTGGGGATAGTTTTACGCGGCTTCTGGATCTTAACACGGAAAATAAACACCCATGAAAACCCGGTCAGTCTTCTCTGTGGCCTTGGGAAGTAGTCGAAAAGGGAGACGGATACGCTTCAGAATACGGACCTGTTGGCGGTAGTGAGTGTTCTAAGCGCTAATTGGTTCACGGATAGAGAGGCCGGTATTACAAGACACTTTCGCTTCTCACATCAGTTATTTCTAAAGGTCAAAGAGGGGATCAATCGGGATCTAACGAGTGTTTCTTTAGGCTCATGCTACAGAGGAAGGGTCAAACTACTACCAGGGTCATGAAACTACCTCTGGAAATGCCCACAACACCTACGAAAGCCTTGTCAAATATGTGAACTTGGGCGACAAAATGTTTTAAAATACGACCAGAAAGTCAATATCCGTCAGGGTTACTTTATTCACAAAAACATACACAGGTCATGGGCACAAACGAGACACATAGGAAACATGTTTGTGTGTATATGCGTGTGTGTGAATGTTGTACTGAGTAGGCAGCATTTATGTGTTGGTGTGTGTAGTAAACCTACGCGTCGCTATAGACCAGGACTCGTATCCTCAAACGTTTCGGGTTCTTGTTGCTACTATTTTTCAAGGCCCCAGAGAAGACAAAACAGGTTCTCATAAGTGTTTTCCCCGTTCATGGACCTACATCCTACGCGTCGCTATAGACCAGGACTCGTACCCTCAAACGCTTCGGGCTTTTGTCACTACTATTTTTCAAGGCCCCAGAGAAGACAAAACAGGTTCTCATAAGTGTTTTCCCCATTCATGGCACAAACCTTGGAAATCTACAACCAAGGAATTGAAACCACCCATAAAAATTCCTACAACCTCTACAAGAGCCCTTTTAACTAGATGTACTAAGGTGTCGAAACGCCCAGTGTTCGTAGTTTAATTTTCATGCACACCCTTTCAAAAGCAATCTCGCAAACTCTAAGTAATATTTACCTTCACTAACGCCAAACTGCTCCAGGATCTTATAAGTTGAATCATCATTTACCTGAAAAGAGAGAAAAAACACGATGAGCTTCATTACCAGACAAAAACAGACCTATAATACCTTAATCTTATAATAGGATTAGTTTCTGCTCCGCTTTGAAGAAAACTGCAACTTTTTAAAAGCTGCCACTTACAGGAAATCTTCCCTGAGTGGCGGTGGAAGGATTTGATTAGGAACAAAGGTGGTGGGCGGCGGGCGGCGGACAGACCCTTGGGCGGCTTGCGGAGGGAGAGACGCAGTGGATATGCCAGGGTCGGTATTTTCAGACGCTTCCACCTCTCACACCAACTATTTCCAAAGGCCAAAAGGGAGAGTAATCGGGGTTTAATGAGTGTTTTCTTATGTTCTAGGTACAGAAGAAAGGTCAAACTACAACCAGGGTCATTAAACTACCCCTGGAAATGCCCACGACTCATACGAAAACTGTATCAAATAGGTGTGGGAGGGTTGGGGGGTGCTGAGAGAGAGAGAGAGAGAGAGAGAGAGAGAGAGAGAGAGAGAGAGAGAGAGAGAGAGAGAGAGAGAGAGAGAGAGAGAGAGAGAGAGAGAGAGAGAGAGAGAGAGAGAGAGAGAGAGAGAGAGAGAGAGAGAGAGAGAGAGAGAGAGAGAGAGAGAGAGAGAGAGAGAGAGAGAGAGAGAGAGAGACAGACAGACAGACAGACAGACACACACACACACACATAGACAGACACGCCGTGGGTATCAACACAGCACTCACACACAAAAAAGAGCTAAAAAAATGCCGTGTGGGCGAGTTTAATTAAGGGCAGCGTTTCTACGGGCGCAGTTTAGTGAGATGGGCCACGGAAGGGTCGACGAAAGAGCTGTCAGCGCTGCCTACCGCCTGTATGTTTTGCTGGTGTGTGTGTGTGTGTGTGTGTAAAACCATTTCTCATAATACGTTACAAGTTTAACATCAAATTGGGAATAACAAAAAATAACTTCCATAATATACAAAAACTACACAAAACTTAATCCACACACACACACACACACACACACACACACACACACACATATACAGCCCCCCCCCCCCATACACACACGCTATTCACAAAGACACATGCATTTACTGAAGCTCCTCGGGCCGGTGTTTACTGTGGTGCGAGTTGTAAGCAGGCGGTGCATCAAGCGGTCCAACTTGGTACACCTCGTCTGTACCCGCGGGATTACACCTAAAACCCGACGCTACGCTAGGCTCTTTCACGCACTCAAAATTTCCCTTGTTAATCTCCTCATTCTTCCTTCTTCCTCCTGTTTAGCTCTTTGTTCTTTCCTCCATTTCTGCTTCCTCACTCCCTCCTTCCCTTCCCTTCATCGTTCCAAAGAGCCACTGACTAATCAGGACTCGTATTCTCAAACGCTTCAGGCTCTTAATACTAATACTTTTGAAGGCCAAGAAGAAGCTAAGACAGTTCCTCATAAGTGTTTTCCCGTTTATGGCACAGAAACCTCGCAAAACTACCTCCAGAGTCCTGAAACCACCCATAAAAATCCCTATAAATTTTACTATAGAGCCTTTTAACTAGATGTACTAAGGTGTCGAAACGTTTGAGAATATGGTCCCAGATCCTTATAAATTAATCGCACACAACAAAGCTTTCATAACCCACTGATGAATAGAGGACGAGTCAGCCCTCACCACTATAACACACGCCTGGCCTTCACACTCGAGCCAGGATGAATAAAAGGGCTATTACACTGGGCAAATTTTCCGTGGATCTTCAGTCAAACCACGATTTCTGCTGGCGTTGATCTCGTATTTCCGGTGTTTTTCTGACGTGTCCGCGATCTCACGAGGCTGAAGGACGACGGTATCACTCACCATCATCTGCAGCAGCAATAACAAGAAACAAATGAAAACCACGCCAGCGGATATCGTGGTTTGACTGAAGTTCCACGGAAAATTTGGCCAGTGTAATAGCCCCTTAAAGAATGGTTCCTTACACCTCGGGGCTTAGAGGACCAACCAGCTTACTCCAAACACGTGGATACCACACCTCTGAGGACGATTAAGGGTAAGGAGATGAACACCGAGGCAACGCGCAGCTATAACGTACGCCCCAAACTTCACTTTACTTACTTATTATACCTCTGAGAAAGATGAACAGTGATAATCAACATGTACTGAGCCTCCTTCCTTAACCTCTCTACCTTCCTTTTACTCAGGGGACAGCAACAACACCAAGCAATGGGCGTCGTTAATAATAATCAGCCTCATATTTCACGGCCTTCACCACCCGCTCCATTCTTGCCTAATTAGCAGAATGAGACGGGGGTATTTTTGCCCGCGGCAGTGTGACAGCATCGTTAGCGTGGCGGCGCCCTGGGCCAGACCTTCGCTCCGAGGAGGACCTGTAATTAAGTCGCTTCCCGGCCGCCTGTGTCACTTCCTGGCCCCCTTGTTCCGTCCCTCTCTGCCTCCCCCCCGCTCCTCCGCCTCCGCCTCCACCTCACATGCACGACACAGCCAGCGACGCGTTAACTCGCCGGACCTTCTCGCTAAGTAGAAAGGCGAAGGACTCCAAGCAAAAGAGACGCTGACTAAAACTCGTGCAGAGAGAATAATGCTTTTAAGGGCAGGCCTTAAGATAGGCAGTTGTAATGAAGCTGTCTTTGGCCTATAGTGATATGTGAACTTAATTCATTATGTAGTACTCCCTTATTGTGTAACGGTGTAAATAAATAAAAATAAAAAATACACTCATTTACGAATACACTCCTTGAAAAAGTCAAGGCAGGGCAGACACAAGCCGGAGTCACGACGCTGTACAGAGGCGGAGGACAGCAAGGAGAGACGTTGGCTAAAACATGTGCAGAAAATATAATGTTTGTTGAGGTGAAGTTTTACGAATACACTCATGTAAAAGGCGGTGCACACGCTATAGCTGCGCGTGGCGGCGGTGCTCATCTCCGTTCCGTTGGTCCTTTGAGCCTGTGGTGGGGGAGTACCCTTGACCTAGAGACACAGGGCACTTCAGTTGACGTGGGTAGTTTGGCACCGGGTTAACTAATTCTTCGTACAGTAAGGGAAGCAGCTCAAGGACAAAAATATAAAAAAAGAAACCTGCTAAAAACTGCTCATATAAAAAAATAAATAGTACTGAGTTGCCACAAGAGAAACTCCGCATGATAGAGACTGAGGTCCATTTTATCAAACTCTTCGCTCATTGAATCAGGGGACAGAAATGGGGGTTGGGGCGGGGCAGAGAGGGGGTTGGGGCTAGGGAGGTTGGGGCGAAAGGGGGATTGGAGAGGAGCAGAGAGGGAGTTGGGGCGAGAGGGGGTCGGGGCGGGGTAGAGAGGGGGACTAAAAGCGGTCAGTTCGAGAATCACAACTTATTTTTTGCAGCGACCGAACTTTGCTTTTGGTTCGCACGAGTCCTGAATAACTATCACCCGAGCCGCGGCGCCGTCACGCGAGGCGGACTGGGCGGGCGGCACCTTCCCAATCTCTCTAAGGGTGTGTGGTTCCTGAGTGAAGACGCTCGGCTGTACCTTCGAAACTAACCACGGGATGTTCTGGAAAATACTCTCATTGTAATTCCCACTCAAAATTACCCTAAGACATCCTACCTACACCTAACTTAACTTAACCGAACTTAACTTGACTTAACCTAACCTAACCTAACAAGCCCTGTTCAAGAGCGGGCGCCACATACCCGTGCAGAGAAGGGAAATACGCGGGCGGGTTAGGCGAGGAACAAAGTGCTCTGACGCTATACTTGAGTCAAAGTGTCTTCTTGCAATATGTATAAAGATCACCACTAACTTCACAAAGACTGCACAGGAACTGTTTATTTACGTGTCAATCTAAGGCATCGATCATCAAAGTTATATTGCTAACACTCATGATGATAAATGAGTCAAACATGAACGATTATATTCCTGAACATATGTGAGCATTCTTAGACGCTTCCACCTCTTACATAATTTACTTCTTAGGCCAAAAAAGAGGTAAGACGCGTCCTCATGAGCGTTTTTTCACGTTCATGGTACACAGGCTTTGTCAAACTAGCACCAGACTCATATAACTACCCCTAGAAAAGCCCACGACTCCTGCGAAACCCTTGTAAAATGCATGTGTTTGGGCGACGAAATGTTTAAGAATGTGACCCAAAAACTCCCTGGAACGACACACGCCTTACAACAACTGCCACACTTTGGCCACAGCACAGCGGGCCGTGGCAGTGTGTGGGTCTGCGGTCGCCGGGCACGAGAGTAAAACTTATCGGCGCTCTCTGCCACAGCCTTGCGTGCTGCCGCGGCGCGGAACCGACCCGTCACGACGCTAATTGACCACAGAACACGATGCAAATGCAAAACAGGTTCCTGGAAAGCTTGTAAAACGATAATGTGAAATTTGTATTATGACTGCGGTGCAGCAATGTGTGCCGTGCGATGCCTCCGTGTTGAGTACGACACGAAAAAGCTGCCGCCGCTTCCTGTTACCTGAGCATAAAAGTTGGGCAGCAAACCATTAATCAGAGGCGTCAGTTTACCGGCGAGGCATCATTAATACCACGCACAGGAAAATTGAGCTCCAAAAATTATCTTTTGTGCAAGACGGAGGAGTCCTGCGAAGCCGCTGTCTTGGTTTCCTCTTGAGACAACTTGGCCCTCGAGGCTCGGCCCTGAAGACGCCAGCTGGGTGGGCCGCGGGAGCTCGAGCGGACAGTGGCCAATGGTGCATGATTTCCGCTGCTTTTAGCTCCCAATGACCCCGCTGGGCAGGGTGGCCGCGGCCCCTCCCGCTAGTGGCCCGCCGACGCCCCGCACACCCAAGGGGGCTCTCCTGCTGCTGTGCGTACGGCCTAGACTGGCGTGCGTGGCGTGCGACCTTAATGACCGCCCGGCTGGTTTCTTATCAACTAATGGATCTGGATCTGGATTTGGACAATAATGAGCAGGGCATCCGTACAGGTGCATAACACGCATATTTGTTGGCTGTTGGGGGGACGGGGGAGCCGAGTGTGCAGGGGAGGGAAGTGAATCAAGTGTAATTGTTAGTGTTGGTGTGTTGTGGTGACAAGTGAGTGTGTATTTGTTTTCTGAATGAATCTATTGTACCGCAGTCTAAAAAGGGACAGGGATCCATTCTGTCCGCGGCCGCCCGAGCGTGTGCCGCCACTCCAGGGCTCTTGACACGGGGCGAAGTGACGCTGCAAGGTTTTGTCAGTCTGGTTACAAGGCAACTTCGTCATTATATTTGTGCAAATTTATAAATAGTTTTATCGCCGCGCTGATCACATTCGCGGCCTTGTGCTTAACGAACGCTAAGTTTTGGGTCACCTCTTGAAAAGTTATCCATTTTATGCTGTCCCAATAATTACACAGGAAGGATCTTCATAACGCATGCAATCACACAGTCACACACACACACACACACACACACACACACACACACACACACACACACACTAGGAGTAATAAAATTAATGAAAACGTAAGAATTTTAATACTAATAGCAATAATAATACAGCGATTTTATCCACTATTGTAATACTCTACGGCCTGGCAATGCACAGCGCGACAAAAAAGTTCAGCACTCGTAATTCAGTTCCAGGCTGGGCACAAGAGGCCTATCGGGGCAGTGGCCGGCCTGTACAAACAATGTCTACGAGAGTTAGAGGTGAACAGTGTAGCATTTAAATAACGATGCATACCGGGTGAAAATATTAATGATTCAGTAGGTAATAAAGTTAATCGTGCCATTGGTGACAGTCAGTAAATTATATTTAAAATGTTTTATGCTACACAAGCGGCGTACAGGACACATGCCTTGGACAACGATGCGGGTCAAGTACCTCAGCTCTCTTTATCTATTTACTGTGTCCGCCTATAGAGGATGATTGCCTCACTAAGTATCATACGTATCTCTGACAACAAAACGGGTAAATGTAACTCAGCAATCTTTTCCATTTACTGTGTCCGTCTATATAGAATGACAACCACAGTAAGAATCATACGTATCTCTGACAACGAAACCAGTAAATGTAACTCCGCAATCTTTTCCATTTACTATTTCCGTCTATATAGAATGACAACCTCAATAAGTATCATACGTACCCCCTAACCTCAGCCTCTCCCACTCAAGATCGAATGAATATCTCTCCACAAAATGTTCTTCGTTTTCCATCCATCTAAAACCTTAAACGCAAACACCACGTCTTATATCCTAGTATTTCTAACTCTATGACCGGTATTGTCCGATGCTTTCACCCCTCACATCATCTATTTCAAAAGGCCAAAATGATCAGTCGGGTTCTAATGAGTGTTTTTTAGGTTCATGGTACAGAAGAAGGGTCAAACTACCACCAGCCATAAAACTACCTCTGGAAAGGCACACAGCTGCTACGAAAACCTTGTCAAATATGTGTACTTGGGCTCTGGCATGCTTAAGAGGACGGCCCTGTGAAGCTGAGTATTGCGGTCCAGGGCTCGTATTCTCAACCGCCTCGGACTCTTTGATATAATAATTTTTAAAGGCCAATTATAAGATACATCGGGTTCTCAAGCATGTTTTACCTGTTCATGGCGTAGAAACTTTGCATAACTACCCCCAGAGATATGAAACCACACATGCAACTTCTACGAGAGCCTCTTTGAATAGATATACTAAGGCGTCGAAACGTTTGGGATTATGGGTCCAGCTCTCCGCGTGGCTGGCATCCCGCGGCCGCTTCCCCACCGAGGCAAACACTGACGCCCTCCGCCAACACTTCCCGGCACGAGGACGCTGGGCCGGAGCAGTAAGCCGCTCACTCGCCGCCGCCGTGTTGTGAGCGGCAAGCACTCACCGCTGCGGCAACACGACTTGCCTTCCCTGCCTTTGTTCAGCACGGAGGCACGGAGGGAAGCACAGGACGAGGGCTCGCTGCTAAAGGCTCATGCCCACCCCGCGGCCACACTCGTGCAGGTGAGGGTGTGGCTGCCTGCCTTGTTTTGCGTGCACACACCGGCTCGACAAGGCTTGCTCGCTGTGTATCTTCGTGTGTTGGTTTTGTTGTGACCTGTTAGGAGACGGAACAGTGACGTCCATTTATATTCTGATTCTGCTCTGGTCTACACCGAAACAGGACAATGCGAACCTCATATGACGTGGAAATTTATAAGTGTTTGCTGCCACAACCAACGCAAAATATTACTCATATACGCTATGTGTGTGTGTGTGTGTGTGAGAGAGAGAGAGAGAGAGAGAGAGAGAGAGAGAGAGAGAGAGAGAGAGAGAGAGAGAGAGAGAGAGAGAGAGAGAGAGAGAGAGAGAGAGAGAGAGAGAGAGAGAGAGAGAGAGAGAGAGAGAGAGAGAGAGAGATATATAGAAAATCAGACCACACAGACCCCATGGTCCAGACTAGGTGGTCTGTCCTTAAACCTAAGTGATTTTACATTAATCAGATGGCTCCAAAACGTTGCTTTTCTACTCTAGTTAATATTAAGTTCAAGGAAGTGACGGTCGAGCTTGTTTTTAAAGGAGTCAATCGTGTTACACTGGACCACTGATGGTGGGAGCTTATTCCATTCTCGCACTACAACGTTGGTGAAGAAAAATTTGGTGCAGTCTGAATTTACTTGTCTACATTTGAGTTTTGTGCCATTGTTCCTCGTTCGCAAAGTGTCATCGATCATAAACAATTTTGTTCTGTCTACATTCGTGAAACCATTAAGTATTTTAAAACATTCGATCAGTTTTCCTCGGAGGCGACGTTTCTCAAGAGAGAACATGTTAAGGGTGGAAAGCCTTTCTTCGTAGGATTTGTTGCGCAAGGAAGGGATCATTTTGTTGCTCGACGCTGAACACCTTCTAGTTTAGCAATGTCCTTTGCATGGTGGGGAGACCAAAACTGTACCGCATATTCCAAGTGGGGTCTGACTAAACTATTGTAGAGCGGAAGTATTACATCTTTATTTTGAATAAAAAGTTTCTTTTAATGAAGCCCAACATTCTGTTCGCTTTATTTGCTGCATCGATGCATTGATGTGAGAATTTGAGGTTTGACGCGATTTTAATCCCCAGGTCCTTAACGCATTGAACACTTGTGAGTTTAACGCCGCGTATTTCGTAATCGAACTTTTTATTTTTGGTTCCAACTTGAAGGACCTGGCACTTGTCTACGTTAAAGGGCATCTCCCATTTATCCGACCAAGTTGAAATTTTGTGCAAATCCTCTTGGAGGCTTTGCCTGTCTTCGTCAGTGAGAACCGAGATACCAATCTTTGTGTCGTCTGCAAATTTACTAATGCGATTATTGAGTCCAACATCCACGTCGTTGATGTAAATAATGAAGAGCACTGGGCCAAGAACCGAGCCCTGAGGGACGCCACTAGTGACCGGCGCCCACTCTGAGTTAAATCCGTCAATCACTACTCTTTGTTGTCTGTTGCTCAACCAATTCGCGATCCATTGGTTTACTTGACCGTCAATGCCTATTTGCTTTAATTTATAAAGTAATTTATGATGTGGGACTTTATCAAACGCTTTCTGGAAATCAAGATAGACTACGTCCAATGATTTGATTACGTCATAAATTGAGAAGAGATCGTTATAAAAGGTCAATAGGTTTGACAGGCAGAATCTTTTGTTACGGAAGCCATGTTGTGAATCCCCAATTAATGAGTGTCTTTCGAGGTAACTCACAATTTTGTCTCTAATTATGCTCTCGAGTAGCTTACCTACAATTGAAGTTAGACTAATGGGTCGGTAGTTACCTGGTATTTTTTTGTCTCCTTTCTTAAAAATCGGTGTCACGTTAGCCTTTTTCCAATCCGAAGGGACGATGCCTTGTCGCAAGGACATATTGAATACGGTAGTGAGGGAGGAGAGTATTTCGCTCTTTGTTTCTTTAAGCAGTATAGGATATACTTTGTCGGGTCCGGGACTTTTATTTGTTTTAAGTGAATGGAGAGCTTTAAGGACTTCATCGGTTGTTATTTCAAAATTAGGCAATGCATGCTCGAGATTTACAATAGTACTGGTGTTGTTGGTAGCGAGAGGAAGACTGTTAGTATTAAACACCGAGGAAAAGTAATTGTTTAAGAGGTTTGCAATGTGTTGGCTGTCAGTCACTAGTGCACCGTCGCTGTTTGTTAAAGGTCCAATACCACTTTTGATCGCCTTTCTGTTGTTTATGTAACTGGAGAAAGATTTCGGATTATTTTTACAGTTGGCTGCAATATTTTCTTCATATCTAAGCTTTGCCTGACCTACTAGTCTTTTTACTCGTCGCCTGGCATCATTATAAAGTCTAATGTTTTCGGGCGTGCTTTCTTCTTTCTTTAACCTGTAAAACAATTTTCTTTCATTGACTGATTGTTTAATTTCGCTATTAAACCACGGTGGGCTTTTATTAGTGTTAATTCGCTTCTCGCACATGGGGACGAATGTGTTCTGCTGAGTGAGTAAGGGATTTTTAAGGCTATGCCAGGCTTCATCTACGTTGCCGTCATCTGATAGTTGTATTTCTGTTAGTTTTTGTCGGATTTCTACGAAGTTAGCTCTTTTGAAATTGGGCACCTTTACTTTATTTTCAGTCACTGATGATTGAGCTCTAATGTCGACGCGCACTAATTTATGATCGCAAGAACCGAGGTGTTCTCCTACCGTGACACTACTGACTAGGTTATCTTGGGTCGTTATAACAAGGTCGAGTATATTATTTGGTCGAGTTGGCTCAGAAACCATTTGGCTTAGGTAATTTTCTTCTAGAAATTCGATCATTCTATGTGACTCGCCTTCTGTACCTGACAGTGTCGCCCAGTCGATATGGGGGAGGTTAAAGTCTCCTAGTATCAGTGAGTCGTTGTTATTAAGTGACTGCCTTAAGACGCTGTACATTTCAAGGTCGTCATCGAATGATTGCCCGGGGGGTCTGTAGGTGACATATATTTAAATTGACTTTTGCAATGTTTACTCGCACGCACAAATGTTCAACGTTACTGTTTCTCGGTGTTTTGTCAGTGGGTTGCAAATAGCTTTTGACATAAAGGGCGACGCCACCGCCTCTACGGTTTACACGATATTTATTGAAGAGAGAGAGAGAGAGAGAGAGAGAGAGAGAGAGAGAGAGAGAGAGAGAGAGAGAGAGAGAGAGAGAGAGAGAGAGAGAGAGAGAGAGTTAAATTTAAATAGAAAGGAATATGAAAGAAAACGAAAACTGACCCTCCCAAAAAATACAGAGAAAATGGATGACTAAATGAGTCTCCATTTTATAACGTGGAAAATCAAGGTGAGGAAATAAGAGACAGGTTTCTGGAGGAGGAGGAGAGCCAGCCACCCTTTCTCTCTTCCTTCCTTCCTGCCACTCTCTCCCCCCTCCCTCTCTTATCTTCTCTTCACTTCTCCATGGCTTTCCTTCTTGCATCTCTCTCCCTCTCCTCCTCCTAATTCTTTTCTTCTTCATCTCTTTCCTCTTTCTTCCTATCTTTCTCTCCTTAGCGTTCTTCCTTTTCTTCATTTCTACATATCTTTCATTTCCCTTGCATCTCTCTACCTCTCCTCTTCCTCATCCTCTTCATCTTTTTTCTCTTCGTTTCTGCCTTTTTCTCCTCCTAAGTGTTCTTCCTTATCTTCATTTCTACATATTTTTCCTTCCTCTTGCATCTTTTTCCCTCTCCTCTTCTTCATCTTATACTTCTTCATCTCTTTTCTCTTCCTTCCTGCCTTCCTTTTCTTCATTTCTCCACATCTTTCCCTCCCCTTGCATCTCTCTCTCTCTCTCTCTCTCTCTCTCCTTCCCTTCCTAAGCCTCACGCGAGAAGCTAAAACAACGTCACACAATGCATGCTCGGGGCCACAACCACATCCATCACGGGCGACGCTTGTTTCCTGTAGCAGCTGTATCAATGTTCAAGCCAATAACTGTGATTCATGGTTCGGGCTCGATTCACACACGCCGCCGTTGCTGCTGCCAATGTTTCTTTCTCATCTTTTTCGTTCATCATCTTCATTTTCTTCGGTCACTGGTTGTTTACTTCAGGGTAAAGGTTCTCTCTCTCTCCCTCTCTTTTTCTTCTTATTCTTGTTCATCTTCTCCTTCATCTTCTTCTCCTTTTTCTTCTTCCACCTCGTTTTCTTTTTTTTTCTTCATCGTTGTTTTTATTTTTCCTTTCTTCTTTTTCTTCTTTATCTTCTCTCTCTCTCTCTCTCTCTCATCGTGCTCCGGTAAATGCTCTAATTCCACCCCTTCACCTGGTCCTCCGTCTCCCCTGACTTCTATAATTTTTAGGCTGCCATTCTGTTACTTCCGTTATCTATCTGTTAGCAGTTCTTCGCATGCACGACACGACCTGCTCTCTTATTCACTCTTATTGATACTGAAAATTAACGCCACTGGAATCTGGTACCTGTAAATCAATGTTTCTTACGTACCATCTTCGCATCATCACCAAAACCACCATCACTTTACTCGCGAGACAACTTAACGCCTAGGATGCGGATTTCCTACCAGAAGACATCACCATGCTACAGGGATTGAACAAAAAGTGGCTGCTACAATTCAATGAAGAAAAATGTAAAGTCATGCACCTTGGGAGGGGATATATCCAGTACACCAATACCACATGGAAAACACTCCACTATCCACCACAGAGGCAGAGAAAGAACTGGGACTATATGTTACCAGGCCACCGGTGAAAGTCATATCCGTGCCAATCGCAGCCGAAGGGTCAAGAACCAAAACTAAAATGTTAAGCATGTTCACCTTTAATGTTAATGTGGAAAGAGCCACGAATAGCATCCGATACACGAGTGCAAATCTAAGCCCCTTTACGTCTCCCTCACCAAAGCACATGCCTAATGAAGCTCCCCGACACCTCACGACACCGCCGGCACTGTGATCGGCGCACACCCAGCCTCGGGGTCACGGCGGGAGGCGTGTGGGTGTCGGTGAGGCTGGTGCGGGAGGAATGGCTCAGTCTTCCACATAATGGCCACTTGGGCTTACCGTGTGTTTGCCGGGAGTTTGCTCGACACACACGGCCGTCATAACAGTGGCGTGACGGGCGAGTTGTCACACCGAGGAGCGAAGGGCTAAGGCAAGGCTAAGAGTAAAGGGCTAAGGGAAGGGCAAGGGAGTGTGTTATTATCAGTATGTATGTAACAGTGTATTAGTTCGTCATATTAAAGGTGAATGTGACAGGCAATCTATTAGCTTATCTTACAGCGGCGTGGTGAGAGTTGGCACACCGAGGAACGAAGGGCTAAGGTAAGGTAAGGTATGGTTAGGTTAGGTTAGGTTAGGTAAGGTAAGGTAAGGTATGGTTAGGTTAGGTTAGGTTAGGTAAGGTAAGGTAAGGTAAGGTAAAGTTTGGTACATGGGCTATAGTTACGCGTGGCCGCGGTGCTCACCTCCGTCGTACCGGCCCCTGAGCAGCGTTGCCAGATTATCGTACTTATCGCATTGCATTTTCGTAGTTTCTGAACGATACTCAAGCAAAAAGAACGAAAACCATCTATATTTAGTCGTTTTAACGATAACTAATTTTCTATCGTTATTTGTGTGGTTACGACAATATTGGAGCCTAAAAATGATAAATGTAATGTTCATAGTACGACAATTTGGCAGCGCTGCCCCTGAGTCTGTGGTGAAAAGAGCCCATCGCCCCGGGACGCATTATTCGGAACTGTACACTGGCTCGGCCCATACCCACAACCAGCCAATCAACAGTCAGATGTGTCAGCCAGACCGAGCCAGTCACGACGCAGGAAGGGCTTGGAGAATGACGTCATAAAGTTTCTATGTAACAAATATATGAAATTAATATATTGTTGCCTTATTATTAACAACAGTGCGTGAGTAGCAATAGTCCAAAAAGGAGTAGATGAAAAGTACTTTTTAAAGGATTTTCTTAAGCTTGAAGCCAAAGACATCTCTGTTAAAATGATGATGAACGATGCAAAGTTGCCATGTACCACTTTTGCTGTGAGGTATGCAATGCGCCGCTGCTCTGCCAAAGACGATACAAATCATTCTTGCTCACTACTACTGTATATAATTACTCAATGTAGTAGTATCTGGCGTGCTACGCAATGTTTTGGATCAACAGCTCCACATTGACATTTTATATGATTATAAGCATAGTAGCATGTATGATTTTGATATAGACTGGAATGTCCGCATGCAGCAAGGGGCGAGAGAGAGAGAGAGGCGATCATGGAAACAGACCTCGCCACACTACAAGTTTTACTTTTATGCTTCGTAGCCAACTCATGTCGGGTAAAACATACTTGCCTTTTTCATCACTGGACAGGAGAAAGATTGCAGATTATGACTGTGTTGAAAACAACTCAAACTGACTAAAAATAAAGGAAATAATGCGAGTTGAAGTCAAAGACGAGTTATAAAGGTTTATACCACTTTTTATTCCATGCCAATTTTCCATATAATTATTAAGGTACTGTAAAAACAAACAGTGCCACTTGATAAAGAAAATTCTCCTGAATATGATGGTGTCAACAGATTATCGATACGTTAGAACGGAACGGAGGTAAGCAAGTTTTTATACGAATTTATTAAATCGTTATATTAGGCTATATGTGTTTTTACGCTACGAAGCCACTCGTCCATCGCCTATAATTTTGTATAAAAGCTTGCTTACCTTCCTTCCTTTCTAACTTACCAGAAATCTATTGATACCTTCATCTTCAGGAGAATTTTCTTTGTCAGGTGGCATTGTTTCTTTTTACAGTAGCTTGATAATTCTATGAAAAAAATCGGCAGGGAATAAAAAGCTATTGGTGGAGTGGTGGGGTGGAGGTGGCGGTGTCCGAAACGGCCTAATTTATTTGCCCAACCAGAAAAACAGAGCTCAGTGCAGGTTGAAGTATATAAGTGTACGCAGTGAAGTAACCAAGAGTGCGTCGTGAAGTATCTAGGTGTAAAGCAGTACCAAGGAGGACCTAAGCAGCGATACAAGGCGGAACAGCTCGAAAGAAGGTAACAGGCAAGGTGGCTCGTTACTGCGGTGCTCATTCCCAGCGAAGCTTCAGTCTGCCCAAACCTACTCGTACGCGCTGAACACACTCCCTTGGCATATTCTTCGCCGACATTGCAGACAGCCTGTTACTGTAGTCTTATTCTTACTCTCACCCCCTACGAACTGAATTACATACGATTTAGATCAACGAGGGGAAAAAAACACTCTTGTTACACCAGAGACTTGAGCATC
This sequence comes from Eriocheir sinensis, assembly GCF_024679095.1. Lineage (NCBI taxonomy): Eukaryota > Metazoa > Arthropoda > Malacostraca > Decapoda > Varunidae > Eriocheir > Eriocheir sinensis. The sequence continues at coordinate 13,788,150 of NC_066527.1, forward strand.
ACTTACCCGACACATCCTTGAGTCATCCAGTGAGTACCAATAACTTCTGCAGAGGTTACGCCACTATTCCATCTATCCTCAAGCTCACAAGGGGATCCATATAAACTATTGTCCTTCCTGAAGTGATTGTTGCGCCCATCTACCACACACAAAGCCATATTAACCCAAAAAATCGAGATACTACACGGGCACTCTCGCTCTCCACGGCCACAAGCAGACTCCTCTCAGTTCTCAACCCTCCCAGCTCCTCCCCCATGACGTCAGGTGCACAGTTACCAACCCTCAATGCTCGTGTTCAAGGCCTCTTTCTCACGAGGCTACCGGTGGCCACACCAGTGACCGTCACCAGTTACCGTCACCAGTTACCTCACATACTTTTCAATGGCGCCTTTCACACGAGGCCACTGCAGCTGCCCGGTGGCGTCACCGGGTTTGACGGTGGCTCGCTCGCGTAGCAATGGCCGCCACCCGCAGTGGCCGCCACTCACTGTAAAGCATTGTTTCCAACGGGAGCTTTCATACGGAGCCACCGGTGGCCGCCACTGCCGTCCAATGGAAGGCCAGGTGTGATGAAATATGGTGTTGATAAATGGGCTCTGTACTGTATTTTCATACCCATGCAATGATCTGAGGTCAGGTCACTCGGGTCAGGTGAAGAATGCGTTGAGGGGTAAATATGATATCAAACTGTACATCATGAGGGAAGACTCAAACAGTTAAACTTGCATTCTCTAGAAAGGAGAAGGGTACGTGGAGACATAATCGAGGTTTATAAATGGATGAAGGGCTTTAATAAGGGAGACATTCATAAGGTTTTGTTGGTAAGAGAACCGGGTAGGACACGAAGTAATGGGTTTAAACTGGATAAATTCAGATTCAACAGGGACATAGGCAAAAATTGGTTTACTAACAGGGTGGTGGATGAGTGGAATAGGCTTAGCAGTCATGTGGTGAGTGCCAATACAATTGTCACATTCAAAAATAGACTAGATAAATTCATGGACAGCGATATTAGGTGGGGTTAGATACACGGGAGCTTAGGGTCAAAGGAGCTGCCTCGTACAGGCCTACCGGCCTCTTGTAGACTCCTGCGTTCTTATGTTCTTATGTTCTTATGAGTCATGTACGAGGAGTTATTTCGCGCAACACCAGCCTGGGGCTGGATTCATCAATCTTACCAGCCACGCCTCCGGTATGTCTCACATTTACCGGAGCGCTACCGCAGCTGCGGCATCTTTCAAACACGGCATTCATCAACGCTTTGGTAACGCTCCGGTAACTCGCACCCTAGCAACGATTGGTTGGGCTGGACAGCCAATCACGTGCGACCTTTGATGCTGTATTTCAGCTTGCACGTGTCGTTTGTTTACTAATACACAGACTTCAAAATCAAGACGTGTATTGTACAGGGGTAAATACTGCCTTAAAACAAATAATTAGCGTTGTAATCCCTCAATTAGATGTGTTTTTTCACGAATGAAGGCACGTTAACTGTATATTTAGCTTTGAAATAAAAATATAATCGCTTATACAATATTCTGCTCGTTTCTGTTACCTTCATAGTTTTCCGTCGTTTGGTGAGGATTCTGTTGTGTATGGATAATAATGACGAAGGTTCGGCGACGCTAACGCCAGCAGCGCGCCTCACTTTCAACACATGGCGTCAGCTGTGAAGAGAAGGCGGCACAATTTTTCCACCGAGGAAGTTTTAGCCCTCATCACAGCGGTGCGGCAAAGATGGCACACCATCACAGGGCCGCTGTAATCTTGCCTCACCGCTGCAGCCAAACAACGAGCTTGGGAAGCTGTGGTGGAGGAGATCAACGCCGTGAGTGGGGTCGGGCGCAGCGTGGAGGAGGTGCGCGTGAAGTTCTCCGACTTCAAGCGCCACACCAAGAAGCAGCTGGGAGACTTAGGAAACAAACAAAACAAACGACACGTGCAAGCTGAAATACAGCATCACAGGTCGCACGTGATTGGCTGTCCAGCCCAACCAATCGTTGCTAGGGTGCGAGTTACCGGAGCGTTACCAAAGCGTGAGAATATATCCTCTGCAGTGTTTTAACAAGCAGTGAAAAGTCATGGAGGGACAGTTCTCCAGCCTGTTATAGATTTCACACTTGAAATTTGGTTCCTTATTAAATTATTAACTTTTATTATCTGATGTTCCTGATTCATTTGTATATTATGCTATACAACAAAACTCGTTCTGATGTTCCTGGCAACATTGGGAGGCATATTGGAGTGTCTCGGTGTTAACAAACATTAATTTTGCTGAAGTTACTGCAATAATGTTTGTGTTATACATTTTATTGAATTAAATCTGTATGTAATAATAGTATATTTTCCTCCTTGTAACTTTTCTGATAACTGCAACTTAATGTAGTTTTTATATTTTTTATGTCCTTCAATAGAAGTAGCCGTCATGGGTGACTTTACCTCTAATTCGGATAGGATAAAAGTGTAACCTTCAGGTCTGGCAGGGACGTTAGCCCGTTTCTCAGCGCCTCTCTCTCTCTCAGCGCCTCCTCTCTCTCTCTCAGCGCCTCACCCCGAGAGGTCAAACCGCACGCGCTCCCACTTCCGTGACCTCTTTCGCTTGCGAATCCACCCTCGTGTGCTGTACTGAACTGTACTGTAGATCTTGCTGTGCTGTGTGCCGTGTGCTATTTCGCGTCGTGCTGCGTACTGCTTATTGTCAACCGAGTTAGCTGCCCGCAGAGGTGTGCTGTTTGCTGTGCGACCACGTGCTTCATTGGACAGGATTAAGTGTTACCCTTATTTTTACTACCTCTCTCCGCCTGTATCTACCCTCTCGCAGTAGCGCCCTGTAAAACATATATACACCTATACACAAAACACAGTGTTACACTCTTTCCGCCACATTCTTTATATATTTCCAGATTCCACTCTGACGCCACTTCCTACGCAGGTGTTCAGACCTACCTGACCTGACTTGACCTGATTATTCCCCAGAGACCAGTAATCCTCCTCCCTCCCTCTCGCGTTTCTGCTCCTCCTCTTCTCTCGCCTCCCTCTCCATTGCCCCTCCCCTCTCTCTCTCTCTCATTACTACCCCCACTTGCCCTCTCTGTCTCTCCTTCCTCACTCCCTATCTCGTTCCCACCTCTCTCTCTCCCCCTTTCCTTCGCCCTCTTCCTCCCTCCATCCCTATCTCCTCCTACGCCTTCCCATCTCTCTCTCTCTCTCTCTCTCTCTCTCACTTATTCTCGCTTATTCACGCACGCGTCCTCTGCCCTACGAAAAGAAAAAGCAAAGCAAATATATAGATACCTCCTCCTACCAAGATGGCGCTCAAGAAATGTTCGACTAGCACAGGAAACTTCTCTGGTCATTTCTTCTCAGGACGATCGACCGTCTGCAAGATCTGCCTGTTGACTCAGCAGATGGAAACGAGACTCCTTCAACAGGACGAAAGGCTGACGGCTGGCGAGAAGAAGATCACCGAACTAACAAGTACTGTTGATACCTTGCAGGAGTTTATCCAGGCCAACATCGTCGCCCCTCCTGCAATTGACGCCTCATCACCCTCCTCACCTGCACTCGATGCCCAGCCACCTTCCGAAGAAGGCACGTCACAGGGAACCGGTAGAGCTGACGCTGAATGCTTCACCCCCGTGAGAGGAGGAGCCAGACCCGCCCTAGAGCCATTTATCCTACCATTGCTACAACAGATTTGCCATACTGGAGGAGGAGGACGAGGAACAGAGCACCTCTTGGTCGGTGACTCTCTGATTCGCCATCAGGTGGTTGAATTCTGTGGCAGAGTCCCCAGTCGTAGGCGTAACTACTGTTATCATGGAGCTGGTGTTGACGACATCACAGCTGCACTGGACGAGGTCTCCGCTGTGGCCTCTAATGACTCACTCTATGTTCTACACACACGTACAATCGACGTCACCACGACCCGGTCTGAGGAACTGCTGGACAAGTACCGTAGGCTCATCCAGCAGTATAAGACTAAATCCAATAATATTTTGATTTCAGGAATTCTACCACGGACATGGGATGAGGGCGACTTCTACAGTAAGGCCTTCAGCCTCAACAACCGCCTGCAGACTCTCTGCGGAGAGCTTGACGTCGAATTCTTTAACGCCTGGAACGATTTCTACGGCCAGAGTAGACTTTTCCAAAGGGACGGCATACACCTGTCCCCCATCGGGGCAGCCAGATTTGGAAGGCTCCTCAACAACGCCGTACGTAACGCCCGAACAACAAAAACCGACTCTCAGCCACGTCCTTCCATCCCGCCCGTGTAAATAGACACCTCACACCGCAACAGACTCGTAACATTGAACCCTCCAGTACCTCTATTACCAAGCTTCAAGATAACCTAAGAGTCCTTAGTTTCAATGCGCGTAGCCTAAGAAACAAATTTGATGAACTGCGATGTCTTGCTCTGACAGAAAACTTTGACGTAATTGCTATAACCGAAACATTTATCGACACCACTAATATTGATTTAAGTTCCGAATATAACATAGATGGCTACAGATTCTTCAACAATGATCGTGTAAACCGTAGAGGGGGTGGTGTCGCCCTTTTTGTAAAAATCTACTTGCAACCTACTGACAAAACACCAAGAAACAGTAACGTTGAACACTTGTGCGTGCGAGTAAACATTGCAAAAGTCAATTTAAATATATCTGTCACTTACAGGCCTCCTGGGCAATCACTTGATGGCGATCTTGAAATGTACAGCGTCTTAAGGCAGTCACTTAATAACAGCGACTCACTGATACTAGGAGACTTTAACCTCCCCATATCGATCAAGGCGACACTGTCGGGTACAGAAGGTGAGTCCCATAGAATGATCGAATTTCTAGAGGAAAATTATCTAAGCCAAATGGTTTCTGAACCAACTCGACAAAATAACATACTTGACCTTGTTATAGCGACCCAAGATAACCTAGTCAGTAATGTCACGGTAGGAGAACACCTCGGTTCCTGCGATCATAAATTAGTGCGCGTTGACATTAGAGCTCAAACATCGGTGACTGAAAATAAAGTTAAGGTGCCCAATTTCAAAAGAGCCAACTTCGTAGAAATCCGACGAAAACTAATAGATATGCAACTATCAGATGACGGCAATGCAGAGGACGCCTGGCTAAACTTTAAAAATCACTTACTCACTCAGCAGGACACATTTGTCCCCTTGTGCGAGAAGCGAATTAACACTAATAAAAGTCCACCTTGGTTTAATAGCGAAATAAAACACTCAGTCAAGGAGAGAAAATTGTCTTACAGGTTAAAGAAAGACCAAAGCACGCCCGAAAAAATTAGACTTTACAATGATGCAAGGCGACGAGTAAAAGATTAGTGCATCAGGCAAAGCGTAGATATGAAGTAAATATTGCAGCCAACTGTAAAATAATCCGAAATCCTTCTTCAGTTACATAAACAACAGAAAGGCGATCAGAAGTGGAATTGACCTTAATAAACAGCGACGGTGCACTAGTGACTGACAGCCAACACGTTGCAAACCTATTAAATAATTACTTTTCCTCGGTGTTTAATAATAACAGTCCTCCCACCACCACCACCAACACCAGTACTAACGTAAATCCCGAGCATGCACTGTCTAACTTTGAAATAAAACCCGATGAAGTCCTTAAAGCCCTCAAATCACTTAAAACAAATAAAAGTCCTGGACCTGATAAAGTATATCCAACTCTGCTGAAAGAAACAAAGAGCGAAATACTCTCCTCCTCACAACCGTATTCATTATGTCCTTGCGACAAGGCATTGTCCTTCAGATTGGAAAAAGGCTAACGTGACACCGATTTTAAGAAAGGAGACAAAAGTACCAGGTAATTACAGGCCCATTAGTCTAACTTCGGTTGTAGGTAAGCTACTTGAGGCATAATTAGAGACAAAATTGTGAGTTACCTTGAAAGCCACTCCTTAATTGGGGACGCACAACATGGCTTCCGAAATAAAAGATCCTGCCTATCAAATCTATTAACCTTTATAACGACCTCTTCACTGTTTATGACGTAACCAAATCACTGGACGTAGTCTATCTTGATTTCAGAAAGCGTTTGATAAAGTCCCGCATCATAAATTACTTTACAAATTAAAACAAATAGGTATTGACGGTCAGGTAAACCAATGGATCGCGAATTGGTTGAGCAACAGACAACAAAGAGTAGTGATTGACGGATTTAACTCAGAGTGTGCGCCTGTCACTAGTGGCGTCCCTCAGGGATCGGTTCTTGGCCCAGTGCTCTTCATTATTTACATCAACGACGTGGATGTTGGACTCAATAACCGCATTAGTAAATTTGCAGACGACACAAAGATTGGTAACTCGGTTCTCACTGACGAAGACAGGCAAAGCCTCCAAGAGGATTTGCACAAAATTTCAGCTTGGTCGGATAGATGGGAGATGCCCTTTAACGTAGACAAGTGCCAGGTCCTTCAAGTTGAAACGAGGAATAAAAGTTTGATTACGAAATGCGCGGCGTTAAACTCAAAAGCGTTCAATGCGTCAAGGACTTGGGGTCAAATCGCGTCAAACCTTAAATTCTCACAGCAATGCATCGATGCAGCAAATAAAGCGAACAGAATGTTGGGCTTCATTAAAAGAAACTTTTATTTAAGAATAAAGATGTAATACCCTGCTCTACAACAGTTTAGTCAGACCCCACTTGGAATATGCGGTACAGTTTTGGTCTCCCCACCATGCAAAGGATATTGCTAAATTAGAAGGTGTTCAGCGTCGGGCAACGAAAATTATCCCTTCCTTGCGCAACAAATCCTACGAAGAAAGGCTTTCTACCCTTAACATGTTCTCTCTTGAAACGTCGCCTCCGAGGAAAACTGATCGAATGTTTTAAAATACTTAATGGTTTCACGAATGTAGACAGATCAACATTGTTTATGATCGATGACACTTTGCGCACGAGGAACAATGGCGTAAAACTCAGATGTAGACAAGTAAATTCAGACTGCACCAAATTTTTCTTCACCAACGTTGTAGTGCGAGAATGGAATAAGCTCCCATCATCAGTGGTCCAGTGTAACACGATTGACTCCTTCAAAAATAAGCTCGACCGTCACTTCCTTCAACTTAATATCAACTAGAGTAGAAATGCAACGTTTTGGAGTCTTCTGATTAATGTAAAATCACTTAGGTTTAAGGACAGACCACCAAGTCTGGACCATGGGGTCTGTGTGGTCTGACTTTCTATGTAAATCTATGTATGTAAATCTCCCGACCGCTCAACCAATAGCTTTCGCGACTTGGTAATGACCTGACCTGTATGGCTGGGTGACATAAAATGCACCCCCCCCCCCCCTCTCTCTCTCTCTCTCTCTCTCTCTCTCTCTCTCTCTCTCTCTCTCTCTCTCTCTCTCTCTCTCTCTCTCTCTCTTCACCAGCTACTTTTCCTTCTATCACCTCATTTTCGCTTAAGTCTCACTACATAATGACCTCAACCGCTCCGCCCACGTACCTCTCCCTTTCTCCGGCTTTTTTTCCTTGTTTCTCTTATAAGTGATTAGTCGCTCAATATCTTTCCTCCTTCCTTTCTTACTCTCTTCCTTCCCTTTTTTTTCTTTCTGCTTTTTTTCTCTTTCTCCTTCATTTTTCTGATTCTTTCTTTGTTTCTTTGTTATTCTTTATCTTTCTTCTTTTATTCTTCTTTTCTCCTTCTCCCTTTCATTCTTCTTTTATATTTCAACCTTCTTCTCTCTTTCTTTTTTCTCTTTTTTCCTTCCTTTCTTTTTTTCTCTCTTTTCTTCTCTCTCCTCAATTTAGATCTTTCTTTTTCATTCCTCTTTCTTTTGTCTCTTCCTTTCTCTCTTTGTTTTGCTTTCTTTCTTTGTTTCCTTCCCTCTTTCTTCTTTTTTTCTATTTCTCGCATTCTTCTTATCTCTTTTTTTCTCTTTCTCCTTTCCTTCTCTCTTTCTTTGTTTCTTTCTCTTTATTTATTTATTCATATATTGATTTTTCTTCTTTCTCTCCCTTTCTTCTTTCTTTATTTCCATATTTCTTTCTTGCTTTCTCTATCCCTTTCTCCTTTTTTCTTTCTTCCTTTCATTCTTCTTCACATATTTTGAGGAGGGAGGAAGAGGGAATGGGGTAATATAGGGGTGGAGGAGGAAGAGAGGCAACGAGATCGTTTTGAAGGAACCTTTCTCTCTTAAGGATTTAACTCAGAGTGGGCGCCTGTCACTAGTGGCGTCCCTCAGGGCTCGGTCCTTGGCCCGGTGCTCTTCATTATTTACATCAACGACGTGGATGTTGGACTCAATAACCGCATTAGTAAATTTGCAGACGACACAAAGATTGGCAACTCGGTTCTCACTGACGAAGACAGGCAAAGCCTCCAAGAGGATTTGCACAAAATTTCAGCTTGGTCGGATAGATGGGAGATGCCCTTTAACGTAGACAAGTGCCAGGTCCTTCAAGTTGGAACGAGGAATAAGAAGTTCGAATACGAAATGCGCGGCGTTAAACTCAAAAGCGTTCAATGCGTCAAAGACTTGGGGGTCAAAATCGCGTCAAACCTCAAATTCTCACAGCAATGCATCGATGCAGCAAATAAAGCGAACAGAATGTTGGGCTTCAAACTTTGTATTCAAGAATAAAGATGTAATACTCCCGCTCTACAACAGTTTAGTCAGACCCCACTTGGAATATGCGGTACAGTTTTGGTCTCCCCACCAAGCAAAGGATATTGCTAAATTAGAAGGTGTTCAGCGTCGGGCAACGAAAATTATCCCTTCCTTGCGCAACAAATCCTACGAAGAAAGGCTTTCACCCTTTAACATGTTCTCTCTTGAGAAACGTCGCCTCCGGAGGAAAACTGATCGAATGTTTTAAAATACTTAATGGTTTCACGAATGTAGACAGATCAACATTGTTTATGATCGATGACACTTTGCGCACGAGGAACAATGGCGTAAAACTCAGATGTAGACAAGTAAATTCAGACTGCACCAAATTTTTCTTCACCAACGTTGTAGTGCGAGAATGGAATAAGCTTCCACCGTCAGTGGTCCAGTGTAACACGATTGACTCCTTCAAAAATAAGCTCGACCGTCACTTCCTTCAACTTAATCTCAACTAGAGTAGACATGCAACGTTTTGGAGTCTTCTGATTAATGTAAAATCACTTAGGTTTAAGGAAAGACCACCAAGTCTGGACCATGGGTCTGTGTGGTCTGATTTTCTATGTAACTCTCTCTCTCTCTCTCTCTCATGTAGCTTCGTAACTATAATGAATGAAAGGCATGCATTAATTGTAGTGGCGTTATATACTCTTTCTAATACTGATAGGCATCCTTTAAATAAAGTTGAGAGTAGGGTAACGTGTTACTTACATAGCCTAATTACCTCCGTAACTATTGGTAGCGTAGTGGTTTGGTGGTTTATGGTGTACGTTTTCGTAGGGCTATTGTATAGCATGTACCTACTGATAAAAGTAATGGTGCTCTTATCGCCAAATTATAGTGGTGCTATTAATTTTATTGTCAGGAAGAGCTGAAAGTATGGTAACGGGAAGAATTATGAAACAACAAAAAACAAACGAGAGAGAAACAAATACAAGCGAGCAATCGTTCTACCATCAATCATGGTAGTCATCATTTACCACCTCACCCTACTCTCACATGTCATTACGTCCACGGCCCAGATGTGTATCACTATGCTCAAAATTAAAGTCCCAGTATCACATCAAGCATGCCTTAATTGAAGAAAAAAAAATCATTTTCGAGTATGTATGTAAAAAAAAAAACTATCTTCCAGAGAGAGAGAGAGAGAGAGAGAGAGAGAGAGAGAGAGAGAGAGAGAGAGAGAAGGGAGAAGATGGAGATGGAGGAAGAGGGTGGGCGGAGCCTCTGGTAGTTGTGTTCGTATCTTTGCCTGACACTGATGACTTTACCCTCTGGTATAGGGACAAGTGCCTTTATTCTCTACTTGTGGCGGTTGGCGATACCCTTAAAAATTAAGGCAGTGTGTGAAATACACTGTCGCAAAATCTCGTACCGATACGATTGTTCGTTACGATATTATTCCCAAAAAACGAGGCCGCACAGCCTCTGAAATCCTTAGTAGATCATTACTAACATTTTAAAAGTGATATTTATTTGCGTGTAAATTATTACAAAACTAGTAAAAGACAATTATTAAGTTGAACCTGTATAGAATAAATCTTACGACGAGGAGGAGAAGGGGAAAAGGGAGAGTGAGAGAGAGATTGGGGGAGAGAGTGAAACAGCGGGAAGAAGGGGCAGACACACACTCTCTCTCTCTCTCTCTCTCTCTCTCACACACACACACACATGAGTTCCTGGCCCTGCCTAGGCCTCTTATTTGGCTTGTCACTCCTTAATGAGTTTCACATCTCCGCCCATAAGTGATTGCTGCCTCTCTCAAGACAGCCACACCACGAAACATTTATTGTGAAGCAAAGAGTTCCAACTGTTTTCACCTGTGTGTGTGTGTGTGTGTGTGTGTGTGTGTGTGTGTGTGTGTGTGTGTGTGTGTGTATATATATATATATATATATATATCTATATATATATATATATATATATATATTTATAGATAATGGATCCACTATATCTATCTATCTATCTATCTCTCTATCTCTCTAGCTATCTATCTCTATATATATATATATATATATATATATATATATATATATATCTATATATATATATATATATATATATATATGTATATGTGTGTGTGTGTTTGAGAGAGAGAGAGAGAGAGAGAGAGAGAGAGAGAGAGAGAGAGAGAGAGAGAGAGAGAGAGAGAGAGAGAGAGAGAGAGAGAGAGAGAGGGGGGGGGGGAGTGGGTGAGGCATTGTCAGCCATCATCCACTCAGGTCAGGTCATGACCAGGCCGCGACAGCTATTGGTGGAGTGGTCGGGTGGCGGGCGTGTACGAAGCTGACATTTCCAGCCGGGAGGTTACACTTTTATTGTATCTGACTACTGAACCTACTTTTTGTATTCTCAGTTGGCCCTTGATAAATCCTTCATCAATAAGATAAAAAGTTACCCAAAATCCTTTAGTCATTTATATTAGAAACAAAAACTTAATGCTCATTCTGTGGGTCCTCTTAGACTAGCTAAAGGTTATGCAACCGCTGACTGTGAGGAATGGCAGACATTCACTAGAACATTTTCTGTTTATATTACCCATGAATTAAATACCTCCTCTCTCCCATCAACTGCCTGACTCCTCTATCACTAACATAACTATTTCTTTGAAGTGGTAAGGCAAAGACTATCTTCTCTAGACATTAATTCTATCATGGGTCATGATGGTTTTCATCGCTGTCTTTGCAGGCCCTCATCCCTCTATTAAAAAACACCTAACTTACAGGGTTTATATGTTAACAAACACGGATAACCGTTTATATCAGTAATTATTGTTTTTCAAGTATTAGAATAATGAATGAAGAGGTAATAAGTTAATATTTTAGCAGCGATAAGTTAGTGCTGTCACTATGCCAGGGGCCACTTTTGCGGCACTTTGGTGGAAATAGCTTCCTATTTTGGCAAAGACAGGTATAACAGTGTTGGGGCAGGTATTCAGGTAATGATTCAGAATAAGTTTATGCATAACTGCATTGCCATGTACTATTTTTTTACAAAATTGTACAGGTGGCGGCTCTGTACAAACGGCCACCCTCACCGATGCTGAGGAGGCCAAGGCGCAGGTGCTGGACCCTGCAGTTGTAGCGGGCACAGGATCTGATTTAGAATCAGATCCTCGTCCAACACCTTCTGTGTCCGCAGGTAAATTATGTTATGAAATGTACTTCATGCTAATCTTTGTATTTGGTAACCTACGTAACATTAGTCTTTGTGACAAGTGCTACCAACTTGATATATTTCACCATAAAAAAAATCAATAATGCAGTGAAAAATCTTGAAATGTTTGTCGTTGAGCGCTGGGAATCGAACTCAGGCCTTCATAATAGTAGTCAGCAGGGCAGCAACCCAACTGAGCCAATGATGAGCTAAAAAGTCACTATGCCAGGGGCCACTTCTGCGGCACTGCGTTCACTGTGGACTCCATATGAAGGGAAGGTGACCCCACTCATCGGTTGCTCTAAAGGTATGGGTTCGATTTCCCATAACTCATTGTTGTATATCTTGATTTTTTAACACATTTATTTGTTTTATTTGGCATAGATTATTATTTTATTGTTTTCTCCACCAACTCTTGATTTCCAGAGAAACTTAATTATGAAATAAACTTCCGCCTTCAGTGGTTCAGTGCAACACACAAGATTTGAAAATCAACTTGACCTTTTCACCTTCATGTTTGCTAAGGCAGAAATTGCAAAGCTTTTATGTAGTTTCAATTGGGTTTAAGGAGACCACCATTCTGCATAGTCTGCGTGGTCTGAACATATATATCTTAAGTTGAGCAGACATATTAGTTTAGGTTTTCCTAAAATTCCTCGCTACTCATAATCAAAGCACAAGATAAGATATCATACCATGTTGAATGACTCTTATCATGATGATTTTTTACGTACAGCTTCTGCAGACACAGAAGTGTGTAATCTTCCTTTCGGAGGATTCTTTGACACCCGCACCTCTGCAAGGCCCATCACAGCCCCCTCCTCACCATCCCCGCCCTACTACTACTCACCGGCTGGCCCCTCAACTGGCACCTGTACACTGTGCCCCAGAAACTCTATCTCCCCTGATGTAGGAGCGGCACCTTCTCACGCTTCCACCAGCAGGCAGAGGAGGGTTAACCCACCAGTTGGGCCCAAAATGGTGGAAGCTCAAGAAGACATCCTTCTTGAAGTGAGGAGGCCGAGTGGTGCTATGGATAAGGTGGCTGCAGCCTTGGAAAAAATTGCGGTTACCTTGTCAAAATAAGGTGACAGGTCCAATTAGGTAGGTTTTTATTAACTAGGTTTCTTTAGTTAGAAACAAAACAGAATTAACCTTTTTTTATTTTGCCTTTGTGGCATAACATGAATTATACTATAGTCCACTCTGTTAAGGTGGATCCCTAGATCTTACCTTAGTGTATTAAGACACTGCTGACTGGCTGTTGGCAGGGAGGGCATCTGACAATTTTGGCTCCAAAACACTATCCTATGATCAAGAAATATTAGTATTTCTTTACTTAGCTCATCTGATATAGATAAGTTATTTTGTTGAAAACATTGGAATAAGCAGTGATTCCACAACTATTAACACAACTTTCCATCCTCAATTGTTAATAATTATGGTGAGTAGAAGTCAGAGAACAACATTTAATGATTATTATACTTTCATCTTCTATCAACATTTCCAGCCATTGTGGATTCACAGCTGAAGTGAACGGACTATAGCTATAAAAACATTCTAAATCAATCAGTCAAAGTGTCTGCCCTTCCATTTCTCAAGTATTAATATTCCATTTGAATAAAAAGTCTTTCCTTTTGTTAATGCAGCAATTATTTTGCACACATACGTATGCAGAAAAACACCAATACAGTAAAAGTCCAATCATCCGAAAATCCCAGTGGTATGAATTTGTAGTTTGTATATTTTAAAGTGACTGACAAAAAATGTAAAAATGAAAAACATTACAAAAAAAATACATTGAAGTATCAAAGGTGCCGAGCCGTGGGTACAAGAGACGGAAGACTCAGGCGAGGTGTGAATTAAGTCTGCGTGTTGCCCTAATGTACAGGTGTCATCTATCTATCTATCTATCTATATATATATATATATATATATATATCTCTCTCTCTCTCTCTATCTCTATATATATCTCTCTCTCTCTCTCTCTCTCTCTCTCTCTATATCTCTCTCTCTCTCTCTCTCTCTATATCTCTCTATGTGTGTGTGTGTGTGTGTGTGTGTGTGTGTGTGTGTGTGTGTGTGTGCAGAACGTATGGTGCAATTGCTGTTCTGTTTAGTGTCAGAATGTTTAGGTGAGGTCAGGTTGTTTTGGGTGAGGAGACAGCATGAGGAACACTGCTGACAGCAACGCCACCACCCTCAGAGCAAAACAAGCCAGGAGGTTGTTTAGGGTGGAGACAGCATGAGGAATGTTGCTGATGACGACACCACCGCCCTGAGAGCCGCCAGCGAGAGAGAAGAACAAACCGGGCGTCTGAGGTGGCGGGGCTTCTGTTTCAAGTGCTTGGGCTTTGTGGCGACTCACACTTTTCGCTGATATATATATACATGCAAGTTTGTATAATGTATTTTTAACTGTCTTTTATGTACACGTAGGTTAGAATTATAATATACAAACTTACATGTATATACAGTTTCAGTGAAATGAGTGACGAGTCACCACAAACCCTGAGCACCCAAAACAGAAACCCTGCCACGGTTAAAACACTCAATCATCAACCCTTCCCAGCGACTACTGATATATCCGTAGGTAGCACCACGAAACTAAACAGATATAATTGCCTCCTTTGTTGTATAACTTTGCAACAATAAACACTCAATCATCAACCCTTCCCAGCGACTACTGATATATCCGTGGGTAGCACCATGAAACTAAACAGATATAATTGCCTCCTTTGTTGTATAACTTTGCAACAATAAACCATCAATCAATCATCCCTTCCTGGCGGTGTTCAGACAAACATGACAGGGAGATCATGTGGGTCGGGTGGAGCTAATTTAAAACGTCATTATTTCTTTGTCTATGCCAGTAATGACCTCAAAATGAACTGCTATCCCTCCCTGCATCCTGAGTCACACACCTGCGTCTCTTTTCCTATTTGAGCCATTACCGTTAATAACTAGTGAGCGGTAATTCCTTGTTAATGATTAAGTAAATGGCCGCGGTGTTCAAGACGGGGAGATTATGAGGGCCAGGTCAAGGTGGAGCTAATCTAAAACGTCATTACATCTTTGTCTATGTCAGTAATGACCTCAACATGAACTGCTATCCCTCCCTCCATCCTGAGTCACACACCTGCGTCTCTTTCCCTACTTGAACCATTACCGTTAATAACCCCGAAATCGACCTCTCTTTCGGCCACCTTTTGATTTTTTTTTTGTAGGAGCAGCGAGTAGCGGGCTTTTTTTTTTATTATTGTTTCCTTTTTGTGCCCTTGAGCTGTCTCCTTTGTTGTAAAAAAAAAATAAAAAAAATAAATAAATGAGCGGCTATCCAACTCCCTCATGCAAGAGTTAGCCAGCATCTTCATTATTTCATCACTGTTGCTGATGCTAAACTCTGAAGTAGCCTTTCCCTAGTTTGCATCAATACACTGCTCCAGTCGTTTCAGAATAAATAAGCCATTTCTATTCTTTTTAGGTCGTTTTACGAACAGTAGGCAATTACAGTTTTGTTTATTATATTAGTTGCTGCTCGCTCTATCAAGACAGCTCCCCATCGTTTAAGAATAAGCCATTACGATTTTTATATCGATCCTTACAGAGACAGTATCTATTATAGTTTTGCAGCAGGCTTTTTATCTTATTTGGCATTCGCTCTTGGCTGCCTATATACACCTCAAATTACACTTATATTCATTCTCACCGCATTTAATCATCATGATGAACCATAGGAGAGAGGTATTTCGATCGCCTAACGACTCACAGCATGTTTTCCTCAATCTATACTTCCGTTCCTCTTAAAAAATCGTAATTGCCAATATCCCGAATTATACCTCAGACTACACTTATATATCGTTATCAGCGCCTTTAATTACTTATATATACCATGAAAGGGACATTTAGGCAGTAGCCTAGTTTGCCCGGGGTGAGGGGTCGGTAATTTTCAGGCTAAGGTCATCCTATAATTCCGTGTTTTCATTTATTTCATGCGGGATCTTATGCTTCCTCGCAAATCACCATGTTTTTTGTCGTCCTTCCCCCTTCCAAACTCCATATGCACAGTGTTTTCCGCAAAAAAAAGAAAAAAAAAGCCCTCTTTCGGCCACCTCTTTTGATTCTTTTTTTTTGTAGGAGCAGCGAGTAGCGGGCTTTTTTTTATTATTATTGTTTCCTTTTTTGTGCCCTTGAGCTGTCTCCTTTGTTGTAAAAAAAAAAAAAAAATGAAGCAAACAAATCAAAACTCACGAGAAATAAAATTGTCGTCCTCAGAATATGTAACAACGAGGAATAATATGTACTTAACCTTTTACTGAACCCTCTCGTAAAACCACAGCCTCTTATAGTACAAAAAAGAATATAGATTGGCTGTATTAACACGCCGACATCTCTTTTCCTATCTAATCAACTGGCGCTTCTGCTGTCATGTATTCTATTAACCTATAACTGAACCCTCTCGTAAAACCATAGTTTCTTATAGTACAAAAAAAAAAAAATATATAGATTGGTTGCATTAACACGCTGACATCTCTTTCACTTCCTAACCATACAAGTACTATTCTGTCGTCATATACGTATTCCTGTAAACCCAAAGCCTCCCGGAAAAGCAAAACCTCGACATTAAAAAATGGAAATACACGAGCACTACATCATCTGGAGCTAATGATGCTGCCGAGCCCTGGACGCGGCAGCCACGAGTAATGACCGCAGCCCCGCCCACCGCCATCACTGCTCGTTGGGCGGCCCCGCACGTTAGACAAACCCGAGAACTGTAATTCCCTGTGCTCGTTAGGCCGCCTCGCACACGTCACGGGCTCGGCTGAGGGGTATATATACCTGGGACGGCCACAGAAGGCAGTAGTATCCTCGACACAAGGCTAAAAACAGCAATGGCGAGAAGGCAAACTTTGAGGAGTCTTCTCATACTCCTCATACTTACCAGTGACGTGCTCGCCCACGTCATCAAGATACAAAATGGTGTAGGCTGGTCGGAGTCCTTCCGAGTTCCAGCTGGCCCTGGACACTCGATGGACTCTGACCTGCAGGACCTTCCCTCCGTTAAGGACACGGTGGAATCCAGCTTGGCATCTCGCGAGGTGCTGGCGAGGTTCCTCCGTGTCGCGGACAGCAACGGACTGCACTCTGGCCCTGGTCTCGAGATGATTCGAGACCGAGCCAGGCAGGCGAAAATCGCGGCGGGCGGTGGGGGAGGTACAGGTACACGATGAGTGTGTCCTCCCTCATACTCTTGGTGTCCACGATCACGCAAGTGTACCTGGACAGGCAAGGTATGGGGGATATCGGCGACACTTCGACTTTCCTGGATTTCTACTGGCTCCTGTACGACATACTTAATGAGGTCAAAGAGTTTGCGGATTTGAATTGCTATTACCCCACCTATTGGCCCGCCGCGTTGCTCGCCCCCGACCACTGCAATCCCTACCGCCTGGTGGAGGAGACCCGCCGTGCCTTGGAAAACGGAGGTGGTGAAATTCAGACAGAATTTAGGTCTTTTACTAAATCTGGGGATTTGGTGTTGAGGATAAAAAATATCGTGCTTGAGAGACTTTAAGAAATGACCTCTTTGTTAGTGTCTTCCTAACATTATTTTTTATCTGCGGCAACTAAGTCTCCTGGAAAGTGACGCCTGAATTGTTTAAACTTCCTACCTCGGGATTTCCAAGGCTTGCGTGCGGTGTTGCCTCCACCAGGCGGATGGGATGATGGGATCCGAACCCGCTGCTGACTCCACAGGTAAGAATATTTTCCTGTATACTATCTTTGCTTGCGTGTTACAGCGGTGCGCGTGTTACAGCGGTGCATATTAGTTTAGTCCATGATTTTGTTATGTCCCTTTGAACTTGCCATTGCTCATTGCGTTTATCCCTCTCCTGATTGTTATTCCAGAGTGGAAGGAACTGCCTGCACCTCCTTTGTTTCTGCGGTAACGTGCGGGGAGGACATTTAAGCAGCCATTGCTGCCATCCGGGTAAGAATCTTTAACTGTACAATCTTGGCTTGCATATTACAGCATTAATATTAGTGGATTCGTCCACATGGGATGTTCTCAATATGCTGCATCATTAGTCCCTTTGAAAAGACTGTTGCTCATAGGGATTCTCTCCCTAATGTTTATTCAGGGGTGTGAGGACTGACCTGAAGGACCTTCCCTCCATGATGGTCACGGTGGAATCCATCCTGATAACACAGATGCTCCTCCCCATGCTGACTTGGGCAACGAAAGCCACTGCCCCGCCACGGGTAAGAATGTTTTACTGTACCATTTTTGCTTGCGTGTTACAGCAGTGTATATTATCGGCTTCGTCCACATTTTCATTCTGTATCATTAATAACTTTATCATTAATAACTTTGAATTGGTAATGGCTCATTAGGTTTATCCCTTCCCTAACTGTTATTCAGGAGTGAGGAACTCGCCTGAATATCCCCTTCCGGCCTTGCTGTAACGAAAGCCATTGCGATGGAGCCGTTGATCCATCACGAGTATGGATATTTTACTTGGATATCTTTGCTCGAGTATTACAGCAGTATCTATATCTCTATCTCGGTTTAGTCCACATGTTCTCTATATGCTATGATTACTCTCAAACGACTATTACGTATTGGGTTTATCCCTTTCCAAATTCCTCTTCAGGAGTGAGAGGAACTGACCTGAACACCGCCTTCCTGCTTGCTGTAAGGAAAGCGTTGCTGCTGGCCCTGCTGGAGAAAGTCTACCGTCTACGTCATTGTGCACCAGTACCCAAGACGGCCAGGCAGCTGGGAGCACAAGCCACCACACGTAAGAAATCTTTACTGTATTTTTGCCTTTAATATTACAGCGATGTATTTGGAAAGTTTCCTCCAAATCTTTGTTCCCTATACGCTATTTGATTAGTCTCTGAAACGAGAACTGCTCATCGGTTTGTGTTGTTCATTTCCTAATTGTTACTCAGTGTGGAAGGAAGTCTGTACCCACGCGGTCATTCTCCAAAATGGCGCATCGAATCGGTTGTTCCCTGAATCCCCTGCAAAGCCTTCTCTCTGTGATGGCCACGGTGGAATCTAACCTGATGGCACAGCCGCTGGCGAGTGTTTGAGTCTGACTACTCTCTGGCCCTGAGCTCGAGACTTCAGATGAAGCCAGACAACCGAATATCTCCCCTGCTCCTCCCCGCGGTGCTTGCCTTGCCTTGCCGAGTATACAAGGTTGTGCACAACTATAGCGACGGAATGGATCACATTATACACTTGGGTGCTGATGAACACTGCTATTACCCGACAT
This sequence comes from Eriocheir sinensis, assembly GCF_024679095.1. Lineage (NCBI taxonomy): Eukaryota > Metazoa > Arthropoda > Malacostraca > Decapoda > Varunidae > Eriocheir > Eriocheir sinensis. The sequence goes on from NC_066527.1 coordinate 13,807,232, forward strand.
ACTGGCCCGTCTCGTTGCTCGCCCCTGACCACTGCAACCAACACTGCCTTCGATAGAGCCTTTGCTGCCACCAGGTAATATTTTTTTTTTATTATTCTGGTATCCATTTTTATCCTTCTCTTGCATATTAGAGCATTTTTGTACGCATATTAGAGCATTATTGTCCACATGTAAATGTCCTCAATTTAAGTATGCTAGTCCTTCCTCTCAAGTTATTCATGAATTTTTCCATTTTCCGGCTGTCTCTTTGATTTTTTCATTCCCCTTGTTGTCCACAGGGGTGGGTGGGTGGAGCCTGGCCTGGACCTCCCCTTCATGCTGTTCCTGCTGGAGAAAGTCTACCTCCCCTTAATGATCCTGCTGGAGAAAGTCTACCTTCCCTTCCTGGTGAATTCAGTTTGAACTTCAACCCCTGCGTATTCTAGGGCCCGGCGGTGACCGTCTTTAGATTCAGTGACATGCCCGAGTTCAGTTTGAACTTTATCCCCTGCGTTTTATAAGGCCCGGCGGTGACTGTCTTTAGATTCAGTGACGAGCCCGAGTTCAGTTTGAACTTCATCCCCTGCGTTTTCTAAGGCCCGGCGGTGACAGTCTTTAGATTCAGTGACATGTCTGAGTTCAGTTTGAACTTCATCCCCTGCGTTTTCTAAGGCCCGGCGGTGACAGTCTTTAGATTCAGTGACATGTCTGAGTTCAGTTTGAACTTTATCCCCTTCGTCTTCAAAGGCCCGGCGGTGACCATCTTTAGATTAAGAGACCTGCCTGAAATCTGTTTGAAAATTATCCCCTACGTTGGATAATAGCGGTGCTCTTCCGTAAACCCTTTGACCTGAATAACTGCCATGAGCTAGCCAGTAGAAATTCAGTGAAAACCCTTCGACCTCAATAAGTATGTCATGAGCTAGCCAGTAGAAATTCACTGAAAACCCTTCGACCTCAATAAGTATGTCATGAGCTAGCCAGTAGAAATTCACTGAAAACCCTTCGACCTCAATAAGTATGTCATGAGCTAGCCAGTAGAAATTCACTGAAAACCCTTCGACCTCAATAAGTATGTCATGAGCTAGCCAGTAGAAATTCACTGAAAACCCTTCCACCTCAATAAGCATGTCATGAGCTAGCCAGTAGAAATTCACTGAAAACCCTTTGACGCGGCGGGCCAATAGGTGGGATAATAGCAGTTCTCGTCCGCAAACCCTTTGACCTCATTAAGTATGTCTTATAAGAGCCAGTAGAAATCCAGGTAAGTCGAGGTGTCGCCGATATCCCTCATACCTTGCCTGTCCAGGTACACTTGCGTGACGGTGGGTCCAAGAGTATGAGGGAGGCCACACTCATCGTGTACCTGTATCTCTCCCACCGCCGAGATCTGAAGACCCTGGTGACGAGGACAACCTTCATCTCAACTAAGCGAGACAGCCAGTCAGGCGCAAGATCTTGGTGTATGCTGTGTGTCCAGGGTTAGCTGGAACTCGGAAGGACTCCGACCAGCCTACACCATTTTGAATCCGGATAACGTGGGCGATCACGTCATCCGTAAGTGTGATGAAGAGTATAAGAAACTTCTTCCAAGTTGGTGTTCTCGCCATTGATGTTGGGAACGAACGACACAACACGCGAGAAATCGAGTGGTATCAAGACCGTGTCGGGGTTTATGACTGCCTTTTTTTGTGTGCGTGTGTGTGCGTGTGTGTGTGTACGCAAGATTTATCCCCTAGTATCAAAAGGGGAACGGGCCCTTGTCCGAAGACGGCCCGGGGAAACTAGCTCTGTACTTCTTCAATGTGGGATTTTCAGGCTTTTGGAGTTTCAACTTTGGCTGTTGTAATTATTTCAACTTGGGCTGTAGTAATTATTTTAACTTAGCCTGCAGTATTAAATTTTTAACTTCAGCTTTTGGAATTATTTATAGTAGTACATAAATGCAATCTAAATACCGAAGTTATTGTCCATAAATTATCTAAAAATGATGCAAAAAAAATACATTCAACTATTTTTTCCTGTTTTTAATTTTACCATGTGGTTGACATGCATGCTGAACCTTCAAGGAGGCTATTTAGTCAAATGTCAAAACTTTCAAGTTAATAAGGAAATATTCTGAATATTTACTATGAGTATCCAATAGTATTTATCACAAGTAGCCAATAATACAGACAAAGAAATTACCCCACTCACAAGTCTGCGATGTGTTTGTTCTACATCATTAAAATTCTTGCTTGTGGACGGACATTTGAAATATAACAGTCTAGGCAAGAGGTGTATTGCTAGCCATACTGCAGTGACACTTTTGACCTTCACAAATAGGTCATTCCAGTATATGCAATTTGTGTCCGTCGTGTATGATTTAGTTAAGAAGTAACTGTTCCCTGGGATAACGCGAGTGTGCAATGTGAAGTGTAGCTGAACAGTGCTGCCGCTACTGCCCAGGACCCCCAACCTTCAAGGAGCAGCACACCAGCCGTCACTCCAGCCTAGATCCACTTCCGGCTCGTCTGTTGTGTTCACAGGCGGCCTCAAGTGATAGTGTCATGGACCACTTCACTAAGTTTTAAAAAGTTATAATAAAACTGCAAAACAGGAACGTGTGATTTACTGAAACCCTTCCTAGCTACTTACATACGTCGATAGTTGTGTATCCTGTATTTGCCCCTAAATGTGGTGCTACGGCCAGAGGTGGGCAAGTGCGGTACTTAGTGCGGTAGTACCTCATCACAAAAAGTACCGCATGTTTTGTATTTTTATACTGTCTATAGAATATGCATATATAGACACTGACAGTCAAGTGAATTATAGTCTGTATAAGCAAGAAACATTACCTAAAGATGTGTGTACGTAATTTCTGTGTGTTAAATTCACTACAGAAACCTATAGAAGATACGATATTTGTCAAAGACAATGAAAGCCTGTTTAGATTATATTTGAGTTACCGCTCGACGTGAATACTTTCGATTTTATTTGCGTTACCGTTCGACGTGAATACTTTCGTTTTCTATTTCATCTCTCCACCTGCTGACGTCATTTTCAGCGCACCGGGTGACCCGCTGTCCTTTGATCCTGGTCTTTTTCACGTCTCTCGCCACTTATTTCCGTCACTATTATACGTTTTCATACTCCTGCAACTACCGAGGTTATCGCATTGCGTTGTCATGTTCAGGAACCGCCGATACAAGCAGTCAGACGGAAAAATAAACCTGAGGCGGCAGTGTTTACCCGCCTTACCACGCCTGCGGTAACTCACTTACGGGTGCTCGGAGCCGCGGTAACTTTTGGCCTTACCAGAGGTGCGGTAAGTGGTTGATGAATGCTAATTTACCGGGTGGGCGAAGATACCGCGAAGCTTACCAGCCACAGGTCCGGTAAATGGTATGATGAATCCAGCCCCTGGAGGTTATACTGTTATTGTGTCCGAGTGCACATGGCAACTTTGCATCCTTCATCATCATTTTAACAGTTACGTCTTTGGCTTCAAGCTTAAGGAAATGCATTAAAAAATAATATTCAACTACTCCTTTTTGGACTCTTGCTACTCACACTGTTGTTAATAATAAGGCAACAATATATTGATTTCATATATTTGTTACATAGAAACTTTATGACGTCATTGTACAAACCCTTCCTGCGTCGTGACTGGCTCAGTCTGGCTGACACATCTGACTGTTGATTGGCTGGTTGTGGGTATGGGACCGAGCCAGTATACAGTTCCGAATAATGCCCCCGGGACACAGGGCAGGTGTGGCATCCGGGTAACCACAGTTTACCTTCCCCAGGTTTTCCCAGATACTTATTTATTGACTAGCCCGAAAGGGAGGATGCACTCGCCAACTGTTCGGGCCGAGACTGGAACCTGCAGCCGCGGATTCGTAGCAAGGCACGCTAACCACTAGACCACGGAGGGTACGGGCGGAAGGGTGAGGGAGTTATCGTGTAACCGGTATATATGAAGCAGGCAGTATACAACTATTTATTATTATTATTTTTTTTACACCAAAGGAAGCAGCTCAAGGGCAACAAAAAGAGTGTAAAAAAAAAAGTCCGCTAACCGCTGCTCCTATAAAAGACGAAGTAAAGAGTAGCCAATAGAGAGGTCAGTTTCATAATCTTTCATTTTTATCTTCCTTTTTCTCTTTTCTTACAGTCTTTTACCTTCCTTTTTCTCTTTTCTTTCCTTTTTACCTTCAACTCTTCTTTTTCTTCTTCCTCGTTTTTTTCTTCTTTTTTCTTCTTGATGCTCAGCGGAGTGTGTGGGAGGCAATGTCATCAGTGTTCCTTCTCTTTTTCCTTCTTTTTCCTTTTTTTTCCTTTCCAACACCCACGCCACGTCATGTCCTTATATTTCTTTCTTTTTTTACCTTCTTTTCAGCATCCACGGCGCCTCATTTCATTATTTTCATTATTTTTCACCCCGTTTTTCTTTTCCCTCTTCTACTTCCGCTGCCTCATTTCGTTATTTTTTTCATATTTTCCTCCTTTTCTTTTCTTTTCTCTACATCCACGTCACCTCATTTCATAATCTTTCTTTTGTATCTTCTTATTTCTCTTTTCTTACAGTCTTTTACCTTCCTTTTTCTCTTTTCTTTCCTTTTTACCTTCTACTTTTCTTCTTCCTCGGTTTTTCTTCTTTTTCTCCTCTTCCTCCTTCTTTTTCTTTTTCTTCTTCTTGTTCTTCCTTTTACTCTTTTCTTAACATTCTTTCCCGTTCTTTCACTTCATTTTTCTTTTTTCTTTTACCTTCTTTTTTCTCTTTTCTTTCCTTTTATACCTTCTTTTATTCTTCTTCGTCCTCTTCTTCCTAGTTTTTCTTCATTTTCTATTCCTCTTCTTTCCTCTATTTTTTTCTTGCTTTTACTATTTCCTCTTCTACTATTTTATTTCCTCTTTTCTTACATTTTTTTCCCGTTCTTTCACCTTCATTTTTCTCTTATCTCCTTTTTCACTTCTTTTTCAGCCTTGTAACTCGGCCCTAACTTCGGCGGGGCGGATCAGACCCTCATTACTGCCTGCACCAACACGTTTTTTCTTCGGCTTAACTTGCATGATTAAGACACCCGCTGGAGGACGTCGAGGCCCCGCCAGCAAACAGCGAACGTCCTCTGCCTGACCCGCCTCTCCTCGCCCCTCGCCGCCGCCGCCCCGCCCAGAAAACATGTGATGGTCGTTTCTTCTTCTTCTTCTTCTTCTTCTTCATCATCATCCTCTTCTTCCTTCTTGTTCTTGTTCTTGTTCACAGATACCAAGTCGATGATAAAATGTTTGTGATTCTATTTTGTGTTATATTTTCTTCTTTTTCCTTTTCTTCTTCTTGTGCTTCGATTTGGTATTTACTTGTTCTTCTTCGTCTTTGTTTTCCTGTGGTTTCTTTTTTTCTTCTTCTTCTTCTTCTTCCTCCTCTTCTTCCTTCTTGTTCTTGTTCTTGTTCTTATTTTCTTCATCTTCTTTTTCTTCTTCTTCTTTTTCTTCTTTTTCTTTTTCTTATTCTTCTTCTTCGTCCTCCTCCTCCTCTTCTTATTCTTTTCTTCCTTTTCCTATTTTTTTTCTACTTCATCTTTTTTGTTTTTTCTTCCTTTTCTATTTGGTGTTTCTTCTTTGTCTTCTTTTTCTTCTTCTTCTTGGCGATGGTAGTGGTGGTGGTCACGCTGATGTTGATGATGACTATATTAGGGGTGGTGGTGATGGTGGTGGTGGTGGTGGTGTTAGGGAAAGTCATAATGATAATAAAGATGACTATGATGATGATGATGATGCTTCTTATGATAATGATGGATGTAATGGTGGTCTTGGTGGTGGTTAAGATTCTGATAATGATGATAATAATGATGATAGAAGGAGGGGGAAGAAAAAGAAGAAGAAAAAGAAAAGAAGAAAATTAAGAAGAAAAAAAGATGAAGCTGATGAACAAGAACAAGAAGAAAAAGAACAAGAAAAAGAAGAACAAGAAGAAAAAGAAAAACCAAATCGAGGCACACACTTTATCGTGACTAAAGTGACTAAAATCGTTGCCATGGACGTTATAGCGAAGAAGCCAAATCATCTTCCTCATCATCTTCGACCAATATAACGAAGAGGTCGGTTCCTAATTTACCTTAAGACCAGTTTTGGCGGCCGGAGCGAGGGCATCTGGCGTAAGCCCGCCAGATGTGGCACTCCCTGCATTTGTGCCTTGTGAAACACCACAAGAGCAGCTACGTCCCTGCGGTGCTCCAAGGAGTCGACGGAGCTGAGAGTTTCCTGCCCGGCTGGGGGGTCTGCCGCATCCACCAGTCGCAGTGCCCGTCTCTGGATGGCGTCAGGTCTCCCGCTGTGCGAGGCAGCACACGATATCCAAGAGAGGGCAGCGTACTCAGGTAAGGCCGTATGTGGGCCTTGTAGAGCAACAACCTCCCTTTTTGTCGAGGAAGCTGGCCTCCTTCAGACTCGTAACATTGAACCCTCCAGTACCTCTATTACCAAGCTTCAAGATAACCTAAGAGTCCTTAGTTTCAATGCGCGTAGCCTAAGAAACAAATGTGATGAACTGCGATGTCTTGCTCTGACAGAAAACTTTGACGTAATTGCTATAACCGAAACATTTATCGACACCACTAATATTGATTTAAGTTCCGAATACAACATAGATGGCTACAGATTCTTCAACAATGATCGAGTAAACCGTAGAGGGGGTTGTGTCGCCCTTTTTGTCAAAAGCTACTTGCAACCTACTGACAAAACACCAAGAAACAGTAACGTTGAACATTTGTGCGTGCGAGTAAACATTGCAAAAGTCAATTTAAATATATTTGTCACTTACAGGCCTCCGGGGCAATCACTTGATGGCGATCTTGAAATGTACAGCGTCTTAAGGCAGTCACTTAATAACAGCGACTCACTGATACTAGGAGACTTTAACCTCCCCCATATCGACTGGGCGACACTGTCGGGTACAGAAGGTGAGTCCCATAGAATGATCGAATTTCTAGAGGAAAATTATCTAAGCCAAATGGTTTCTGAACCAACTCGACAAAATAACATACTTGACCTTGTTATAGCGACCCAAGATAACCTAGTCAGTAATGTCACGGTAGGAGAACACCTCGGTTCCTGCGATCATAAACTAGTGCGCGTTGACATTAGAGCTCAAACATCGGTGACTGAAAATAAAGTTAGGGTGCCCAATTTCAAAAGAGCCAACTTCGTAGAAATCCGACGAAAACTAATAGATATGCAACTATCAGATGACGGCAATGCAGAGGACGCCTGGCTAAACTTTAAAAATCACTTACTCACTCAGCAGGACACATTTGTCCCCTTGTGCGAGAAGCGAATTAACACTAATAAAGTCCACCTTGGTTTTAATAGCGAAATTAAACACTCAGTCAAGGAGAAAATTGTCTTACAGGTTAAAGAAAGACCAAAAGCACGCCCGAAAACATTAGACTTTACAATGATGCAAGGCGACGAGTAAAAGATTAGTGCATCAGGCAAAGCGTAGATATGAAGAAAATATTGCAGCCAACTGTAAAAATAATCCGAAATCCTTCTTCAGTTACATAAACAACAGAAAGGCGATCAGAAGTGGAATTGGACCTTTAACAAACAGCGACGGTGCACTAGTGACTGACAGCCAACACGTTGCAAACCTATTAAATAATTACTTTTCCTCGGTGTTTAATAATAACAGTCCTCCACCACCACCACCAACACCAGTACTAATGTAAATCCCGAGCATGCAATGTCTACCTTTGAAATCACACCCGATGAAGTCCTTAAAGCCCTCACATCACTTAAAACAAATACAAGTCCTGGACCTGATAAAGTATATCCAACTCTGCTGAAAGAAACAAAGTGCGAACTACTCTCCTCCCTCACAACCGTATTCAATATGTCCTTGCGACAAGGCATTGTCCTTCAGATTGGAAAAAGGCTAACGTGACACCGATTTTTAAGAAAGGAGACAAAAAGTACCAGGTAATTACAGGCCCATTAGTCTAACTTCGGTTGTAGGTAAGCTACTTGAGGGCATAATTAGAGACAAATTGTGAGTTACCTTGAAAGCCACTCATTAATTGGGGACTCACAACATGGCTTCGAAACAAAAGATCCTGCCTATCAAATCTATTAACCTTTTATAACGACCTCTTCACTGTTTATGACGTAACCAAATCACTGGACGTAGTCTATCTCGATTTCCAGAAAGCGTTTGATAAAGTCCCGCATCATAAATTACTTTACAAATTAAAGCAAATAGGTATTGACAGTCAGGTAAACCAATGGCTCGCGAATTGGTTGAGCAACAGACAACAAGAGTAGTGATTGACGGATTTAACTCAGAGTGGGCGACGGTCACTAGTGACGCCCTCAGGGCTCGGTTCTTGGCCCAGTGCTCTTCATTATTTACATCAACGACGTGGATGTTGGACTCAATAACCGCATTAGTAAATTTGCAGACGACACAAAGATTGGTAACTCGGTTCTCACTGACGAAGACAGGCAGAGCCTCCAAGAGGATTTGCACAAAATTTCATCTTGGTCGGATAGATGGGAGATGCCCTTTAACGTAGACAAGTGCCAGGTCCTTCAAGTTGGAACAAGGAATAATAAGAAGTTTGATTACGAAATGCGGCGTTAAACTCAAAAGCGTTCAATGCGTCAAGGACTTGGGGTCAAAATAGCGTCAAACCTCAAATTCTCACAGCAATGCATCGATGCAGCAAATAAAGCGAACAGAATGTTGGGCTTCATTAAAAGAAACTTTTATTTAAGAATAAAGATGTAATACTCGCTCTACAACAGTTTAGTCAGACCCCACTTGGAATATGCGGTACAGTTTGGTCTCCCCACCATGCAAAGGATATTGCTAAATTAGAAGGTGTTCAGCGTCGGGCAACGAAAATTATCCCTTCCTTGCGCAACAAATCCTACGAAGAAAGGCTTTCTACCCTCAACATGTTCTCTCTTGAGAAACGTCGCCTCCGAGGAAAATTGATCGAATGTTTTAAAATACTTAATGGTTTCACGAATGTAGACAGATCAACATTGTTTATGATCGATGACACTTTGCGCACGAGGAACAATGGCGTAAAACTCAGATGTAGACAAGTAAATTCAGACTGCACCAAATTTTTCTTCACCAACGTTGTAGTGCGAGAATGGAATAAGCTCCCATCATCAGTGGTCCAGTGTAACACGATTGACTCCTTCAAAAATAAGCTCGACCGTCACTTCCTTCAACTTAATATCAACTAGAGTAGAAGTGCAACGTTTTGGAGCCATCTGATTAATGTAAAATCACTTAGGTTTAAGGACAGACCACCAAGTCTGGATCGTGGGGTCTGTGTGGTCTGATTTTCTATGTAAATCTATGTAAATCTCTCTCTCTCTCTCTCTCTCTCTCTCTCTCTCTCTCTCTCTCTCTCTCTCTCTCTCTCTCTCTCTCTCAGTGCGGGGAGATAATTAGTCCATTTACAGTTCCCTTCGCTCGGGGAAATCAAATTAACAAGAAGAATTTGCCTCACGTCTCACACGGCATCGACCTAACGCGATTTAGCTCCGAGCACAGAGACATAATATTCCCTGCCAATGGAAGACTCGAGTTTGCGGAATAATGATGAAGAGGAGCGATGAAACACACACACACACACACACACACACACACACACACTCACACACACACACACACACACGCACACATCCTTTCCCCCAACCGCATGGTGACATAAATAAAGGTGATAAATGATAATAAGAGGGAATTTAGGTAATATCAGAGGTGGGAGGTGAAGTGTCTTTCCGTGCCTCACAGAAAACACACGTTCCCCGAGGAACGGATAGGATTTGGTTCCTCGCTTTCATCTCTTTTGCTTCCTTTGGTCATTTCCAGGCAACACGAGGATCTAAATAATTATCCGTTTACGTTATATAAGTCCATCTATCTATCTATCTGTCTACCTACCTACTATCACTCTATCTATCTATTTGTCTATCTGTCTATCCATCTATATATTAATCTATTTCTGTATCTGTATCTTCTTCTAAATCTATTTCCATATATATTCCAAGCAGAAGATAAATTACTACAAGAACGACTATCTATGAATCTATCTATCTATCGATCTATCTATCCATCTATCTGTTTATCTATCTATCAGTCTTGCTATCTATCTATCCATCTATATGTCCATCTGTCTATCAGTCTATCTATCTCTATCTATATCACAAGAAAAATATATATTACTAGAACAATACATAATAGACACAATGGGACGATATTCTTCACGGAAAAGAAGGCAGAAAGAATATATTACTAATACATTCGATCTTACATCACCAAGAAGAAGAAGAAGAAGAAGAAGAAAAAGAAGAAGAAGAAGAAGAAGAAGAAGTAGAAGAAGAAGATAAAGACGAAGAAGAAGAAGGGGAAAAAGAAGCAGAAAATAGATAATGAAATAAACAAGAATGAAAAAAATATAGTCTATAGTTAAGTAAATAGAAGAAGAAGAAGAAGAAGGTGATAATAATAATGAAGAAAAAAATAAAAGAAAAGAAAAAGGAAACCAAAACAAGTGTAGAAGCGAAACTTTATTAAGAACCGGAATAAGAAGTAAAAAATAAATGAATAAAAATAAAAATAATAAAATAAAGTTCAGTAAATGGCAAAGAAAAAAATGTTCCTTTCTTCGTTATAAAAAGAATAGCCTGATTCCCTTCGTAATAGCCTTTCGGAAAAGTGCAGGAGAGAGGCGGACTTACTTATATGCCAAAAAAGCCTCCATAAATTTTCGAGGCTCCTCCATTCTCATAATTCACCGTCCTCTCTCTCTCTCTCTCTCTCTCTCTCTCTCTCTCTCTCTCTCTCTCTCTCTCTCTCTCTCTCTCTCTCTCTCTCTCTCTCTCTCTCTCTCATTTTTAATTTTTCATTATTTTACTTTTTTCATTATTGTATTTTATTTTATTTATTTACTATCATCAATTATTTGTTAATCAATATATACATCAATCGAAATATCTATCTATCTATTCGGCTATCTATCAATCTATCTATCTCTATCTTTTTCTATTTATTCATCCGCTTATCTATACCTACCTTCTTTCTTATCTATTATCATCTATTTGCTAATCAACTTCTATAACACTCCAAATATTCTTTTATCTATCTATCTATCTATTTATCTATCTATCTATCTATCTATCTATGTGAAAGGATTTGTATACTTTTGAATCAACCTATCTATATTTATCTATCTGTTATCGGGATATCTGTCTATGGCTGTCTTTCTATCCATATCTTTTAAACGCAATGTGTAGGTACGACCGCATTTTTTCGACCCCCAAACAAATAAACAACAAAAAAAATAGCAAAAAATTAAACTATGAAAAATCTCTCGCGAAAATGCGGAGAAAGCAAAATTACGAGCAGGTGCATGAGAGCGGGTCACCTCCTCCCTCCCTCCCTTCCTTCTTTCCTTCCCCTCGCGCTGAGAATATTCAAGACTCGCTGGTAGACTTCCCCTTCATCAACATTCTCGTTATGGTCTTCAAGAAATATTCGACGCGGCTCAAATTCCGACGAACCCAATTAAAAAGTGGAGCAGGGAGTACCTATTCACCCCTTTTACCAACATCCCATTCATTTAAGATCTCTCGGGCTGGAAATCTAAAAAAGGGAGAAAAAAAACCCTCAGGCCTCTATCAATCGCTCTTCTAGCTTCACAATCGGTCACTCGCTGAATGGGTTTAGTTCGCGGAAGACGTGCTCAGGTAATGTCCCAAGAGCGTCTTTAAAAGCTGCTATAGCGACCTTCACCGAAAGCTTCTTATTTTACCAAGGACGAAAAGAGGGAACACGGATTTTCATTTCTTTCTTTCTTACGTTTTCCCTATGGTGCCCGTAGGCTTTCTTGGTGGGGCCTAGTGCTAGTAGTTGGCCCCAGCCCGAAGTTGAGGGATTTATAAGGAAGAATGAAATAAAAAGAAAGAGGACCGAAGCAAGATTTAGGGGTTGGGTGTTTGGAGCGACGGGTGAAGAAAGAAAGAAAAATTAATAAACATGTAACGTAGCTACACGTTGTTTCGCTCAGACAGGAAGGAAACAAACAAAGAAAAACGGTTCAGAAGTCGAGTGTTTGGAAGCGAAAAATGAAAAGAGAAACTAGAGTGAATCAACAGACATACACAATATTTCCCTTGCGCGCCCAACGACTCCATTGAGAAAAATCTGAAACCATCCTTACAAATCATTCAATAATAATATCAGTATTATTATTATTATTATTATTATTATTATTATTATTATTATTATTATTATTGATTATTTTTCCTTTAATTTCCCAGTCTTTTCCTTTCCCAGCACGTCTCCACCATCACAAGATTCCTCTCGGCACTTTTCCTTTCCTCTCCAACCTCCTTAGCTCATCTTCATGCTCCATCTCCTCCTCCTCCTCCTCCTCCTCCTCCTCCTCCTCGCCCTTCCTGCACTTACATTGACATTTCCTCTTTCCGGATGGCCTCCGAGTAAATTTCCCGGTTCGTACGTGTGTGTGTGTGTGTGTGTGTGTGTGTGTGTGTGTGTGTGTGTGTGTGTGTGTGTTAAAACGACTAGTACCAAAAATTCTACGGAGATGTCAGACCCATTTTCACTTACAATAGTCACAATACGCAACAAATCACTCTCCTAAAGTCACATTTCAAAACACTTACTCTATCATTACTAAACAACTAAGGCCATAGTTGTTTCCCTCTCGTCACTAGATCGTTCAAAACATCACTCATGGCAAGTAAACACAAAAGGGGGAGCCGCGGTGACGGACAAACAGTGGGCAGATCAGTCAGTCGGCCAGTTCTCGCAAATAACAAAAAGCAAACGAATGTAAAATATCAGTCTATACGTCTTGATGATCTACAGCTGAACGGTGGATTTTACTCTCTCTGATCTGGCTCTACACGTGGTCTATATATACTGCAAGGGCTTCATAGGCGTTGCAGTGAAAGAATGTTACTGAAAAAGATGAACTATGGGTGCAAGAGGAAAACTTAAATGGCATGACGGTAATATTAACGTAACTGCTCCACCGAGTAACACAGGACATGAAAGAAAGGTTGAAGGCATATGCTACAGTGACAGTATTTCATCAGTAAGGCCTTGTGATCAATACTGAATAGGCTTTTTACTGAAGCCTCTGAAAGAAAATTTGGCTTCACGTTGATGAATGAAAAACGGCTAAAAGTGCGAAACATATAAAGAGAGGAAAGAGCCAAAACGTGTCATGAAAGTGGCTCCGGGAGTGACATTTTTCAGCGGGGCCTTGTGATACAAATTACACGGGGCTTCATCCCTGTACTGTCCAAACCCCTAATGCAAGAGTTAACCAGCATCTTCACTCTTTCATCCCTCACGCTGGTAAACTCCGAAACAATCTTCTTTCATCTGTATTTCCTCCTGCCTACGACTAGAACTCTTTCAAGAGGAGGGTATCTGGACACCTCTCTTTTTGGCCACTCCTCTTTACTCTATTCAGGAGCAGTAAGTAACGGGCTTTTTTTTTAATTATTATTTTCTTTTTTTTCACGCCCTTGAACTGTCTCATTTTCTGTAAAAAAAAAAAATCTAACACATATACCACTTCCCTGCCGTGTTCCGCCGCCGAGGGATAAAGGAAAAAACACAGAAGGAAAGAGGATATCCGTGCCACGTCGAAGCGTCCATGTAAGCGACTTTTTTTCGATTGTGTTTTCCTTATAGAAAACTAAAATAAGTAAACTATGTCTTGCTTATAGGATAATAAAATAAAAGAACTCTTTTGGGCTTGTGTCGGGTTAGGGGTTCTGTCCCACACAAGCTCAAAGGGATAACGGGACGGAGATGAGCACCGCCGCCACGCGCAGCTCCCAGCTTTCCAATACCCTATAACTTGCTTTTAAGAAAATAGTTGAAAGTAACAGTGAGGCAAACACAATTGAAACCTTGAACGGAGACTAGATGCGCTTATGGACGGGAAGGGAATTTGTTGAGCAACTTGTCTTCAGGAGCTGTCTTGTGTAGCCCGTCTGGCCTTTTATAGTCTCCTTATGTCCTTAAAAGTAAACTATATCCTGCTTTTGGGAAAGGAAAGGGAAAAATATCTTGCTAATGGGAAAGTACAAGTCAGCCACATAGTCGACGATTTTATATGCACAAAGGAAAAACGCACGAAACAAAGAGACGAGCAAAAGTGCGTCGTGTTATAGCTTTTCTGCAAGTGTTGCAAATAAGACGAAAACATAAAGTGGGCAAACGTCTCGGCGTAAAGGGAGGCGAGCATACACGTATTCTCGGCGGCCGCGTCCCCCGTGACTCCACTGCATCCCGCCTGTCAGCTGCCTGGAGTGTGGAAAGGCCGTGTGTGTGTTTACTCTCAGACGCGCAGAGATCCTTCCTTATTTTTGAGGAGGTTGGATATCGATCGTCACCCGGCGGGGCTAACAGTGAAGGAAACAAAGGAAAAGATAGGGATATAAAAGTCTGTGTAAGCTTTGTGAATGGAAGAAAAATAGAGCTAAAAGTAAACGGTATCTTTCTAATGAGAGCAAAAGTCAGCTAACTAATCCAGGAAACAAAGGAAAGGAAACTATGAAAGCAAAAGAGTGTGTTAGCAAAGTGTATGGAAGAAAAAAAAAAAAAAAAAGGCTAAAAGTAAAATAAACTGCATTTTTTTAATAGGAGAGTAAACGTCAGCAAACCAATCCAGGAAATATAGGAACTAAAGATGGGACAACAAATGAAGCAGTTCGAGGGCAGAAGCATATGAAAAAAAAAAATGAGTGTTAATGTTTATGTTAATTTAGTTTTTAAAGATTAAGTTTAGTTAAGTTAATTTAAGGATCATGTAATATCAACATCTATATCTGCATACCGAGGTAAATAAACTTACCATCTATCTATGTGTGTGTGTGTGTGTGTGTGTGTGTGATTAGCGGTTAGGATTCAAGACACTTCTTCTCCAGAAATTGACCTCTGTTTTGGATACTCTTCTATACTCTTTTTTATAGGGTCAGTGATTAGCGGGCTTTATACTGAATTATTGTTACTATTATTTCTTTTGTGTGTGTGTGTGTGTGTGTGTGTGTGTGTGTGTGTGTGTGTGTGTGTGTGTGTGTGTGTGTGCATCTATCTGTCCTGTCTGTTTCTCTGTCTTTCTGTGTGTGTGTGTGTGTGTGTGTGTGTGTGTTCAGCCGGTCTCAACGTCAGCAAGTTAGAATCGCAACCGACTACTGCATTGTGTATTGCGGTGTGGCTGGCGTGAGGGTGTATGTGTGTGTCTTCAGCCGGTCTCAACGTCAGCAAGTTAGAATCGTAACCGACTACTGCATTGTGTATTGTGGTGTGGCTGGCGTGAGGGTGTGTGTGTGTCTTCAGCCGGTCTCAACGTCAGCAAGTTAGAATCACAAGCGACCACTGCATTGGGTATTGTGGCGTGGCCGGCGTGAGGGCGCTGAAGTCTGCTCGTCGAAGCGCTGCCTGTAAACATTCCGCGGCTGCAAATCACTTGTGTTCGCCTGAGCCCCGTGCAAATCCCCGCCAAGCCTCGCCGCAAGACCTTATATCCCGGAGCGGCCGTGCGGGAGCGTCGGCCACCTTAATATCGGTGCGCAAATCCTTCCCGCATCGTGTTGCCGGGAAGCTAATCTGGCAAATGGATAAATGACTTCCGGCGTCGTGCAATTTTGGGCGCAGAGTGCGTGAGAAAGCAGCTCCACCAGGCACAGCGGAGGGCTAATATATGTTATGATCCTATGTTGATTGTGTGTCTGTCTTTACTAGAGCAACACATGGAGATAAAGGTGGAGTAGAAGGGAGAATGTTGTTATTTCTAAGCTCTGTCACCGCATGAGAAAGCAGTTCCACCAGGCACAGCGGCAGCCTAATATATGTCTGATCCGGCATTGACTGTGTGTCTGTCTTTATTAGAGCAACGCATGGAAATATAAATGGAGTGGAAGGGAGAGTGTTGCTATTTCTAAACTGTCACCACATGAGAAAGGAATTCCACCAGGCACAGCGGAAGGCTAATATATGTCTTGATCCGGCATTGATTGTGTGTCTGTCTTTATTAGAGCAACACATGGAAATAAAGATGGAGTGGGAAGGAGAATGTTGCTATTTCTAAGCTCTGTCACCGCATGAGAAAGCAGTTCCACCAGACACAGCGGAAGGCTAATATATGTCTTGATCGGGCAGTGATGTGTGTCTGTCTTTACTTGAGCAACACAAGGAGATAGAGATGAGGTGGGAAGGAGAATGTTGCTATTTCTCAACACTCTCCGCTTCCATGCTCAGGCTAATATATGTTTTGATCCTATGTTGATTGTGTCTGTCTTTATTAGAGCAACACATGGAGCTAAATATGTGGTGAGAAGGTGAATGTTGCTATTTCTAAACTCTGTCTCATCGTCCAATATCTAAACTGACCCAACGATTTGCTTTAGTTACAACGTTATTTTCTTCCTCTCTTACACAGGATCGAATTATAAAACACTTCGCCACCCAAGCAAACATATTTGACAAGGCTTTCGTAGAAGTTGTGGGCATTTCCAGGGGTATGTAGTTTTATGACCCTGGTGGTAGTTTGACCCTTCCTCTGTACCGTGAACCTAAAATACTACTCGTAAGAACCCGACTGATCTCCTTTTTGGCCCTTGGAAATAGTTGATGTGAGAGGCAGAAGCGTCTAACAATACCGAGCATTGCCACAACCATAAATGAACAACGGCTGGGTGATTCCAGTGTCCACCATCTAGCTACTGTTCTCGTCTCCTCTATCTCCTGTTACGCCACATGTATTCCCGTCGACATGCGAGTCTCATCTCTGCGTCCGTTCACATAAAGTCCCCTCAGCGTCACTATTGCCTCGACGTGTGTTGCTTCGTTCCTCAGTCACGCAACAACATTCTCTTCCACAACTCTTCCCGGCCACACTTACTCTTAACATCACCCCTTCATCTCATTTTCTCCTGTTAATATACATCTACTTAATTTCTTTAGTATTCCTCTTAAAATGTTTCCCCTATCATTTTTCCGGTATTCCTCTTAAAATGCCCCTTCTTTCATTTGTCCAGTATTCCTCTTAAAATGCTCCCATCTTTTGTTTTTCCAGTATTCCTCTAAAAATGCTCCTTCTTTCGTTTTCCAGTATTCCTCTGAAAATGCTCCCATCTTTTGTTTTTCCAGTATTCCTCTTAAAATGCTCCTTCTTTCGTTTTCCAGTATTCCTCTGAAAATGCTCCCTCTTTCGTTTTTCCAGTATTCCTCTTAAAATGCTCCCTTCTTTTGTTTTTCCAGTATTCCTCTTAAAATGCTCCCTCTTTCGTTTTTCCAGTATTCCTCTTAAAATGCTCCCTCTTTCGTTTTCCAGTATTCCTCTTAAAATGCTCCCTCTTTCGTTTTTCCAGTATTCCTCTTAAAATGCTCCCTCTTTCGTTTTTCCAGTATTCCTCTTAAAATGCTCCCTTCTTTTGTTTTTCCAGTATTCCTCTTAAAATGCTCCCTCTTTCGTTTTTCCAGTATTCCTCTTAAAATGCTCCCTCTTTCGTTTTTCCAGTATTCCTCTTAAAATGCTCCCTCTTCCGTTTTCCAGTATTCCTTAAATGCTCCTTCTTTCGTTTTCCAGTATTCCTCTTAAAATGCTCCTTGTTTCGTTTTCCAGTATTCCTCTTAAAATGCTCCTTCTTCGTTTTTCCAGTATTCCTCTTAAAATGCTCCTTCTTTCGTTTTCCAGTATTCCTCTTAAAATGCTCCTTCTTTCGTTTTCCAGTATTCCTCTTAAAATGCTCCTCTTTTGTTTTTCCAGTATTTCTCTTAAATTGCTCCCTCTTTCGTTTTCCAGTATTCCTCTTAAAATGCTCCTTCTTTTGTTTTCCAGTATTCCTCTTAAAATGCTCCATCTTTCGTTTTTCAATATTCCTCTTAAAATGTTCCTTTTTTATTTTTCCAGTATTCCTCTTAAAATGCTTCTTCTTTTATTTTTCAGTATTCTTCTTAAAATGCTCCTTTCATTTCTCCAGTAATCCTCTTAAATGCTCCTTCTTTTATTTTTCAGTATTCTTCTTAAAATGTTCCTTTCATTTCTCCAGTAATCCTCTTAAAATGCTCCTTCTTTCGTTTTCAGTATTCCACTTAAAATGTCCTTTCTTTCGTTTTTCCAGAATTCCTCTTAAAATGCTACTTCTTTCACTTTTCCAGTATTCCTCTGAAAATGCCCCTTCTTTCATATCATTTCCCTCCCTGGTTTAATTTTTTTCGCTTCAGTATTCCGTTTCAAAAGCTTCCGTTTCTTATCAATAAAAACTCGTCACTCAACAATCTAACCTAAACCTGTTTCATCGTAGTTTCTCCCCCCAAGATTCATGTACATCGTTTCTTCATCATACCGTTTTTAAAAGTTTATGTTTCTATCAGTGAACTCGTCGCCAAACTGTCTACCAAAATCTGTATCTGGTCTCAGTCTACTTCTGCTTGGACCTCTCTCTACTTTTCTTCTTCATCTACTGCGTTTCTTTGGTATCCCATTTCAAAACCTTCTGTTTCTACATATTTGGTTTGTTTGGTCTATTTCTTTGGTTTCTTTGGTTTTCTTTGTTTTCTTTAGTTTGGTGTATTTCTTTGGTTTCTTTGGTTTTCTTTGGTTTGGTCATAGACTCCGTATCCTTGACAGGTGTCGGTGGAACCGCCTAAATACTAGGCGGGCAAACTCTCAAAAAAAAAAAAAAACTTTGTTTTTTTACCTAGCCTCACCAAATTTTGCATGTACCCCCCACTGGTAATGCGCATGGACCCATGAAGTCACATTTCATTTCAGTTCGTTTTAGTATCAATAAGATATGAAAAAAAAACTTAAGCATCGCTAAAACACAACACTATAACATCTCTTCTGCCCGTTCAGTTTCTGCTTTTTAAAGCCACTCTTGCTTGAGAGAGAGAGAGAGAGAGAGAGAGAGAGAGAGAGATTTACATAGATTTACATAGAAAATCAGACCACACAGACCCCATGGTCCAGACTTGGTGGTCTGTCCTTAAACCTAAGTGATTTTACATTAATCAGAAGACTCCAAAACGTTGCATTTCTACTCTAGTTGATATTAAGTTGAAGGAAGTGACGGTCGAGCTTATTTTTGAAGGAGTCAATCGTGTTACACTGGACCACTGATGGTGGAAGCTTATTCCATTCTCGCACTACAACGTTGGTGAAGAAAAATTTGGTGCAATCTGAATTTACTTGTCTACATCTGAGTTTTACGCCATTGTTCCTCGTGCGCAGACTGTCATCGATCATAAACAATGTTGATCTGTCTACATTCGTGAAACCATTAAGTATTTTAAAACATTCGATCAATTTTCCTCAGGCGACGTTTCTCAAGAGAGAACATGTTAAGGATAGAAAGCCTTTCTTCGTAGGATTTGTTGCGCAAGGAAGGGATCATTTTCGTTGCCCGACGCTGAACACCTTCTAATTTAGCAATATCCTTAGCATGGTGGGGGGACCAAAACTGTACCGCATATTCCAAGTGGGGTCTGACTAAACTGTTGTAGAGCGGGAGTATTACATCTTTATTCTTGAATACAAAGTTTCTTTTAATGAAGCCCAACATTCTGTTCGCTTTATTTGCTGCATCGATGCATTGCTGTGAGAATTTGAGGTTTGACGCGATTTTGACCCCCAAGTCTTTGACGCATTGAACGCTTTTGAGTTTAACGCCGCGCATTTCGTATTCGAACTTCTTATTCCTCGTTCCAACTTGAAGGACCTGGCACTTGTCTACGTTAAAGGGCATCTCCCATCTATCCGACCAAGCTGAAATTTTGTGCAAATCCTCTTGGAGGCTTTGCCTGTCTTCGTCAGTGAGAACCGAGTTACCAATCTTTGTGTCGTCTGCAAATTTACTAATGCGGTTATTGAGTCCAACATCCACGTCGTTGATGTAAATAATGAAGAGCACTGGGCCAAGGACCGAGCCCTGAGGGACGCCACTAGTGACAGGCGCCCACTCTGAGTTAAATCCGTCAATCACTACTCTTTGTTGTCTGTTGCTCAACCAATTCGCGATCCATTGGTTTACTTGACCGTCAATACCTATTTGCTTTAATTTGTAAAGTAATTTATGATCAAACGCTTTCTGGAAATCAAGATAGACTACGTCCAGTGATTTGGTTACGTCATAAACAGTGAAGAGGTCGTTATAAAAGGTTAATAGGTTTGATAGGCAGGATCTTTTGTTTCGGAAGCCATGTTGTGAGTCCCCAATCAATGAGTGGCTTTCAAGGTAACTCACAATTTTGTCTCTAATTATGCCTCAAGTAGCTTACCTACAACCGAAGTTAGACTAATGGGCCTGTAATTACCTGGTACTTTTTGTCTCCTTTCTTGAAAATCGGTGTCACGTTAGCCTTTTTCCAATCTGAAGGGACGATGCCTTGTCGCAAGGACATATTGAATACGGTTGTGAGGGAGGAGTATTTCGCTCTTCGTTTCTTTCAGCAGAGTTGGATATACTTTGTCAGGTCCAGGACTTTTATTTGTTTTAAGTGAATGGAGAGCTTTAAGGACTTCATCGGTTGTTATTTCAAAATTAGGCAATGCATGCTCGAGATTTACAATAGTACTGGTGTTGGTGGTAGCGAGAGGAAGACTGTTAGTATTAAACACCGAGGAAAGTAATTGTTTAAGAGGTTTGCAATGTGTTGGCTGTCAGTCACTAGTGCACCGTCGCTGTTTGTTAAAGGTCCAATACCACTTTTGATCGCCTTTCTGTTGTTTATGTAACTGAAGAAAGATTTCGGGTTATTTTACAGTTGGCTGCAATATTTTCTTCATATCTACGCTTTGCCTGACCTACTAGTCTTTTTAATCGTCGCCTGGCATCATTATAGAGTCTAATGTTCTCGGGCGTGCTTTGTTCTTTCTTTAACCTGTAAAACAATTTTCTCTCATTGACTGATTGTTTAATTTCGCTATTAAACCACGGTGGGCTTTTATTAGTGTTAATTCGCTTCTCGCACAAGGGGACGAATGTGTTCTGCTGAGTGAGTAAGTGATTGTTAAGGCTTAGCCAGGCTTCCTCTACGTTGCCGTCATCTGAGCGTTGTCTTTCTGTTCGTTTTGTCTGATTTCTACGAAGTTAGCTCTTTTGAAATTGGGCACCTTTACTTTATTTTCAGTCACTGATGATTGAGCTTTAATGTCGACGCGCACTAATTTATGATCGCAAGAACCGAGGTGTTCTCCTACCGTGACACTACTGACAAGGTTATCTTGGGTCGTTATAACAAGGTCGAGTATATTATTTTGTCGAGTTGGCTCAGAAACCATTTGGCTTAGATAATTTTCTTCTAGAAATTCGATCATTCTATGTGACTCGCCTTCTGTACCTGACAGTGTCGCCCAGTCGAAATGGGGAGGTTAAAGTATTCTAATATCAGTGAGTCGTTGTTATTAAATGACTGCCTTAAGACGCTGTACATTTCAAGGTCGTCATCGAGTGATTGCCCGGAAGGCCTGTAGGTGACAGATATATTTAAATTGACTTTTGCAGTGTTTACTCGCACGCACAAATGTTCAACGTTACTGTTTCCCGGTGTTTTGTCGGTGGGTTGCAAATAGCTTTTGACATAAAGGGCGACGCCACCGCCTCTACGGTTTACACGATCTTTGTTGAAGAGTCTGTAGCCATCTATGTTGTATTCGGAACTTAAATCAATATTTGTGGTGTCGATAAATGTTTCGGTTATAGCAATTATGTCAAAATTTTCTGTTAAAGCAAGACATCTCAGTTCATCAAATTTGTTTCTTAGGCTACGCGCATTGAAACTAAGGATTTTAAGTTATCTAGAGGCTTGGTAATACAGGTGGTGGTACTTGCGGGATCACGGTTACGGTTTGTTGCGATGCACGGCGTCTATTTACACGGGCGGGGTGGAGGGACGTGGCCGTGACTCGTTTTTGCTCGGATGACACGCACTGCTTCGTTGAGGAGCCTTCCGAGTCTGGCTGCCCCGATGGGAGAAAGGTGCAATCCGTCCCTGTGGAAAAGTTCATTTTGTCCATAGAAATTGTCCCATGCGTTTAGGAACTCCACGTCAAGCTCCCTGCAAAGAGTCTGTAAGCGGTTGTTTAGGCTGAAGGCCTTACTGAAAAAGTCGCTCTCCGCCCAAGTCCGTGGTAGAACTCCTGAAATCAAAATGTTAGGGGATTTAGTCTTATACTGCTGGATGAGCCTACGGTACTTCTCCAGGAGTTCCTCAGACCGGGTCGTGGTGACGTCGTTCGTACCTGTGTGGATAACAAACAGTGAATCATTAGTAGCCTGGGGGGAGATCTCCTCAAGAGCAGCAGTTATGTCGTCGATCCCAGCACCAGGATAGCAATAGTTCCGTCTTCGACGAGGAACTCTGCCGCAGAACTCAACGACCTGCTGGCGAATCATGGAGTCACCCACCAGGAAGGTGCTCTCCTACTCGTCCTCCTCCTCCAGAATGGCAGAGAGAGAGAGAGAGAGAGAGAGAGAGAGAGAGAGAGAGAGAGAGAGAGACATACTAAAAAATGTTAGCCTAATGCATCTCCAGACCGATTTCTTTTGCGGTGAGTGCATTTATAGATATACTTTTTATTTTTCCCTTATTATCCTTACCGCTTATCCAGTTTCATGCTCCCTGTTACTTATATTAGACTCCAGTTCTGAATAGCTATCTGTAATACATTATTGACTCATAAGTCCACGAAGAATTTAAAGAGATAGTGGTATTTTATTAAGGATGTGAGGAAACCAGTGTTGTAGGTGGAATTCCTCAAGTGGAGAGAGAGAGAGAGAGAGAGAGAGAGAGAGAGAGAGAGAGAGAGAGAGAGAGAGAGAGAGAGAGAGAGAGAATTATTTCTCTTAAGAAAAAAAGTTACTGCAAAATAATAGCCTAGTTTTCTGAAATGCATAATAATAATTTAGTATTCGTAAATGCAAAATAATAGCCTATATAGTTTCATAGATGCAAAAAAATCACTTAGTATTCTTAAATGCAAAATAATAGCTAGTATTCTTAAATGCAAAATAATAGCCTAGTATTTCCTAAATGGAAATTAATAGTTTAGTATTCCTAAATGCAAAATAATAGCCTAGATTCCTAAATGCAAAATAATAGCTTAGTTTTCCTAAATGCAAAATAATAGTTTAGTATTCCAAAATGCATAATAGCTTACTAGTTTCCTAAATGCAAAATAATAGCCTAGTATCCTAAATGCAAAATAATAGCTTTGTATTCGTAAATGCCAAATGATTGCTTGGTGTTCCTAAATGCAAAATAATAGCCTAGTGTTCATGAATTCAAATTAATAGCATATTATTCCTAAATGCTAAATAATAGTTCATGAATGCAAAATAATAGCCTGGTTTAACTAAATGCAAAATTATAAGCTAGTGTACACAGTAAAATTATAATGTATTTGTCTTGACTAATTCATTGGGTAATATTATTAGCAAGTTATTACAGATTGTAAAACTCTTTCCACTTTTAATCTGTCACAGAAGTTGTAGATACGGTATAACATGCAGAAAACCTTACACCATACGAATAAAATCCAATAGTATTCTTCGAAACAACTCACCTCGTTCCCAGGAGATCACGACCCCAGGTTAAGAACCGCTGAATTAGAAGCAAGAAACAATAAAACAATATCAGCGGCAGGAAGGGAGGGTAACACGGGTTACTACCTACTTGAAGCACTGGGTGTTCGTTACTAACCGACTATGCGCGAGTGTTGCCGCCTATCCAGCGACCTGTTGCGGCAAAGCCCTCCCGACACCCGTCAAGGATATGAGTCTATGGTTTGGTCTATTTCTTTGGTTTTCTTTGGTTTGGTCTATTTCTTTGGTGTCTTTGGTTTTCTTTGGTTTCTTTGGTCTATTTCTTCGGTGCGTTTCTATTTCTTTGGTATCTCATTTCAAAAGCTTCTGTTTCTATTCACCCTACACTTCACCAAAATCTGCCCTCAATATGCTTCTACTTTGGCCATCCCCTATCTCTTCCTTGCCCATCCTTTTGATAATTCGTTTTTTACATACAGCTAACCCTCTTCAGCATTATTCAATACGTTCTTTCCTCCTCCTCTATGTGTATCCAATTATAAAAGCGAATGTTTCTATTCACTCAAAAGTCCACCAAAATCTCTATCTGCTCTCAGTTTGCTTCTATTCTGACCTTTCTCTACCTTTTAATTGTCATCTACTACGTTTCTTTGGTTTACCATTTCAAAAGCTTCTGCTTCTATTCACTCAAAATTCCACCGAAATCTATATCTGCTTTCAATTTATCTTTTTTTTTCTGGCTATTCTTTTTATAATTCGCTTTTACACAAATCTATCCATTTCCAGCATCGCCCATCCCGTCCTTTCCCTCCTCCTCTATGCGTCCAGCCCGTGCTAGTGCCGCTAAACAAATACTCTATAGCGGTCTAGCCTCTTCTCCCTTCCTCTCCTCAACACTTCGCTCACCCTCCTCTCGTCACGCTCCATATAATCCTTTCAGAGTAATTTCTCACTCGCCACATTACTCCCCTTCGCCTATTCTGTCCCTGTCCCTTTCTACCCTGTATTTCACGCTCAAAGGGGATCACGCACCTCTCGCTTTTACTTATCTCACAGGATTATATATATACACATGGATGCAGAAGGACACGTGGAGGCTGACAAAAGGCAACTCGGCTTACACGTGGCAGTACCTTCTTAGTTGTTATTCCCCACACGCCACACTGCCGCTCCTTATGTAAGTCTTTCCCAATACAAATGCGTTTTAACATGACTTACCTCACAAGATTATATAGACACACGGATACAGAAGGATATATGAAGGCTTACGAAAGGGAAATTGGCTTACACATAGGCCTACAATCTTATAGCCGACTGAGCTCTTACATCAGTTTAGTCGTGGCTCGCTCGGGGAGCTCTCTGGCCGCAGCGCTGACAAATTTGAAGTAGTACGTAGGTGACACATGAGGGAGAGAGTGATGTATTCGGGGTGATGCGGCAGCGCTGTGAAGAGGCTCGGGCCACACCCAGACTGACTTCATAAATGTGTCGGACTATAGTTGTTGTTCCCTTGCATGTACCACCGCGCCACACCCTGAGATATTCTTTTTTTTCCAGTACAAAAAACGTTCCATATTGCTTCTTTTCGTTTTGATGTTCTCTGGTTTATTTGGTCTATTTCTTTGGTTTGTTGCTATTTCTTTGGTATCTCATTTCAAAAGCCTCTGTTTCTATTCACTCTAAACTCCACCAAAATCTGCCCTCAATATGCTTCTACTTTGACCATCCTCTACCTCTTCCTCGTCCATTCTTTTGATAGTTCGTTTTTTACATACATCTAACCCTCTTCAGCAGTATCCAATACGTTCTTTCCCTCCTCCTCTATGTATATCTCATTTTAAAATCGTCTGTTTCTGTTCACTCAAAAGTCCACCAAAATCTCTATCTGCTTTCAGTTTACTTCTATGCTGACCTTTCTCTACCTTTTCTCCTTCATCTCCTTCATCTCTAATCAAGGTCACGTTTAAATATGCAAAGGTGTCATGTAACGTCCTCGCCCGACACTAATAAACACATTACACCTTTTCTACTATCAGCTACGTATTTCCCGCCCCTCTTTCATCTAACTTTCTCCTCCTAACACCGGAATCACAGTAGCATTATCTACCTTTTGCCACGTATGTCATGCCTCTCTTTCTTTCGTCTAACTTTTTCTACTACAATAAAAAAACACAGTAACTTTCTCTACCACTGGCCATGTAAGTCGCCTCTTCCATCTCCCTCACTCCCCCTAACACCAGTAAACAGTGTAACCTTCTCTACCACTGGCCATGTATTTTACGCCTCTTCCTTTTGTCTAACTCTCTCCCCCGAACAACGGAAACCCAGTAACATTTTCTATCTATGTCCACCTATTCCATGGCTCTTGCCTTCATCCAACACCGGTAAACACAGTAATTTTTTCTTCCAATGGCCAAGATTTCACGACGCTTTTCTGTACAGGCCCACAGACCCTCATCACTCAATCCATTACCATCACCGATAGGCACTCACTCATACCACCACGTCCACAACCTCACCGATTCTCTCGTACTAACTCATTCAAACCAACACACCAAATAGCCTCACCCAACTACACATTACCGCCTCTCCTCCTTACATATCCACAGACCCTTAACACTCCCTCCATTACCATCACCGATATCCACCCACTCACAGCACCACGTCTCACAACCTCACCGACTCTCTCGTACGAACTCACTCAAACCAACACAGCAAACCAACCTATGTATTTACCACTTCTCTTCTTTACAAGCCCATAGACTCTTACCACTTCATCCATTACCTTCTCCGCCATTCCCTCACTCACAGCACCACGTCCCACAACCTCACCGACTCTCTCGTACGAACTCATTCAAACCAACACAGCAAACCAACACAACCACCTATGTATTTACCGCTTCTCTTCTTTACAAGCCCATAGACTCTCATCACTCCATCCATTACCATTCCCGACATCCACTCACTCACAGCACCACGTTGACAACCCCATAATCCTCTCGTACGGACTCACTCAAACCAACACACCAAACCAAACCAGCCACTACACTGCCACCAGTTCCTTCCCACACGTTTCCCAACAGAGAGAATAATGCTTCCATCACCGGGAGTTCAATATGATATTTTCCTCCGACTTCCTCTGCCACAACCTTCATGGGAGACAATACACCTTGCAGCCTCCCAATAGTCGGAGCCAGTAGTGGGTAATATTCTTATTAAACAATTCGGCGCCCAAGCACACACACATATTTGACAGTTTTCGTATGGGTTGTGGGCCTTTCCGTGGGTAGTTTTGTGAGCCTGGTGGTTGTGTGACAAAGCTTCTGCAGCATGAACGTTAAAACACACTCATGAGAACACGATCTCTCTCTCTCTCTCTCTCTCTCTCTCTCTCTCTCTGTCTGTCTGTCTGTCTGTCTGTCTGTCTGTCTGTCTGTCTCTCTCTCTCTCTCTCTCTCTCTCTCTCTCTCTCTCTCTCTCTCTCTCTCTCTCTCTCTCTCTCTCTCTCTCTCTCTCTCTCTCTCTCTCTCTCTCTCTCTCTCTCTCTATCTATCTATCTATCTATCTATCTATCTATCTATCTATTTATCTATCTGTCTATCTATCTATCAATCTACTTATCTATCTATCTATCTATCTATCCATCTATCTATCTATCCATCTATCTATCTATCTATTTATCTATCTATCTCTCTGAAGGCTGGCTTAGAGCTCTTGGCCGAGGTTCCTTTCGCTGTTAATTGTACGATAAAGAAAAAAATCCCCAAGTCTGAAAACACTCGACCAAACTTATTACTTGTGGCCTTTTTTTTGTTGATAATCTCGTTTACCATTTTTTAGGGCTACTTTTTTTTCTTACTACGCTGCCGGAAGATAAGACGGAGGAGGAGGAGGAGGAGGAGGAGGAGACGGAGGCAGAAGAGAAGACGGAGGCGGAGGCGCAGGATGAGTAGGATGAGGAAAAGAAGGAGGAGGAGGAGGAGGAGGTTGAGGAGGAGGAGGAGGAGGTTGAGGAGGAGGAGGAGGAGGAGGAGGTTGAGGAGGTAGAGGACGAGGAGCAGAAGTAAGAAGAAGAGGAAATGGAGGAGCATAAAACGACAAAGAGACGGAAAAGGAGGAGCGAATAAGAGTAGCAAAAAGTGGAGAGAGGGAGGGAGGGAGGCTTATGTTTGAGTGCAGGAGGAAAGGTAGGCGGAGAGGAGAGGAGAGAAGAGGAGAGGAGAGGATAGGCAAGGAGCGGAGGCCTCGTCTAAGTAGGAAGTTGTGTCAGCGTAGGAGTGCGGAGGTTTCTCAAAAGTCGTATTTCCAAGAGATTTTTTCCCCCTCAGTCGTTCGCATTTACTCCCATTCCTCTTCCTCTCGTTTCCTGTTCATTCTCCTTTGTCAGCTGCTACGCACTTCAGCCAGAAATCAATTAAGGTGAGGGTGTATTGCCCGAATTTCCGCTCCACTATATCTCTACATAACCACAGCGTGTCACGAAACACGATAAATTAGTCCAGGCAAGGAAAGGGTTTTGCCGGCGCCGGGGATCGAACCCACGACAACGAGATGGTAAAGTCACTCTTTAACCACTCACAGATTGAGTTAGGGGAGGTTCGCCCATAAGGCGGGTCTGGCACAACAAAGGTGGGCGCATAAGTTATAGCTGCGCGTGACTGCGGTGGTCATCTCCGATTCGTTGGCCATTTGAGCCTGTGGTGGTGGGTAAGAACCAGTCACCCCGGGACACGGGCCAATGTGAAATTCATGATTGCCACAGTTTACCTTCCCAAGGTTTCCCCGGGCACCCCTTCATCGACCAGCCTGCCTCGTCGGAGTGGCTGCGTGTGCTGCTGACGTGTCCTTGCCGGCTGCTGGAACGTGTCGGAATACAAAATCAGGTGAAGCCACGACGACATAAGTCACGCCGAACACTGCAAAGAAACGCGCGTCCCGCAGGAGAACGAAAAGTTGGGTGAGCTGCACACCGACTGCCCGGATAGGGATTCGAACCCGGGCCCGCGGAATAGTAGACAGGCACGCTGACCACTAGACCACGGAGGCGCCTAAAATATCGATTGCCAATATTCAATTTTCCCGCGTTGAAGTTACACAACAATTACCGTCTCTGTTTTCTTCTTTCTATGTGCCTCGGGTCTTTGTCAAGCACTCCTGCTCAGCTCACGTTTGGCAGACATGGGTTGAGTGCCGCCAGGCTAACATGTGTATTATATAAGACTTATCACTCGACGACATCGGGAATGAACCTCCGGCAACGTACACACTCAGACATAATCACGCTTGGAAACTTCATCAGCTCTAATGAAGTCTATATATTGCTAGTTTATTATGACATGTTTTCTCTTTCCCCTCATTACAAAGTGCACGGTTATCTATTTTCCACTTAATAAAACGCATTTCTAGAAACTTAGAGAAAACTATTTTGTGCCAAGCTTTCTTCCTATTGAAACTTCCACCTTCCTTCCCTTCACGAGAAATATTTTCAAAGAGAAACGCCGCGACCGTATCCACTCAAGGCTTGGGGCGAGGCGAGGCAAGACGCGCGTTTGTTATCAGTGTTCGGCGTGACTTGTGTCGTCGTGGCTTCACCCAATTTTGGATTCCGACACGGTAAGGACGCGTCGGCAGCCACTCCGACGAGGCAGGCGGCGGCAACAACAAACATGCGGGAAATAACAATAAGGCAACACAAACAGAGAGAAAGAAGACCAGATAAAACACTTGCTCGCTTCCTGGAACTTCAGATAGACACTCGCACGACGGCCGTGACTAAAAACATCAGAGTGAATAATTAACAACGACGAGGCTCACCCGTACACACACACACACACACACACACACACACACACACACACACACACACACACACACACACACCTGTTGACTTGACGAATGTATCATTGATCAGCATATCTTCAATATATCAATAATAATATACATGTCACATCTTAGGATTAGTAGTAGTTATAATAGTAGTAGTAGTAGTAATAGTAGTAGTAGTAGTTGTAGTAGTAGTAGTAGTAGTAGTAGTAGTAGCTGTAGTAGTAGTAGTAATAATAGTAGTTGTAGTAGTAGTAGTAGTAGTAGTAGTAAAGATGATAGAAAATAGTACAACCAAAAATAAATAAACAAAACACCACCACCAACAACAACAACGACACCATAGAAGGCGAAAAAAACGACGACGAAGATGGTGACGGAGGCAGAGGAGGAGAAGGAGGAGGAGGAGGAGGAGGAGGAGGAGGAGGAGGAGGAGATGGAATTCCAAGCCCCTCCCACAACCTGCACCTCTTCGGAAACTTGCTCAGAAATAATCCGCCGCCACGTCATGAGCAGACCAAGAGCCCCGGAAGAGGTACTGGAGGAGGGTCACGGGAGGAGGAGGAGGAGGAGGAGGAGGAGGCAGGGGGGGAGGAGGGGACATAAGAGAAGGAAGATGGGGATGAGGGTGATGATAAATATGATGATGAAGAGGAGGAGAAGAAGGAGGAGGAGTATGAGGAAGAGGAGAATGAGAAGGTAGAGGAGAAGAGAGAGGAGGAGGAGGAGAAATAGGACTAGGAGAAGGGGGAGGAAGAGGACTAAGAGAACGAGGAGGAAGAGTATGAGGAGGAGGAGGACGATTAAGAGGAGACGGAGGAGGAGGAGGAGGAGGAGGAGGAGGAGGAGGAGGAGGAGGAAGGAGTGAGATGGTCTTGGGCGCATAAATCATCTAGGGAAACGTTAACAAAAATGGGCGCGAGAAAACTCCTCTAAAAAAAAAAAAAAAAAAAAACGGATTTGGGTATATTATTAACCTATCAGAACGTCCTTTTCTATTTAGTAGGCACGCAAGTAAGAAAGAAAACACACACACACACACACACACACACACACACACACACACACACACACACACACACACACACACACACACACACACACACACACACACACACACCTTAAAGAAATATATATAAAACAAGACCAGAACATTGAGAAAAGAAAAACCCGTACATGATATCATTTCTGCGAGGGTCGAGAGAGACGAAAAAAGAAACACAGTATAGGACGAGGGGAAGGAAGGAAGGAAAGAGTGAAATAGAATAACCGATAAAGAAGAGAGAGAAAGGAAAGAAAGAAACGAAAACGGCGAAGGGGGGCGGAGAAGGAAGAAGGAGATGAGAAAGAGGGAGAGAATGAAATACTTGATAAAGGTGAGCGGAAAGAGAGAGAAAGAAAACTGTGCATGAAATAATGAACAGGAGAGAGAGAGAGAGAGAGAGAGAGAGAGAGAGAGAGAGAGAGAGAGAGAGAGAGAGAGAGAGAGAGAGAGAGAGAGAGAGAGAGAGAGAGAGAGAGAGAGAGAGAGAGAGAGAGAGAGAGAGAGAGAGAGAGAGAGAGAGAGAGAGAGAGAGAGAGAGAGAGAGAGAGAGAGGGTCGAGGGCATGAAAGGAAAAGATGAAGAGAGAGAGAGAGAGAGAGAGAGAGAGAGAGAGAGAGAGAGAGAGAGAGAGAGAGAGAGAGAGAGAGAGAGAGAGAGAGAGAGAGAGAGAGAGAGAGAGAGAGAGAGAGAGAGAGAGAGATATAGAGAGAGAGAGAGAGAGAGAGAGAGAGAGAGAGAGAGAGAGAGAGAGAGAGAGAGAGAGAGAGAGAGAGAGAGAGAGAGAGAGAGAGAGAGAGAGAGAGAGAGAGAGAGAGAGAGAGAGAGAGAGAGAGAGAGAGAGAGTGTATTGAAATTATGGCCCCGTTATCCGTAGACTTATTGTACTTTTGCCTCCTGATTTTTATCGATTTCGCTAACTGTGTGTGTGTGTGTGTGTGTGTGTGTGTGTGTGTGTGTGTGTGTGTGTGTGTGTGTGTGTAATTCACCACGGCCTGATCGCGAGCAGCAGGTAATGATCGTAATCGGTAGCAGGTACCCTGCCCACAGAGCAAGTGCTCATTTAGTCGATCTCTGGGTACTGCCAGGACCTCACACACCACACACTCCATCCCCCTTGCTTAAGGGGGGGCAGTAACCTCTCCTTTTTTTTTTTTTTTACAACAAAGGAGGCAGCTCAAGGGCACAAAAATAAGAAAACAATAATAAAAAAAGCCCGCTACTCGCTCCTCCTAAGAAATAAATAAAAGAAGTGTCCAAAATCAAGGTCTAATTCGGGAGGAGAGATGTCCTGATACCCTCCTCTTGAAAGAGTTCAAGTCGTAGGCAGGAGGAAATACAGATGAAGGAAGATTGTTCCAGAGTTTACCAGCGTGGGGGATGAAAGAGTGAAGATGCTGGTTAACTCTTGCATAAGGGGTTTGGACAGTATAGGGATGAGCATGAGTAGAAAGTCGAGTGCAGCGGGGCCGCGGGAGGTGGGGAGGCATGCAGTTAGCAAGTTCAGAAGAGCAGTCAGCGTGGAAATATCGATAGAAGATAGAAAGAGAGGCAACATTGCGGCGGAATTTAAGAGGTAGAAGACTATCAGTATGAGGAGGAGAGCTGATGAGACGAAGAGCCTTAGCCTCCACTCTGTCCAGAAGAGCTGTATGAGATGCATGAGATGCATATTCCATACGAGGGCGGACAAGGCCCCTGTATATGATAGCAACTAGCAGGGAGAAGAACTGGCGGAGACGGTACAGAACGCCCAGCCTCGAGGAAGCTGAATTAGTAAGAGATGAGATATGAAGTTTCCAGTTGAGATTTTGAGTTAAGGATAGACCGAGGATGTTTAGTGTTAAGGAAGGTGATAGCTGAGTGTTGTCATAGAATACGGGATAGTTGTTTGGAAGACTGTGTCGAGTGGATAGGTGGAGAAACTATGTTTTTGAGGCGTAGAAGGACACCAGGTTCCTCTTGCCCCAATCGGAAATAAAAGTAAGGTCTGAGGCTAAGCGTTCTGCAGCCTCCAGCCTTGAGTCGTTAAGTTCCTGTAGGGTGGGTCTTCTATTAAAAGAAGTTGAGTAATGCAGAGTGAAGTCATCGGCGTAAGAATGGATAGGACAGTTCGTTTTGGAAAAATCAATAATGAAAAACAGAAAGAGAGTGGGAGATAGGACAGATCCCTGCGGGACAGTACTGTTAATAGATTTACGGGAAGAACAGTGACCTATCAGTGACCTATCAGCAGAAATAGAACGGTCGGAAAGAAAACTGGAGATAAAGGTACAGAGAGAAGGATATAAACCGTAGGAGGGTAGTTTGGAAAGCAAAGATTTGTGCCAGACCCTATCAAACGCTTTTGATATGTCCAGCGCAATAGCAAAGGTTTCACCGAAACGACTTAGAGAGGATGACCAAGAGTCAGTTAAGAAGGCTAGAAGAATGTCCCTTGCGGAACCCATACTGGCGATCAGATAGAAGATCAGAAGTGGAAAGGTGCTTTTGAATCTTTCGGTTAAGGATTGATTCAAAAGCTTTAGATAGACAAGAAAGTAAAGCTATAGGACGGTAGTTTGAGGGATTGGAACGGTCACCCTTCTTAGGCGCAGACTGTATGAAGGCATACTTCCAGCAAGAAGGAAAGGTAGATGTTGACAGGCAGAGGCGAAAGAGTTTGACCAGGCAGGGTGACAGCACAGAGGCACAGTTTTTAAGGACAATAGGAGGCACTCCATCAGGTCCATAGGCCTTCTGAGGATTGAGGCCAGAGAGGGCATAGAAAACATCATTTTGAAGAATCTTCATCACAGGCATAACGGAGTCCGAGGGGGGATGAGTAGGAGGAATATGCCCAGAATCGTCCAGAGTGGAGTTTTTAGAAAAAGTTTGAGAGAAGAGTTCAGCCTTAGAGATAGATGAGACGGCAGTGTTGCCGTCAGGACTGAGGAGTGGAGGGAAAGATGAAGAAGAGAAATTGGAGATGTTTTTGGTTAGATGCCAGAAGTCACGGGAAGAGTTAGAGAAAGCAAGGTTTTGACATTTTCTATTAATGAAAGAGTTTTTGGTTAGTCGGAGAATAGATTTGGCACGATTCCGGGCAGAAATGTAAAGTTCATAATTAGCATTAGTTTGAAGGCTCTGGTACCTTTTGTGAGCTGCCTCTCTATCATTGACAGCACGAGAACAAGCGTGATTAAACCAAGGCTTTTTAGCGTGAGGAGTAGAGAAAGAACGAGGAATGTATGCCTCCATTCCAGAGACAATCACCTCTGTGATGCGCTGAGCACACACAGAGGGGTCTCTATCCTGGAAGCAATAATCATTCCACGGGAATGGAAAAGTACATCCTCAGGTCGTCCCACCGAGCTGAAGCAAATGCCAGAAGCATCGCCTTCGGTGGGTCCAGAGGGTGTACAGGAGCGATAGGACAGGATGCAGAAATAAGATTGTGATCGGAGGAGCCCAACGGAGAGAACAGTTTGACAGAATAAGCAGAAGGGTTTGAGGTAAGGAAGAGGTCTAGAATGTTGGGCCGGTCTCCAAGACGGTCGGGAATACGTGTAGGGTGCTGGACCAACTGCTCTAGGTCGTTGAGAATAGAAAAATTGTAGGCTTGTTCACCAGGATGGTCTGTGAGTGAGGATGAAAGCCAAAGCTGGTGGTGAACATTGAAATCTCCTAGGATGGAGATTTCAGCGAAGGGAGTGGGTCAAGATGTGCTCCACTTTAGAATTCAAATAGTCAAAGAATTTTACATAGTTGGTAGAGTTAGGTGAGAGATAAACAGCACAGATGTATTTAGTAATAGAATGACAGTGAAGTCTTAACCAGATGGTGGAAAATTCAGAAGAGTCAAGGTTGTGGGCGAGAGCAAGTGATGTATGTGCGCACGTATGCGCAACATCCAGATTTGGATTGAAATTTATGATAGATAGAGTAGGATGGACCCGCGTATAGATTGCTGTCAGTATCCTCAGAAAACTGTGTTTCGTTAAGGAATAGAAGGTGAGGTTTATAGGAGGAGAGATGATGATCCACAGATTGAAAATTTTAACGAAGACCGCGAATGTTGCAGAAATTGAGAAGAAAGAGGTTCGAGGAGTTATCAAGACACCTCTAGGTTCGGCAGCCAGAAGGTGAGTCAACCCTGGGAATTTAGGTCCCCCAGTCGGGACCTCCAGCTTGGTGAATGCGCCATTTTGAAATTTTAATTTTGGGAAAAGGTGTATATGTTGTGTGAATGTAGTGTGGTGTGGATAAAGAGAGGATCTGTCTTTAGAGAGCATGCTGAACTACTCTCCGGTGTTGGTGAGACAATAGGGAAACGGTTAGTGAGGACATGGGAAGGGTCTTGAGGGCTTCAGGTCCCTTCTCACCTCCCATATATATATAGGAGTGGCTTATATATATATATATATATATATATATATATATATATATATATATATATATATATATATATATATATATATATATATATATATATATATATATATATATGTATATATATATATATATATATATATATATATATATATATATATATAAAGTAACGGCCCTGTGTTCAGGAGGACGCAAGTTCAATCCCGACCGGTGCCACCAAGCTGGGATTTTCAGCAGACTGAGTGGCTTAAAACTACCCACATGCTGTCCAGAAGACCACCTATCAACCGGACTCTAGATTCTAGGATCAAAGATGAGCTCTGGGAGGCATGAGCCAATGCAAGATGGCGCCACTATAAACACTCGCCTGCGCCAGAACGGGCTGGGCCGACCCATATATATATATATATATATATATATATATATATATATATATATATATATATATATATATATATATATATATATATATATATATATATATATATATATATATATATATATATATATATATATATATATATATATATATATATATATATATATATATATATATATATATATATATATATATCTCTCTCTCTCTCTATATATATATATATATATATATATATATATATATATATATATATATATATATATATATATAGTTGTCCCTCAAATAGTACGGTTTCCAATAGTACGGTTTCGGTTTTATACAGATTGTCATGAAAGATTTTTTTTTAGGATTTTTAAATTTCCTGCTTGTCGCACCAAGTAGTCCTGGCATGAGTGGCAACACTGTTCTATCAAAACACCTGCTGAAAGCACCCCAATGCATTCGAGAGAGGTGTTCACCTTGGAGAAGAATTCAGATTCAGGAGAAGTTACGTTTTGGGATGAGTTACTTTGCCGTAAGGAGAGCATACCAAGTGAATGAGAGCAGTGTTCGCTGTATCTATCATCTTGGGTCTTGGTCTTAGTTCGGGAGGTAGTTGTCCCTTTCGGTCCCAACTACAGCCTTTGAAACGGCTTATTCCCTCAGGGCAAACACCTTGAAAATCATAGTGAAAAAGAAATTCTTGCCACAGTAACTGCCAGTGCTCCAAGAGTGGAGATAAAGGCCGTCCTTTTACTAAGCCTCGTCGTTGTTATTGTAATGGCGTCTCACTCGTAGCAAAATGGCGTACGCTGATCTTCCTGATGACGTTTAACATGCATTGCTAGCTGTCCTGACTGATGAACTCCTTACAACAGGAGATTAAAAGGAAGCTGCAGTGGTTATTGTGGCAAAGAGAGGTGAAATGCAACGGAAACACTTATATGTATTTGTTTGGGCCGCCATATTTGCTGGTGACGTCATCATAGCACGAAGGCGCTCCACCTCTCAAAGCCGGGAGCCAGCAGACGTGCTGAGTTGGCAACTCGTGCTGCCGCGTCACGTGTCTGAGATCACTTGTGACGTTCTGAGAGTCCCGATTCCCTCTCTCAAAAGCAGCCCAGGAGTGTTTATTATGGGGTACCCCCATACTATTTGAGGGACGACTGTTTATATATATATATATATATATATATATATATATATATATATATATATATATATATATATATATATATATATATATATATATATATATATATATATATATATATATATATATATATATATATATATATATATATATATATATATATATATATATATATATATATATATATATATATATATATATATATATATATATATATATATATATATATATATATATATATATATATATATATATATTTATTTTACCTTGATTGAAAAATCTACCTAGTAATAAATAGCACCCATTTATTCTTCCTTCAAATGCAAAAAACTCCATCAGAATCGGTTAAGTGGTTACGCAGGAATATAAAAAATGAAGAACAGGAAAGGCAGAACCGATATATTGTTCAGAAAACTTAAACAACTACTTCCATTTTTACTCCAGCATGTTTATTGATATATGTTTATATCATTTATGGAGTCATTGTGGAGTAATACATGGTATTCACATGGCATTTTAGAGATTTAGCTTGTCCCTGGCACCCCCTTTTGTAATGTTTGCTCGAAGGCAAGGGAATCAGGAGGCACATCCTCCCTCACTGTCGCCTGGTTTGCTAATGTCCTCCTGGAAGTAATTAGCTCCATTCCCTTCTCTCCTACCTCCATGGACTGTATGATGTCTGGATCTGTTAAGAACATTTGTTGACTGCTGTCCACCCGAATCATTCGGTGGCTTTATATACACGCAAGCAGGGTCATCAGGTGTCTACATTCACCAGTGAACCATATGAGGGAGTATTTCTTCATTTTTTTGTGAAAAAAAAAAAAAAAATCAATGTGTGAGTGTATGGCAATGCAGAATGTGACTAGTCACTGGATGAGGGAAGAGGGAGCAGAAAGTCCCATAACCCTTTAAGTTTTGCAAATTTTGCGGTAAAACAAGGAGGCTGAAAGATTCATGAACATGTGAGAATTTATTGGAATATTTTGCCTTTTACGTAAAATATTTCCATCAGACGGTCCCTTTAAGATGAACACAAAAGTAGGTATTGCTTCAGTTTTTCACAAACTACACTCAGGTGGTCGACACTTTTTCCGATAAATCTCAGTGCTCTCAAACATTCCTTACTATTACTTCTGTTGCACATGACTCACTTCTGCAATAATTGTTATCATTCACTAAAATCTTGGGGTCAATATGGGCAAAGCCTCCTGTGGCAGGTAGGAGGACCCCCTCTATTAGCAGTTGGTTTTGAATTACCTTGTTAGCTTTAATTTATCTTAATACCTACCCATTCCACTAGCTAACTTGAAACTTTGAGTGGCTGAGAAATAGCTAAATTTGAAATGAATATGAAGGTAGCAAAACATCATTGGCTGAGCATTAACGTGTTCCTCTCGTACCCATGCAGCTGCAACTATTTTTTATTGCAGCAAAGAATTACTGTTACCAGATAATTTTGGTTATGAAGTAAACCTATTTTAGATGACTGGCATCTAGCCCTGATTTCAATTGACCAGGAGTGACCTACTGATTGCCACATGTCACCATGGCCTCCAATTTATTGAAATTTGGTGTTGTGGGCATTGGACAATGCTGCCCATACCGACCCAGTGACACTTTAAACGTTTGGACAGAAGAGGAGGTACTGAAGCACACAGGTCAAATGTGACCCATTTTGTCGTGCATGATAGCAGTGTGCCGCGGTGGCAGGCAACTGGGAGTGAAGCCGGTAAAAAAAAAGACTGAAACTTTACTTGAAAGTACAGGTGATTGATACATGGGGTTCTGCGCACATGCATGTAATGCGCCAAATGGGAGGCCCTGAGTATGGCTGTGTACTATGTCCTCAGCTTACATGGATGACCTTTCCTTATGAGCCATGGTTCAGTAAACCGTCAGGCAAAGAACTGAAAGGTCTCAGCAACCAATGCACCAGCCTATCCAAGCTCATCAAACAACAGAACATAACCCAATAAGACATAGGCTGAAAAGTGCATTGGGAATCCATTTCGGTAATACTTTACAAGAAGTCCGCCTCCCCCTCCGCCACTCCAGCCCCCCCTACCCCCCAACATGAACTGGGAAGAAACCACAGCGGCACTCAAGGGAACAAGAGCAAGCTTGAAGATATGACCTCTTGTACCCACAACTGGAGCAAGCTGACCTAAACACACCTAAGCTGGATTACAGTCAGACAAATTGTACTTAACCTAACATCATTTATTAAAACTCACCTGTACACACACACACCCACCCACACACCCAACCACACACACACACAAACACACACCTTTCATTGCCCTATATCCCTTTGAAATGCATCGTGGGTCCGCCTGTCTTCTGTTTAATCCCACACTTCGCTTTCCATCACATCCCCTCACTCACTATTACTCGCCACACCAAACCCTCCCCCGTGGGCGTGACGCAGCACCCACAAGCACACAAAGACAAGCACCGTGACGCAATAATGGACACGAGGACAACAAACCCATCACTGCCATTTTTCCCTTTTCCTCTCTGCCCGCCGCCCTCACCTCCACCTCCACCAGCGCCTTGAAGTTCTCCAGCTCCAGGTCCTCCGCCACCTCCAGCAGCAGGGTCTGGGCTTCGATGTTGACGGACAGCTGCATGGTGGGTGTGTGGGCGCCAGGGCGTGTGGCCGACCCTCAACAATGCCTGCCTCGCCTCCTCTTCCTCTTCGCCGCCCCGCCTGTTTGTTTACATCCACCAAGTCGACGCTCCACTCACCTCAATGATCTATTTTCCCTTATTTCCTTTCATTTTCTGTTTATTTGATAGTTTAAAATATTCCAGAAGTCTCAGAGGGGGTATTCCTTGCGTTGTGCTTAGTTTCGCTGCTCTGCATGTGTGGTGAATGCATAGAACAGAAACCGTTTGGAGAAGGAAAAAACTGAATTATCAGTCAAAATTAAATAACATCCACCCCACACATGGCCACAACGATTTAGTAGTGGCTAATTAACAGGTGCTACAGGTGTAATTAAGCAGCCTTAGAGAACATCGATCATTTGTGAGTTTAATTTATTGTTTATAGCTACTAGCCTATTGTTGTTGTTGTTTTTGTTAATAGTTTACCTCCAGCAACTCTCGTAGGCTACGTTCCACACACTTATGATCAATTAATTTTGTTATATTGAATTGTTTTGTGTTTATCTAATCGCTTATATTGTAGGCTATATATGTTGTTGTGTGTTATTTACTGTTGATTGTTTATTGTTTACCTATAGGCCTATCACCGGCAATTAAGTCTACTTCTCGGTTTGTTTATAAAGCATCAGGATTATAATCAACTTTCAGGAAGGTTTTAATTACTACTCCTTTATGTGATTATATTAAAAGTTCTTCATTGTCCGAACTTTTGTCTTGGTAGGCCTAATACGTTTTATCTGCCATGATGTGAAGTCGATTTTTTGAGGCAGGCCGCTTTCATATGGCATTTAAATCCTTATGGACTGACAGACAAAATACTTACTATGCCTTGAAGCTCAGTAACTTACATATAAATTAAAGTAATATAGAGCTGCATACCCCATGATTAGGAAAGTCAACACTCTGCACCAGACAAGGGAAATATTTATAGCTATTTACCTACGTTTAGGGCTTCCCGCTACGCAGACATTTACACAGATTTACATAGCTGTTGAGACCACACAGACAAGAATAATAAACTAGAGTAGAAATGCAACGTTTAAGAGCCTTCTGATTAATGTAAAATCACTTAGGTTTAAGGACAGACCACCTGTGGACCATGGGCCATGGGTCTGGTGTGGTTCATGTAAATCTATGTAAATCTTCCTTCTCCTCCTCCTCCTCCTCCTCCTCCTCCTCCTTTATCATCATCATCTCTTTTTTTCTTTTTTTTTCATTTTTCCTTTTCCTTTTTTCTTTTCCTTCTTTTACTTCTATTTCTTCTTCTTTTTCTTCTTCTTTTTCCTCCTCTTTCTTCTTCTTCTTCTTCTTCTTCTTCTTCTTCTTCTTCTTCTTCTTCTTTATCTCTCCCTCTCGATAGATAGAAAAATAAAGATAGACAGACAGATAGATAGATACAGATAGATAGACAGATTGATAGAAGTAGATCACATAATTATACTACCCTATTAAAAAGACATCCATTTGCTAAACCAGACAACTCTTTATACAACTTCCCTCCAAATCCTCTTTATGTCGACTCTATAACAACATTCCATAGACCTTATACATAACTGCAATTGACACTCTTTGAACCTTGTATATAGAGGATCGACGTACGCCTCGCTCCCATTCCTCGCATAGCTTAATCCTTTGTGTTGGTGAAGAAACTGGTTATTTGGTTGAACTGCTGCGGGTGACAAATATAGAGTGAAAGTGTTGAGGTTGTTGTTGTTGTTGTTATTGTTGTTGTTGTTGTTGGTGGTGGTGGTGGTGGTTGTGTCGGTGATAATTAAGTAGCTGTGAAAATGAAGGTTCTATAACAAGATCATTCTCTCTCTCTCTCTCTCGGCTACAATAACAACAACAACAACAACTGCTACTACTACTACTACTACTACTACTACTACTACTACTACTACTACTACTACTACTACTACTAGCCTACTACTACTACTACTACTACTACTACTACTACTACTACTACTACTACTACTACTACTACTACTACTATTACTACTACTACTACTACTACTACTACTACTACTACTACTACTACTAATAATAATAATAATAATAATAATAATAACAACAATAAGCTCCTCCTCACTATCTACCTGGCACCTCACTCACCTATACATCTTCTTTTTTCTCTATTTTTTTTTTCTGCCGCCTCAAGACATGTTCCAAACTTGACCTCTCCGTGTTGTGCCAGCTTTCTAGGGAGGAACGCGAGGCATGCTGGGTGCTGCCCCCCCCCCCCTCTCTCTCTCTCTCTCTCTCTTGCTTTTATTCTCACCTTCTCCATTCTCTCCCCTCTCACCATATTATACTCGTGCTGAGCGAGTCCATAACACCGTGGGCCAAGCTAATCCGCTGTAAGAATTCCTGGGCGAGACTCACCTCTTATAAACTACGCTAGCAAGGTATGTGAGATTTTCCGAGATCTCAATGTCCTCGCCACACGCATGAAGAGACTGTACTGTTTCATATTTATCTCATTTTACGCACAAACAGCAAGTAAATAAGGACGGATGATGTTGGAAATACGCCAAAAACATGCTTACGATGCATCTCTGGGCATTCAACAGCCGAGGAAAATGACGAGGGAGTGAGAATGAGGTTATAGGCACATTTATCTCATTTTAGGCACAAACAGAGAGTAAATACAGAAAAGGTTAGAAATACGCCAAAACATCCTAGAGGAGCGTCTCTGGGCATTCAGCAGCCGAAGAAAATGAGGTTATAGGCACATTTATCTCATTTTAGGCACAAACAGCGAGTAAATACGGACGGAAAAGGTTAGAAATACGCCCAAAACATGCTTACGGTGCATCTCTGGGCATTCAACAGCCGAGGAAAATGACGAGGGAGGGAGAATGAGGTTGTTGACACATTCATCTCATTTTAGGCACAAGCAGAG
This sequence comes from Eriocheir sinensis, assembly GCF_024679095.1. NCBI lineage: Eukaryota > Metazoa > Arthropoda > Malacostraca > Decapoda > Varunidae > Eriocheir > Eriocheir sinensis. The sequence continues at coordinate 13,849,125 of NC_066527.1, forward strand.
AGTAAATACGGACGGAAAAGGTTAGAAATACGCTAAAACATCCTAAAGGCGCTTCTCCGGGCATTCAACAGCCGAGGAAAATGACGGAGGAGGAGGGAAAATGAGGTTAGAGTAGGAGAAAGTGAGCAGGAGCGGGAAGGAGTGAGTGACCGACGATGGGGGACTTCCGTGAGAAAGTTTCTAAGATCTCTCAAAAGTTTACGGACACACCTGGACCGCGCGGGGCGAGACGACTGACCCGTGGCTTGAAACTGAGCGATACTTAGTGAACGAGGTGACGGAGGAAGAGTTATGTGTGTTATTTAAGCGATTTCTCCACTAATGATGATGTTATGCCAAGGAATGATTAGGAATATGCATACTTAGAAGGGCAGACGGAGCTAATATACTAAATACTCGATACTTATTGAATGAGGAGGTATTTTATGTAGGGGGAAGTGTGTTATGTGAGTTATTTCAGCGGTTTCTTCACTAAAATGATGTTATTATGCTAGGAATTATTAAGAATACGTATACTTAGAAGGGCAGACGGAGCTAATATATTAAATACTCGATACTTAGTGAATGAAGAAATATTTTATGAAGGGGAAAGAGTGTTATGAGAGTTATTTCAGCGGTTTCTTCACTAAAATGATGTTGTTTTGATAAAGAATGATTAGGAACACGCATACTTAGAAGGAGAAACGGAGCTAATCTACTAAATACTCGATACTTAATGAATGAGGAGATATTTTATGAAGGGGAAAGAGTGTTATGTGAGTTATTTCAGCGGTTTCTTCACTAAAATGATGTTGCTATGCTAAAGAATGATTAGGAATATGTACACTTAGAAAGGCAGACGGAGCTAATCTACTAAATACTCGATACTTATTGAATGAGGAGATATTTTATGAAGGGGGAAGAGTGTTATGAGAGTTATTTCAGCGGTTCCTTCACTAATGATGTTGTTATGCTAAGAATGATTATAAATATGTATACTTAGAAGGGCAGACGGAGCTAATCTGCTAAATACTCGATACTTGTTGAATGAGGAGATATTTTATGAAGGGGGAAGAGTGTTATCTGAGTTATTTCAGCGATTTCTCACCAACGATGCTGTTACGCTAGGAGTGATTAGGCATACGTATAATTAGAGAGACAACCTAGTTTGGAGTGTTGGGAAGTAATAATTAATGCACTCTACTAATGAATGAACTTAAGTAGGAAGGGAATTAGTGTTATTTTAGCGATTTCTCTATACTATTGATGTTGTTATGATTTAAAGTGAACTGCGCATATTTAGAGGGACAGACCAGGTGTGACGATTCGGAGCCAACACAAACTTAATGAATGGGCTTAAACAGAAAGAACGGACTGGGTTATTTTAGCTATATCTCTACTAATGATGCTATGCTATGAATGATAAGGAATGAGCACTATAATTTGAAGGACAGACGGAGCCGATAAACTTAATGCTTGGTACTTATTGCATGGGCTTTTTTTTTTTTTTTTTTTTTTTTACGTCTCCGCCTATTGCGCCGGTATGCTTGCTTGAGGAGCCTGGATGGTATTCGGCCCCAGCCCGTCATGGCGCAGGCAAGTGTTTATAGTGGCGCCATCTTCTCTTGGCTCATGCTACCCCCCGGAACTCGTTCTTGATTCTTGGACGGTTTCCTCTAGAGTTCGGGTTGATGGGTGGTCTTCAGGACAGCATGTGGGTAGTTTTAAGCCACTCGGCGGTGACTGAAAAATCCGAGATGGTAGCGTGGGGATTAGAACTCGTGTCGTCCATCACGTGGTGAATGTGGGCCCAGCACGCTACCACTTCAGCCACCCAGTAGAAAGGTAGTTTGTGTTATCTTAGCGATTTGTCTACTAATGATGTTGTTACGCTAGATATGATTAAGAATGCATGTAATTAATTAGATGTTGTCATGCTAAAGAGTGATAAATAATGCGTATAATTAGAGGGACATACCAAGGTAGACGGTAAACGAAGCCAATACTTAATATATACTCGATGCAGGTGAGTTAAAGTAGTTCCTCCCTTCTCCTTTGTTGTTTACTTGCAACAATAAACTATTAATCAATCATATTGATACCTAGAGGCTATATAAACCATGAGAGAGAGAAAATAAACAGAATAATATTGTTTTAAGTTTAACGATGCTTGGAAACTATGAAAGCCGTGTGAAAGAAATTAAATACACGAAATAACGATGGTAAACTCAGAGATACATAGAAAGCATCTTGGAACTATGTCAGGAATAAATAAATGATGTGAAATCCTGTTATAAAAAAATCTGGAAACTGTGTGAGAGAAGGAAGCTTGTAAATAAATAAAATAAATACAATATGAGGTTAAACTGAAAGATACATAGAAAGCATCTTGGAACTGTGTCAGAGATAAATGAATATATGATGTGAAATTCAGTTATGTAAAAAAAAATATGGAAGCCGTGTGTGAGAGAGAAGATTGTAAATAAATAAAATAAATACAATATGAGGTTAAACTGAGAGACATAGAAATTACCTTGGAATTGTGACAGAGATAAATAAATATGTGAAATTCAGTTATAAAAAAAATAAACCGTGTGTGAGAGAGAAGCTTGTAAATAAATAAAATAAATACAATATGATGCCAAATTCAGTTATGCTTACAAGGTCTGGGAGTTGTGTTAAGAGATAGAAAAATATGATATGGAATTAAGTTATAAAAAGTCCTGGAAGCTAAGAGAGAAACTTGTAAGGATAATTATATGAGCCAGCCGCCAGCGTGTCGCCCAACGTGAAATCAGCGACGCTTTCTCCAGTGCCGCGTGTGTGTGTGTTGGTGGGGCTGTGATGAACGTTTCTGGCGGCTTTCTCCTGAGTAACCAACGTTTTGTGTGGGTGCTCTGTTTTGCTCTCCTTTTTTCTTCTTTTTGTTTTGATGTTTTTGTTTTTGTTTTTGTTGTTTTGTTTTGTTCTTGTTTTTCCTTTCTTTCTTGTTTTTTGTTTTTCTTTTTTGTTTTTTTGTTTTGTTCTTGTTTTTCCTTTCCTTCTTTCTTTCTTCTTCTTTTCTTTTTTCTATTTTTTCTTTTTCTTCGTGCTACAACAACAACAACAACAACAACAACCACTACTACTACTACTACTACTACTACTACTACTACTACTACTACTACTACTACTACTACTACTACTGCTGCTACTACTTCTACTACTACTATTACAACAACAACAGTAACAACTACATCTATTATCACTTCAACTACTACTTCAACTACTACTACTACTACTACTACTACTACTACTACTACTACTACTACTACTACTACCACCACCACCACCACCACATCACCTGTTTGCGTGTTACTTTACCAAGAGGGTCAATAGATGTTTTGAAGCTCTCTGAATCCTCTCTGTTCGGTTGTTTTGGTGGGGACAGCGGGGGTCATAAAGGGTCACGAGCGGTCAGAGGTCACGGTCACGGTAAACAAGAGGTCAGGTCAGGTCAGGGAGGGTCAGGAGGCATAGCAGGTCACGCGGTTAGTTTTAATATACTGCTCTTTGTAATGTTGTTTACGTTCACTTTCTCCGTCTGTGTTTTTTTCCCTCTTATTTTTACTGGTTCTTGTTCTTCCTCCTGTTCTTGATCTGCTGGTTCTTCTAGTTATTCGTGTTCTTGATCTTTTTCTAGTTCTTAATCTGGTTCTTCTTTTCTACTCGTATTTTTTTATGGTGCTGTTGTTCTTGTTTTTCTCGTTATTTTTTCCGTGCCTGGTTTTGGCCTATAATGTTGAAAGGAGACAATTAGTTTCTGTGCGCGTTCAACGTAGATCGATAGAAGAGTGGTAAAGATAATAATACTTCCACATAGTTTCAACAGTATAACAAAATATATTTCCTACATCTTTATAAATACGGCTATTTACATATACATTTGTCTCAAGGGATGCGCGTACGTATAATACAGTTGTACTACATGTAACACTGACCAGAGCCTGTTGTGTGTGTGTGTGTGTGTGTGTGTGTGTAATTCACCAAGGCCTGATCACGAGTTGGACTCGCTTTCGCCAGCAGGTACCCTCCCGACACGAGGAAGTGCATGCTCATTATCGTCGATCTCTGGGTACTGCCAGGACCTCACACACCACACACCCCATCCCCCTTGCTCAAGAGGGGACAGTAGCCACTCCTAGTCAACGGAAAGAATCCGGCCTGAGCGGGGCTCGAACCGCCGCCTGTTTGGCCGTGAAGCCTTGAAGCGCTGCGCTCTAACCGATTGATCTACCGGAGCGGTGTGTGTGTGTGTGTGTGTGTGTGTGTGTGTAATGGTCTGATCACACAATAGTCTCACGATTGCCAACTATTACTTTTCCCGGATGAGCGACTCACAAGTGACGGATCTCTGGGTACGGGCTACGTGCTTGTGTATGTGTGACGTTTCTGGCTATTGCATAATAAATATTATAAATACACCCCTTCAAACACCGCATGCACGCTTCACACACACACACACACACACACACATTATCACATATGTCAGCCACCAGTGGCACTCAGTTGTCTGCAGTTCCCCGCCTGTCCCCATACGAGTACTCGGGCTCCCTCGCCTCACGCCTCGGGGGTCCAGGGGTTTGGTGCGGGGCTGGGCAGGGATAAACTGAAGGAGGTGGGGGCGGCGGGGAGCATAGGGTGACCCGCAAGTCAGCCCCGTGAGAGCGAGGCCCGGCGTGCCTTGAGGAGGAGGCGGCGCAGGAGGTCCATGGCCTCGGGAAGACCCTCGCCGGTGACGGCACAGGCGGGTGCAAGGCCCCAGGGCTGGGCGGGCGGCAGGTCGTGCAGGCCAAGGGCGTCAGCCATGGCGGCGGGCGTCCTGGCCCCCGGCAGGTCCTGTTTGTTGGCCAGCACCAGCAGCGGCGGCCGTGAGCGGCGCAGCGCGGCGCTCTGTGCCGCTTGCCGGCGCACCAGGACGTGCAGCTCATGGCGCGCCTCCTCCAGCCGCTCCTCGCCGCTGCTGGCATCCACCACGAACAGCACCGCGTCGGCGCCGCGCGTGTAGGCGCGCCAAAGGGGCCGCACGCGCTCAGCGCCGCCCACGTCCCATGCCACCCAGGAGCAGCCGCCGCGCCGCAAACGTTCGCAGTTGAAGCCGACGGTGGGCACAGCGTTCACGTAGTGGCCGTACTTGAGCCGCAGCAGCGCCGTGGTCTTGCCCGACGAGTCGAGGCCCACGAGCACCAGTGTGGGCGGCCCCGCCACGAGCCCCGCCAGGCCCGCCAGCCCTGCCGCCACCACGCGGCCCACGCCCAGCACGCCGCCCACGAGGCCCCGCAGCTCCTGCCCCAACAGCTGCATGTGTGGCGAGGCGCGGCGCGGCGGTGTGCGCACTGCCCGTGTCCACCTGCCAACCCGCACACAGCCACACTGGCCTGGCCGGCCGCCGCACGCCACACGCGTGCCGTGCCGCCACTCTCACATTCATCCAGGCCACCCTCCTCCTCCTCCTCCCCCTCCTTTTCCTCCTTTTCCTCAGCCATTCGTCAGAGTGGCCAGAGTGCCCTGCAAGTGGCCTAAAAAGTACCCCTGTGAGTTGCTACGTAGCATTCTACAGTAGGCAACACAGTTGATACAGTGCAGCCTTCTGAGAAGTAGCCTAAAACAGTCCACTGCTCAGCTGGAGTAGCAGACAGCGTTGGGCACTCTACGGAGCACACTACTCAACAGTCACAGAGTAGACGCTGCAACGTGTTGGAAGCGGCAGTGTGTCCAGCAGTGGTGGGAACCGCTAACCAAAAAGTTACCTTCGCTAGCTGGTAATCCACTGACTATAATATTAACTTCGCATATGCTAAACCGCTAAACCGATAAAGAAATTAGTGGAAGCTAACGCTAACCGCTAACCGCTATTTTATTGTATATGGATTTATCTTCGGTTTTTTATTTTAGCTCTAAAATCCTTAAAAACAGACCTACTGACCTGAAATTTCAATGAGTTGTAGCTTAGACAATAGATTTCACTAATAAGCGTCCAATCACCCTATTTTAATGACTAATTTACCCAAAAGTGGAAGCCCTGGAATTAGTGCGCCATGTGGCTCAGCTGGTGCTGTGTCTGCCCACAAACCTGTGTGATTTATTTAGTGGACTTAAAGTTAGCGAACGAGGAACTAAATTCAGCGGAAGTCAATTGGCTCACTAACACTTTACAAAGTTAACGAAAAATCTAATCCCTAATGAAAAAGTTTGCCTCGCTAATCAGCGGTTAGCGGGTCAGCAGAACCGTGGCCAGCACTGCATATCATATGACGTTACCTGGAAACATATCACACGACATTACCTGGGACATCACACGACATTACCTGGAAACATATCACACATTACCTGGAAACATGTCAAATGACATTACCTGGAAACATATCACACGACATTACCTGGAAACATATCACACAACATTACCTGGAAACATATCACATGACATTACCTGGAAACATATCACACGACATTACCTGGAAACATATCACACGACATTACCTGGAAACATATCACACGACATTACCTGGAAACATATCACACGACATTACCTGGAAACATATCACACGACATTACCTGGAAACATATCACAAGACATTACCTGGAAACATATCACACGACATTACCTGGAAACATATCACACGACATTACCTGGAAACATATCACACAACATTACCTGGAAACATATCACACGACATTACCTGGAAACATATCACACGACATTACCTGTAAACATATCACACGACATTACCTGGAAACATATCACACGACATTACCTGGAAACATATCACACGACATTACCTGGAAACATATCACACGACATTACCTGGAAACATATCACACGACATTACCTGGAAACATATCACACAACATTACCTGGAAACATATCACACAACATTACCTGGAGAGGGAACATATCACACAACATTACCTGGAGAGGAAACATATCACACAACATTACCTGGAGAGGGAACATATCACACAACATTACCTGGAGAGGGAACATATCACACAACATTACCTGGTAAGGAAACATATCACACAACATTACCTGGAGAAGGAACATATCACACAACATTACCTGGAGAGGGAACATATCACACAACATTACCTGGAGAGGGAACATATCACACAACATTACCTGGTAAGGGAACATATCACACAACATTACCTGGAGAGGGAACATATCACACAACATTACCTGGTAAGGAAACATATCACACAACATTACCTGGTAAGGGAACATATCACACAACATTACCTGGAGAGGGAACATATCACACAACATTACCTGGAGAGGGAGCATATCACACAACATTACATGGAGAGGAAACATATCACACATCATTACCTGGAGAGGGAACAGATCACACAACATTACCTTGAAAGGGAACATATCACACAACATTACCTGGAGGAAACATATCACACAACATTACCTGGAGAGGAACATATCACAACATTACCTGGAAGGAACATATCACACAACATTACCTGGAAAGGAAACATATCACACAACATTACCTGGAAGGAAACATATCACACAACATTACCTGGAAAACATATCACACAACATTACCTGGAAGGAAACATATCACACAACATTACCTGGAGGGAACATATCACACAACATTACCTGGAAAGGAAACATATCACACAACATTACCTGGAGGAAACATATCACACAACATTACCTGGAAACATATCACAACATTACCTGGAAACATATCACACAACATTACCTGAGGAAACATATCACACAACATTACCTGGAGGGAACATATCACAACATTACCTGGAGAAACATATCACACAACATTACCTGGAAAGGAAACATATCACACAACATTACCTGGAAGGAAACATATCACACAACATTACCTGGAGACGGAACATATCACACAACATTACCTGGAGAGGGAACATATCACACAACATTACCTGGAAACATATCACGCAACATTACCTGGTAAGGAAACATATCACACAACATTACCTGGTAAGGGAAACATATCACACAACATTACCTGGAAACATATCACACAACATTACCTGGAAGGAAACATATCACACAACATTACCTGGAGGAACATATCACACAACATTACCTGGAGGAAACATATCACACAACATTACCTGGAAACATATCACACAACATTACCTGGTAAGGGAACATATCACACAACATTACCTGGAGAGGGAGCATATCACACAACATTACCTGGAAAGGAAACATATCACACAACATTACCTGGGAAGGGAACACATCACACAACATTACCTGGAACGGAAACATATCACACAACATTACCTGGAAAGGAAACATATCACACAATATTACCTGGTAAAGGAACACATCACACAACATTACCTGGAACGGAAACATATCACACAACATTACCTGGAAACATATCACACAACATTACCTGGAAAGGAACATATCACAACATTACCTGGAAACATATCATACAACATTACCTGGAAACATATCACACAACATTACCTGGAAACATATCACACAACATTACCTGGAAACATATCACACAACATTACCTGGAAAGGAAACATATCACACAACATTACCTTAAAAGGAAACATATCACACAACATTACCTGGAAACATATCACACAACATTACCTGGAGAGGAAACATATCACACAACATTACCTGGAGAGGAAACATATCACACAACATTACCTGGAAAGGAAACATATCACACAACATTATCTGGAGAGGGAACATATCACACAACATTACCTAGAAAGGAAACATATCACACAACATTACCTGGAAAGGAAGCATATCACACAACATTACCTGTAAAGGAAACATATCACACAACATTACCTGGAGAGGGAACATATCACACAACATTACCTGGAGAGGTAACATATCACACAACATTACCTGGAGAGGAAACATATCACACAACATTACCTGGAGAGGAAACATATCACACAACATAACCTTGAGAGGAAACATATTACACAACATAACCTTGAGAGGAAACATATCACACAACATTACCTGGAAACATATCACATGACATTACCTGGAAACATATCACACAACATTACCTGGAAACATATCACACAACATTACCTGGAAACATATCACACGACATTACCTGGAAACATATCACACAACATTACCTGGAAACATATCACACGACTTTACCTGGAAAACATATCACACAACATTACCTGGAAACATATCACATGACATTACCTGGAAACATATCACATGACATTACCTGGAAACATATCACACAACATTACCTGGAAACATATCACATGACATTACCTGGAAACATATCACATAACATTACCTGGAAACATATCACACGACATTACCTGGAAACATATCACACAACATTACCTGGAAACATATCACACGACATTACCTGGAAACATATCACACAACATTACCTGGAAACATATCACACAACATTACCTGGAAACATATCACATGACATTACCTGGAAACATATCACACGACATTACCTGGAAACATATCACATGACATTACCTGGAAACATATCACACGACATTACCTGGAAACATATCACATGACATTACCTGGAAACATATCACACAACATTACCTGGAAACATATCACATGACATTACCTGGAAACATATCACACGACATTACCTGGAAACATATCACATGACATTACCTGGAAACATATCACATGACATTACCTGGAAACATATCACACGACATTACCTGGAAACATATCACACAACATTACCTGGAAACATATCACACGACATTACCTGGAAACATATCACACAACATTACCTGGAAACATATCACACAACATTACCTGGAAACATATCACACGACATTACCTGGAAACATATCACCTAACATTACCTGGAAACATATCACACGACATTACCTGGAAACATATCACATGACATTACCTGGAAACATATCACATGACATTACCTGGAAACATATCACACAACATTACCTGGAAACATATCACATTACATTACCTGGAAACATATCACATAACATTACCTGGAAACATATCACACGACATTACCTGGAAACATATCACATGACATTACCTGGAAACATATCACATAACATTACCTGGAAACATATCACACAACATTACCTGGAAACATATCACACGACATTACCTGGAAACATATCACACGACATTACCTGGAAACATATCACATGACATTACCTGGAAACATATCACATAACATTACCTGGAAACATATCACATGACATTACCTGGAAACATATCACATAACATTACCTGGAAACATATCACACGACATTACCTGGAAACATATCACATAATATTACCTGGAAACATATCACACGACATTACCTGGAAACATATCACATGACATTACCTGGAAACATATCACATGACATTACCTGGAAACATATCACACGACATTACCTGGAAACATATCACACGACATTACCTGGAAACATATCACATGACATTACCTGGAAACATATCACACGACATTACCTGGAAACATATCACACGACATTACCTGGAAACATATCACACGACATTACCTGGAAACATATCACACGGCATTACCTGGAAACATATCACACGACATTACCTGGAAACATATCACACGGCATTACCTGGAAACATATCACACGGCATTACCTGGAAACATATCACACGACATTACCTGGAAACATATCACACAACATTACCTGGAAACATATCACACGACATTACCTGGAAACATATCACATGACATTACCTGGAAACATATCACACAACATTACCTGGAAACATATCACACAATATTACCTGGAAACATATCACACGACATTACCTGGAAACATATCACATGACATTACCTGGAAACATATCACACGACATTACCTGGAAACATATCACACGACATTACCTGGAAACATATCACATGACATTACCTGGAAACATATCACACGACATTACCTGGAAACATATCACACGACATTACCTGGAAACATATCACACGGCATTACCTGGAAACATATCACACGACATTACCTGGAAACATATCACATGACATTACCTGGAAACATATCACACGACATTACCTGGAAACATATCACACGACATTACCTGGAAACATATCACACAACATTACCTGGAAACATATCACACGACATTACCTGGAAACATATCACACGACATTACCTGGAAACATATCACACGACATTACCTGGAAACATATCACACGACATTACCTGGAAACATATCACACGACATTACCTGGAAACATATCACACAACATTACCTGGAAACATATCACATGACATCACCTGGAAATATATCATATGACATTACCTGGAAACATATCAAACGACAATACCTAGAAACATATCACATGACATTACCTGTAAACATATCAGACGACATTACCTGGAAACATATCACACGACATTACCTGGAAACATATCACATGACATTACGTGGACACATATCACATGACATTACCTGGAAGCATATCACATGACATTACCTGGAAACATATCACACGACACTACCTGGAAACATATCACATAACGTTACCTGGAAACATATCACACAACATTACCTAGAAAGGAAACATATCACACAACATTACCTGGAGAGGAAACATATCACACAACATTACCTGTAAAGGAAACATATCACACAACATTACCTGGAGAGGAAACATATCACACAACATTACCTAGAAAGGAAACATATCACTCAACATTACCTGGAAAGGAAGCATATCACACAACATTACCTGTAAAGGAAACATATCACACAACATTACCTGGAGAGGGAACATATCACACAACATTACCTTTAAAGGAATCATATAACACAAAATTACCTTGAGATGCAACATATCACACAACATTACCTGGAGAGGTAACATATCACACAACATTACCTGGAGAGGAAACATATCACACAACATTACCTGGAGAGGAAACATATCACACAACATAACCTTGAGAGGAAACATATTACACAACATAACCTTGAGAGGAAACATATCACACAACATTACCTGGAAACATATCACATGACATTACCTGGAAACATATCACATGACATTACCTGGAAACATATCACACAACATTACCTGGAAACATATCACATGACATTACCTGGAAACATATCACACAACATTACCTGGAAACATATCACACGACTTTACCTGGAAAACATATCACACAACATTACCTGGAAACATATCACATGACATTACCTGGAAACATATCACAAAACATTACCTGGAAACATATCACACAACATTACCTGAAAAAATATCACACAACACTACCTGGAAACATATCACATGGCATTACCTGGAAACATATCACACAACATTACCTTGAAACATATCACACAACATTACCTGGAAACATATCACACAACATTACCTGGAAACATATCACATGACATTACCTGGAAACATATCACACAACATTACCTGGAAACATATCACACAACATTACCTGGAAAGGAAACATATCACACAACATTACCTGGAAACATATCACACAACATTACCTGGAAACATATCACACAACATTACCTGGAAACATATCACAAAACATTACCTGGAAACAAATCACACGACATTACCTGGAAACATATCACACAACATTACCTGGAAACATATCACACAACATTACCTGGAAACATATCACACAACATTACCTGGAAACATATCACACGACATTACCTGGAAACATATCACACAACATTACCTGGAAACATATCACACAACATTACCTGGAAACATATCACACGACATTACCTGGAAACATATCACACAACATTACCTGGAAACATATCACAAGACATTACCTGGAAACATATCACACAACATTACCTGGAAACATATCACAACATTACCTGGAAACATATCACACAACATTACCTGGAAACATATCACACGACATTACCTGGAAACATATCACAACATTACCTGGAAACATATCACACAACATTACCTGGAAACATATCACACAACATTACCTGGAAACATATCACACAACATTACCTGGAAACATATCACACAACATTACCTGGAAACATATCACACAACATTACCTGGAAACATATCACATGACATTACCTGGAAACATATCACACAACATTACCTGGAAACATATCACACGACATTACCTGGAAACATATCACACGACATTACCTGGAAACATATCACACGACATTACCTGGAAACATATCACACAACATTACCTGGAAACATATCACACGACATTACCTGGAAACATATCACACAACATTACCTGGAAACATATCACATGACATTACCTGGAAACATATCACATGACATTACCTGGAAACATATCACACGACATTACCTGGAAACATATCACATGACATTACCTGGAAACATATCACACGACATTACCTGGAAACATATCACACGACATTACCTGGAAATATATCACAGGACATTACCTGGAAACATATCACACGACATTACCTGGAAACATATCACACGACATTACCTGGAAACATATCACACGACATTACCTGGAAACATATCACACGACATTACCTGGAAACATATCACACGACATTACCTGGAAACATATCACACGACATTACCTGGAAACATATCACACGACATTACCTGGAAACATATCACACGACATTACCTGGAAACATATCACACGACATTACCTGGAAACATATCACACGACATTACCTGGAAACATATCACATGACATTACCTGGAAACATATCACACAACATTACCTGGAAACATATCACACGACATTACGTGGAAACATATCACATGACATTACCTGGAAACATATCACACAACATTACCTGGAAACATATCACATGACATTACCTGGAAACATATCACACAACATTACCTGGAAACATATCACACGACATTACCTGGAAACATATCACATGACATTACCTGGAAACATATCACATGACATTACCTGGAAACATATCACATAACGTTACCTGGAAACATATCACACAACATTACCTGGAAACATATCACATAACGTTACCTGGAAACATATCACATGACATTACCTGGAAACATATCACACGACATTACCTGGAAACATATCACATAACGTTACCTGGAAACATATCACACAACATTACCTGGAAACATATCACATAACGTTACCTGGAAACATATCACATGACATTACCTGGAAACATATCACACGACATTACCTGGAAACATATCACATAACGTTACCTGGAAACATATCACACAACATTACCTAGAAAGGGAACATATCACACAACATTACCAAGTAGAGGAACATATCACACAACATTACCTGGAGAGGAAACATATGACACAACATTACCTAGAAAGGAAACATATCACACAACATTACCTAGTAGAGGAACATATCACACAACATTACCTGGAGAGGAAACATATCACACAACATTACCTAGAAAGAAAACATATCACACAACATTACTTGGAGAGGGAACATATCACACTACATTACCTAGAAAGGAAACATATCACACAACATTACCTAGAAAGGAAACATATCACACAACATTACCTAGAAAGGAAACATATCACACAACATTACCTGGAGAGGAAACATATCACACAACATTACCTGGAGAGGAAACATATCACACAACATTACCTAGAAAGGAAACATATCACAAACATTACCTAGTAGAGGAACATATCACACAACATTGCCTGGAGAGGAAACATATGACACAACATTACCTGGAGAGGGAACATATCACAAAACATTACCTGGAGAGGGGACATATCACACAAAATTACCTGGTAAGGGAACATATCACACAACATTACCTGGAGAGGGAACATATCACACAACATTACCTGGAGAGGGAACATATCACACAACATTACCTGGAGAGGGAACATATCACACAACATTACCTGGAGAGGTAACATATCACACAACATTACCTGGAGAGGTAACATATCACACAACATTACCTGGAGAGGGAACATATCACACAACATTACCTGGAGAGGAAACATATCACACAACATTACCTGGAGAGGGAACATATCACACAACATTACCTGGAAAGGAATCATATCACACAACATTACCTGGAGAGGGAACATATCACACAACATTACCTGGAGAGAACATATCACACAACAGTACCTGGAGAGGGAACATATCACACAACATTACCTGGAGAGGGAACATATCACACAACATTACCTGGAGAGAAAACATATCACACAACATTACCTGGAGAGGGAACATATCACACAACATTACCTGGAGAGGGAACATATCACACAACATTACCTGGAGTGGGAACATATCACACAACATTACCTGGAGATGGAACATATCACACAACATTACCTGGAGAGGGAACATATCACACAACATTACCTGGAGAGGGAACATATCACACAACATTACCTGGAGAGGGAACATATCACACAACATTACCTGGAGAGGGAACATATCACACAACATTACCTGGAGAGGGAACATATCACACAACATTACCTGGAAAGGAAACATATCACACAACATTACCTGGAAAGGAAACATATCACACAACATTACCTGGAGAGGTAACATATCACACAACATTACCTGGAGAGGAAACATATCACACAACATTACCTGGAAAGGAAACATATCACACAACATTACCTGGAGAGGAAACATATCACACAACATTACCTGGAGAGGAAACATATCACACAACATTACCTGGAGAGGAAACATATCACACAACATTACCTGGAGAGGAAACATATCACACAACATTACCTGGAGAGGTAACATATCACACAACATTACCTGGAGAGGAAACATATCACACAACATTACCTGGAGAGGAAACATATCACACAACATTACCTGGAGAGGAAACATATCACACAACATTACCTGGAGAGGGAACATATCACACAACATTACCTGGAGAGGAAACATATCACACAACATTACCTGGAGAGGAAACATATCACACAACATTACCTAGAGAGGAAACATATCACACAACATTACCTGGAGAGGAAACATATCACACAACATTACATGGAGAGGAAACATATCACACAACATTGCCTGGAGAGGAAACATATCACACAACATTACCTGGTAAGGGAACATATCACACAACATTACCCGGAGAGGATACATATCACACAACATTACCTGGAGAGGAAACATATCACACAACATTACCTGGAGAGGAAACATATCACACAACATTACCTGGAGAGGAAACATATCACACAACATTACCTGAAAGGAAACATATCACAACATTACCTTGATAGTGAACATATCACACAACATTACCTGGAGAGGGAACATATCACACAACATTACCTGGAGAGGGAACATATCACAGAACATTACCAGAATGGAAACATATCACACAACATTACCTGGAGAGGGAACATATCACACAACATTACCTGGTAAGGGAACATATCACACAACATTACCTGGAGAGGGAACATATCACACAACATTACCTGGAGAGGAAACATATCACACAACATTACCTGGAGAGGAAACATATCACACAACATTACCCGGTGAGGAAACATATCACACAACATTACCTGGAGAGGAAACATATCACACAACATTACCTGGAGAGGAAACATATCACACAACATTACCTGGAGAGGAAACATATCACACAACATTACCTGGAGAGGAAACATATCACACAACATTACCTGGAAAGGAACATATCACACAACATTACCTGGGGAGGGAACATATCACACAACATTACCTGGAAAGGGAACATATCACACAACATTACCATGAGAGGGAACATATCACACAACATTACCTGGAGAGGAAACATATCACACAACATTACCTGGAGAGGAAACATATCACACAACATTACCTGGAGAGGGAACATATCACACAACATTACCTGGAGAGGAAACATATCACACAACATTACCTGGAGAGGAAACATATCACACAACATTACCTGGAGAGGAAACATATCACACAACATTACCTGAAAAAGAACATATCACACAACATTACCTGGAGAGGAAACATATCACACAACATTACCTGAAAGGAAATATCACACAACAGTACCTGGAAATGGAACATATCACACAACATTACCTGGAAAGGAAACATATCACACAACATTACCTGGAAAGGAAACATATCACACAACATTACCTGGAAAGGAAACATATCACACAACATTACCTGGAAAGGAAACATATCACACAACATTACCTGGAAAGGAAACATATCACACAACATTACCTGGAAAGGAAACATATCACACAACATTACCTGGAAAGGAAACATATCACACAACATTACCTGGAAAGGAAACATATCACACAACATTAACTGTAAAGGAAACATATCACACAACATTACCTGGAAAGGAAACATATCACACAACATTACCTGGAAAGGAAACATATCACACAACATTACCTGGAAAGGAAACATATCACACAACATTACCTGGAAAGGAAACATATCACAACATTACCTGAAAGGAAACATATCACACAACATTACCTGGAAAGGAAACATATCACACAACATTACCTGGAAAGGAAACATATCACACAACATTACCTGAAAGGAAACATCACACAACATTACCTTGAAAGGAAACATATCACACAACATTACCTGGAAAGGAAACATATCACACAACATTACCTGGAAAGGAAACATATCACACAACATTACCTGGAAAGGAAACATCACACAACATTACCTGGAAAGGAAACATATCACACAACATTACCTGGAAAGGAAACATATCACACAACATTACCTGAAAGGAATCATATCACACAACATTACCTGGAAAGGAAACATATCACACAACATTACCTGGAAAGGAAACATATCACACAACATTACCTGGAAAGGAAACATATCACACAACATTACCTGGAAAGGAAACATATCACACAACATTACCTGGAAAGGAAACATCACACAACATTACCTGAAAGGAAACATATCACACAACATTACCTATTGAGGAAACATATCACACAACATTACCTGGAAAGGAAACATATCAAACAACATTACCTGAAAGGAATCATATCACACAACATTACCTGGAAGGGAAACATGTCACACAACATTACCTGGAAAGGAAACATATCACACAACATTACCTGGAAAGGAAACATATCACAGCATTACCTGGAAAGGAAACATATCACACAACATTACCTGGAGGAAACATATCACACAACATTACCTGGTAAAGGAACATATCACACAACATTACGTGGAAAGGTAACATATCACACAACATTACCTGGAAAGGGAACATATCACACAACATTACCTGTAAAGGACATATATCACACAACATTACCTTGAAAGGAAACGTATCACAAAACATTACCTGGTAAAAGAACACATCACACAACATTACCTGGAACGGAAACATATCACACAACATTACCTGGAAAGGGAACAAATCACACAACATTACCTAGACAGGAAACATATCACACAACAATACCTGGAAAGGAAACATATCAAACTACATTACCTGGAAAGGAAACACATCACACAACATTACCTGGAAAGGAAACATATCAAACTACATTACCTGGAAAGGAAACATATCACACAACATTACCTGGAGAGGAAACATATCACACAACATTACCTGGAGAGGAAACATATCACACAACATTACCTGGAGAGGGAACATATCACACAACATTACCTGGATAGGAAACATATCACACAACATTACCTGGATAGGAAACATATCACACAACATTACCTGGATAGGAAACATATCACACAACATTACCTGGAGAGGGAACATATCACACAACATTACCTGGATAGGAAACATATCACACAACATTACCTGAGGAGAGAACATATCACACAACATTACCTGGAGAGGGAGCATATCACACAACATTACCTGGAGAGGGAACATATCACACAATATTACCTGGATAGGAAACATATCACACAACATTACCTGAGGAGAGAACATATCACACAACATTACCTGGATAGGAAACATATCACACAACATTACCTGGAGAGGGAACATATCACACAATATTACCTGGAGAGGGAGCATATCACACAACATTACCTAGAAAGAAAACATATCACACAACATTACTTGGAGAGGGAACATATCACACTACATTACCTAGAAAGGAAACATATCACACAACATTACCTAGAAAGGAAACATATCACACAACATTACCTAGAAAGGAAACATATCACACAACATTACCTGGAGAGGAAACATATCACACAACATTACCTGGAGAGGAAACATATCACACAACATTACCTAGAAAGGAAACATATCACACAACATTACCTGACGAAGTAACATATCACACAACATTACCTGGAGAGGAAACATATCACACAACATTACCTGGAGAGGGAACATATCACACAACATTACCTGGAGAGGGAACATATCACACAACATTACCTGGTAAGGGAACATATCACACAACATTACCTGGAGAGGGAACATATCACACAACATTACCTGGAGAGGGAACATATCACACAACATTACCTGGAGAGGGAACATATCACACAACATTACCTGGAGAGGTAACATATCACACAACATTACCTGGATAGGGAACATATCACACAACATTACCTGGAGAGGGAATATATCACACAACATTACCTGGAGAGGGAACATATCACACAACATTACCTTGAGAGGGAACATATCACACAACATTACCTGGAGAGGGAATATATCACACAACATTACCTGGAGAGGGAACATATCACACAACATTACCTGGAGAGGGAACATATCACACAACATTACCTGGAGAGGGAACATATCACACAACATTACCTGGAGAGGGAACATATCACACAACATTACCTGGAGAGGGAACATATCACACAACATTACTTGGAAACATATCATACGGCATTACCTGAAAAGGAAACATATCACACGACATGAATGTGAAAATATATTACACTTCATCACATACATCGACGCACTCACACCTACACACACACACACACACACACACACACACACACACACACACACACACACACACACACACACACACACACACACACACACACACACACACACACACACACACACACACACACACACACACACACACACACACACACACACACACACACACACACACGGCATCCGTTTCAGAGGTTCCATTTCGCAGGGACATTTTGAGCTGCAGCGTGAGATTAATTACTGTCTATATTTTCGTTCCTCAAGTCGTTCACGACATGTACTCACTGGCCGATGATTTTTTATGTTTTCTTTTCATCTAACTTAAAGCCTAACCAAGTTTACCGGTCGTTATTTCCAAGCTGCGCAAGGCGTGAACGAAACTTTCGTTAATACTTTGGCGAATTTATAAGTTTTCTCCTCGTCGGGTGAAACCATTGCTCCTCTTTGACGCAAAGAAATATGATCCTTAACATTTAACATTTTGTATTGGGTTTTGAGTTTTTTGTCACATTTTTTTTGTATTTTTTTGTTCTTTTATGTATTTTGTATTTGGTTTTATTTAATTTTTTTCATGAATCTTAATCCTAATTTTTTTGTTTCGTTTTTTGTATTACATTTATTTTTTATTTTTTTAATATTTTTTTCGTGTTTTTTTTTTATACATTCTGCAATTGCCTTACTCCATCGGTGCCGCTTCCCTCTCGCTCACGTCGTCAAAGTCATCCTCGCCTTCACCCTCCTTACTCAACAGGACCAGGGAGGCGGCCGGGCGGGTCAGGAGGGGCGGCAACAACCCCCACCCCGAACTGCCCCACCACCACCTCCACCACCTCTCCCCGGTCCACATCCACCCAGTCCACATCCATCCGGTCCACATCCACCCAGTCCACATCCATCCGGTCCACATCCACCCAGTCCACATCCATCCGGTCCACATCCATCTGGTCAACATCCACCCGGTCCACATCCATCCGGTCCACATTCACCCAGTCCACATCCATCCGGTCCACATCCATCTGGTCAACATCCACCTGGTCCACATCCATCCGGTCCACATCCACCCAGTCCACATCCATCCGGCACACCTCCATCTGGTCAACATCCACCCGGTCCACATCCATCCGGTCCACATCCACCCAGTCCACATCCATCCGGTCCACATCCACCCAGTCCACATCCATCCGGTCCACATCCATCTGGTCAACATCCACCCGGTCCACATCCATCCAGTCCACATCCACCCAGTCCACATCCATCCGGTCCACATCCACCCAGTCCACATCCATCCGGTCCACATCCACCCAGTCCACATCCATCCGGTCCACATCCACCCAGTCCACATCCATCCGGTCCACATCCACCCAGTCCACATCCATCCGGTCCACATCCATCCAGTCCACATCCACCCAGTCCACATCCATCCGGTCCACATCCACCCAGTCCACATCCATCCGGTCCACCTCCTCAAAGCCATTCTCTTCAACCACCTCCCTCCGTTCCACTTCTTCAAAGTCATCCTCTTCACCCACAGGGTCAAGATCAAGACCAGGGTCATCGTCAGGGTTGTTATCATCAGGGTTGTCATCATCAGGGTTGTCATCATCAGGGTTGTCATCGTCAGGCTTGTCATCATCAGGGTTGTCATCATCAGGGTTGTCATCATCAGGCTTGTCATCGTCAGGGTTGTCATCATCAGGGTTGTCATCATCAGGGTTGTCATCGTCAGGCTTGTCATCATCAGGGTTGTCATCATCAGGGTTGTCATCATCAGGCTTGTCATCATCAGGGTTGTCATCATCAGGCTTGTCATCATCAGGGTTGTCATCGTCGGGTGCGGTGGGTCCCGAGATGAGCCTCGCCAGGGTAGCGAGGAGCAGCCCTTGCAGGACCCACCACCAGTAGGCGAGGGTGTGCAGGGCGTCTGGGCAGGGCGTTGATAAACGCGACATTGTGCCTTCCATCGCCCCGTGTTTGGAGTTATTGTGTGTCTGAGGAAACACTTCACCTTGTGAGTTATCTTCGAGGGGTAATTCAACCCTTACGTCCATGTTGCTTTTATTGTAGTTCTCAATGCTTGTTTGAGTTCGTGAGTTCTCTTCGAGGGGTATTTCTGCCACTACGTGCATGCTCCTTTTATTTTGTTTTTGAATGTTCGTTTGAGTTTGTGAGGTTTCTTCGCGGGGTAATTCCACCCTTACTTCCATGCAGCTTTGTTTTTGTTTTTCAGTGTTTGCTTCTTTTTGTGGGTTAGTTGCGTGAGGCAATCCAAGCGTTATGTTCATTTAGCTTTATTGTACTTCTGAAGGTTATCTTGGCTCGGGGGCCAGCCACGGGATTTTGATTTCTAGAGATGGGGCACTCTTTTCCCTTTGCTTATCCTTTATACGGTCGAGATTTACCACATCACCTCGGTTTGAGATATGCCGTTTTAGGGACCTTGGAGTTGACATTGCATAGGGCGAAATCTAGAGCTAGTTGCACCTTTTGTAGTGAAGATCGCTACGGGAGCTGATTGGCTAGATGGAGGGAGCGTCTGGTTAGCTACGGGAGCTGATTGGCTGGATGGAAGGAGGTCTTTTTAAAGGTATCGGCGCCTCGGTTCGCCTGTTTGAAAAGCCTCTCGTTGAAGTGGTTGGGGTTCTCGTGGGCTGTTTTGTGATGCTGGTGATAGTTGTACACGCCTTCTGCACCCCGAATGGTAAAATCACCCGTGACAAACAGTTTACTCTTCTCTGTGGCCTTGGGAAACAGTCATTATGGAAGGCCGATACGTTTGAAAATATGGCCCTGAGGAGTAAGAAGTCAGCATTTTCTCCCTTCGGTATTTATTGAATCCCACTGTCTTAAAATATTATGCGAAACAGATCAATGAGAATAATAACAGGTGGAGGAGATTAATAGATGAGGAAGGAGGAAAATTGGAGATGTCAGTGGAAGGAGAGTAGTGGAAGGAAGATATTGAAAGGGAAGGTTAAAAAGGAAAGTGCAAGTGCGAGGAGGAAGAAAATAAAAGGATGGGAAAAAGGAAGATGAGAAAAGTGGGGAAAATAAAGGGAAAGTAATGAAAAAATGTGTAAATAACTGGAGGGAGAGGAAAAAAGTGAAGTAAAGAAAGAGAAAAGGAACAATAGACAGAAAATAAATGAGTTGCAATAATGGAGAAAGAGATAAAAGCTGAAAATGGAGGAAAAGGAAAAAGGAGGCTGAAAATGGAGGAAAAGGAGACACTGATGGGAAGGAAAAAGCAAGCAAAGAAGAAAATGGGAAGTAAGGAAGGAAGGAAGAATGGAATGGTCAGTGGTTGGCGCCGCTAACCGAAAAATAAGCTTTGCTAACTGGTAATCCACTAACTAAAAAGTCAGCTTCCTTTACACTGAGCCGCTAAACTGATAAAGAAATTAATGGAAGCTAACGCTAACCAATAACCGCTAGTTTTTAATATGGATTTATCTTCGGTTTAGTATTTTGGCTCTAAAACCCTTAGAAACAGACCTAGCGACCTGAGATTTCAATATGTTGTAGCTTAGACAAAAAAATTCCCTAATAATTGTCCAAGTGCCCTAATTTAAGGCGTAATTTTCCCAAAAGTGGAAGCCCTGGAACTATTGTGCCATGTGGCTCAACTGGTGCTGTGTCTGCCCAAAACGAAGAACAAACCTGAATGATTTTTAGTGGACTTAAAATTAGGAGAAGAGGAACTACATTTAGCGGAAGGTAATTGATTCTCCAACTGTTTCCAAAGTTAGCGAAAACGCTAACAAGCTAACGAATAAGTTAGGAGCTGCTAGGAACCGTGCCCAGGCAGGCAGGGCCAAGGATCGTCCTTGATTTAAAAATAAAAGATTTTTGTTCCTCCCGGGAACCTGTTCATGGAAATACAATGTTGAAGTAATTTTTATGGAAATGTGGGAAAAGATGGGGATGTGATTGTCTTATTTATCATATTTATTGTTCGTGTATAGAAACGAAAGGATGAAAATGATTGTGTCAAGTTGTGTGTGTGTGTGTGTGTGTGTGTGTGTGTGTGTATTTACCTGGTTGTATATACATAGTTTTGATATACAGGAAGTGAGCTACACTCTTGAGGTCGTCCCCAAATCTCAGTTTATCAAGTTAGTTTCAAATTCATGAATAGTTTCGGCTTGAACGATCTCCTTTTCGAGGTCCTTCCATGTGTCAATGCCTCTCTGAGGGAAGCTGTTTCTTGTTTTTGAAATCTCTCAAGCGCGTTTTTTTTCTAAATCTATTTCCCGTGTCCTCTTGAGCTTTAGTACTCCATTAAACAGGCCATCCCTTACTTGTTTCCATTTCCCTTACTGCCCTGTAGGCTACACCATAACTCAGATCTCTTTATCTCTCTTTTATCTCATTGAAGATTGGCAAACCCAATCTTTACTCTCTCTCCTTATATGTCATATATGTCTAAAGCTTGGCACCATTTTTGTCACTCCCTGACTCTCTGAATTCATTGTGTTTTCTTAGCATTTTTTTGTGTGGAGACCACACCACTGCTGCATATTCCGATCTTAGTCGAATGACCAACGTATATATATATATATATATATATATATATATATATATATATATATATATATATATATATATATATATATATATATATAAGTAATGGCACTGCCAAGTCACAGGGCTCACGTGGTGACTAAGCAGCACAGGCAGTCTTGGGACGCGTGCACAATAGTCTTCCCTTCGATGGCCTAAATTTTCAGGCAAAGAAAAACTTAGAAAACGAAGACAAGTTCAGCGGGGAGAACCTTAACTTTTCCGCCACCAGTGCTACTACCACAACCACCACCCCTACCACTGCTATTACTACTACCACTCTTACTACTGAGAGGTACGTAGTAGTACGTCCTTGTCGACAGAGCGGCTCCGGCAGTGCCTGTCCGTAGTCTGTCCGTGCCGTGAGGCCGCCTCCATCCGCCCTGAACTATTCCTATCTCATTCGGCGTCCAAACATAAATCAAAGTAGAAGTAAAAAACTATTACTACTTATAATAAAAATAATAACAATGACAATAACAATGATATAAACAATAATAATAGCACATTCAAGTCCACACCGACAAAAACACACACAATAGACCTTTCAGCGGCACACTGCTTGTCCGTCTGTCTGTATTCTGTCCTCCTGCCTGTCCGTCTGTCTGTATTCTGTCCTCCTGCCTGTCCGTCTGTCTGTATTCTGTCCTCCTGCCTGTCCGTCTGTCTGTATTCTGTCCTCCTGCCTGTCCGTCTGTCTGTATTCTGTCCTCCTACCTGTCCGTCTGTCTGTATTCTCTCCTCCAACCTGTCCGTCTGTCTGTTCATTCGTCTTTGCACCAGCCTTCCGTTTTCTTGATCTGTTTATTTATCTATCTGTCTGTATCTGTCTGTGTCTGTCTGCCGACCTATCTCTCTGTTATCTTTGTATCTGTCTGTGTCTGTCTCTCGGTCTGCAAAACTTATTTACCACTCAATCTATCTACGTATTTCTTTACCTGTCTGTCTGTATGTCTGTCTACCTGTCTATTTGTGGTTGTATGAATCTCTCTCTCTCTCTCTCTCTCTCTCTCTCTCTCTCTCTCTCTCTTGATTTCCTAAGGGGGTAGAACACACACACACACACACACACACACACACACACACACACACACACACAGTCTCTTTACAAGCGTATTTCCATTGTTCAGCGTCTTGTTTCTCGTGTTCTTATTTATATTAATGTATTCGCTTTTGATTTCGAGTTTCCTTTGTCCTGGTAATTACTATACTAAGTTGGTTGTTGTATTGTTGTTGTTGTTGTTGTTGTTGTTGTTGTTGTTGTTGTTGTTGTTGTTGTTGTTACTATCATCGTTATTACTTGCTACTACTACTACTACTACTACTACTACTACTACTACTACTACCTCTATTACTACTACTACTAATACTACTACTTCTACTACTACTACTACTACTACTACTACTACTACTGTTACTTCTACTATTAACTATTTCTGAAAAGTGAATTGCAATTAATGACTTTTATTTCTCTTACGGAAACTCACTCAGACATAATTATGAACAAATATGCTCTCTCTCTCTCTCTCTCTCTCTCTCTCTCTCTCTCTCTCTCTCTCTCTCTCTCTCTCTCTCTCTCTCTCTCTCTCTCTCTCTCTCTCTCTCTCCTTCAGACTAATGTGACTTTCTTCATTTTTTTTATTTTTCTACATTCCTTCTCTCTCTCTCTCTCTCTCTCTCTCGTGGACGTGTTTTACATATAAATAACCCTTGATTAGCCAATACATATTTTATAAACAAACTAATCCTTTTATATTTCCATCGCTCACTCGCCGCGTCAGGCAATTTGGCGGAGCGACGAAGAATGACGAAAAGTAAAGGTAAAAGAAACAATTGCCGAAAATATTGTCAAACTACCATTAACTTTTTATTATTCGCTTATGTGTCCTTGAAGAGCCAAACAACAACAAAAACAAGGGAGGTAAACAAGAAGAAGAAGGAAAAGAAGGAGAAGGAGAAGAAGAAGAAGAAGAAGGAGGAGGAGGAGAAGGAGAAGAAGAAGAAGAAGAAGAAGAAGGAGAAGGAGAAAAAGGAGAAGGAGAAGATGAAGGAGAAAAAAAAAGGAAAACGAAGAAGAAGAAGAAGTAGAAGAAGAACAAATAGAAGAAAAGGAAAACATAAGAACATAAGAACATAAGAACGCAGGAGTCTGCAAGAGGCCGGTAGGCCTGTACGAGGCAGCTCCTTTGACCCTAAGCTCCCGTGTATCTAACCCCACCTAACATCGCTGTCCATGAATTTATCTAGTCTATTTTTGAATGTGACAATTGTATTGGCACTCACCACATGACTGCTAAGCCTATTCCACTCATCCACCACCCTGTTAGTAAACCAATTTTTGCCTATGTCCCTGTTGAATCTGAATTTATCCAGTTTAAACCCGTTACTTCGTGCCCTACCCGGTTCTCTTACCAACAAAACCTTATGAATGTCTCCCTTATTAAAGCCCTTCATCCATTTATAAACCTCGATCATGTCTCCACGCACCCTTCGCCTTTCTAGAGAATGCAAGTTTAACTGTTTGAGTCTTTCCTCGTATGGCAAGTTTCTCAACCCCTGAATCATCTTAGTCATCCTCCTCTGCACCGATTCTAACATTTTGATATCCATTCTTTAGTAGGGTGACCAGAACTGAACCGCATAGTCAAGATGAGGTCTAACTAATGCTAAATATAGTTTGAGGAAGACTTCAGCTTCTGTTGCTTACGTGAAAATAATCCCAGTACCTATTAGCTCGATTTCTAGCTTGAATGCATTGTGCCCTTGGACGGAGATCAGAGCTCACTAGAACAAAAGAGAGAGAGAGAGAGAGAGAGAGAGAGAGAGAGAGAGAGAGAGAGAGAGAGAGAGAGAGCATAGCAGAGTCATTCCGGATTACAAAGAGTCAAATCTGCTAATGCCTTCACTCACAGCATCCGAACGTATCCGGTTGCTCTCGCCCGATCCGGTAATCCTCTCTCTCTCTCTCTCTCTCTCTCTCTCTCTCTCTCTCTCTCTCTCTCTCTCTCTCTCTCTCTCTCTCTCTCTCAAACAAACAAAAATTCACGTTTCCGCAAAAATAAAAGAATGATGCAAAAAAATAAACGTTAACGCAAAAAAATAAATAAAAAGACGTACAAAACAGACGATAATAAAATGCCTTGTTCTGATCCGGCATTGTTCGAGGGAAAAAATGTTGTATATCGTAGAGAAAGTATTGCTATTGAAATTCCACGCGTTATATTGTTAGAGTTTAGGTAATGTTCAGTGGCTTCTTACATGGGTGGTAATGAAAAGACAGCTCAGAAAGTATATCAAAGTGTGAGAGAAGGTCTGTCTACCTCTCTCTCTCTCTCTCTCTATCCGTCAGTCAATCCATCTACCCACATCTCTTTCTCTTTCTCTATCTATCTATCCGCCAATCTATCTATATGTCAAATTTACCTATCTATCTATCTATCTATCTATCTATCTATCTATCCGTCAATCAATCCATCTATCCACATCTCTTTCTCTTTCTCTATCTATCTATCCACCAATCTATCTATATGTCAAGTTTATCTATCTATCTATCTATCTATCTATCTATCTATCTATCTATCTATCTATCTATCTATCCGTCAATCAACTCATCTATCCACATCTCTTTCCCTATCTCTTTCTGTATCTATCTATCCACCAATCTATCTATATGTCAAGTTTATCTATCCATCTATCTATCTATCTATCTATCTATCTATCCGTCAATCAATCCATCTATCCACATCTCTTTCTCTATCTCTTTCTGTATCTATCTATCCACCAATCTATCTATATGTCAAGTTTACCTATCTATCTATCTATCTATCTATCCGTCAATCAATCCATCTATCCACATCTCTTTCTCTATCTCTTTCTGTATCTATCTATCCACCAATCTATCTATATGTCAAGTTTACCTATCTATCTATCTATCTATCTATTTATCTATCTATCTATCTATCTATCTATCTCTCTATGCGTCAATCAATTCATCCATCCACATTTCTTTCTTTTTCTCTCTCTATCTATCTATCCATCAATCTATCTATGTCAAATTTACCTATCTATTTATCTATCTACCTATCTATTTCTCTATCTATCTATCTATCTATCTATCCGTCAATCAATCCATCTATCCACATCTCTTTCTCTTTTTTTATCTATCTATCCACCAGTCTATCTGTATGTCAAGTTTATCTATCTATCATCTATCTATCTATCTATCTATCTATCTATCTATCTATCTATCTACCTATCCGTTAATCAATCCATCTATCCACATCTCTGTCTCTTTCTCTCTCTATCTATCTATCCACCAATCTATCTATATGTCAAATTTACCTATCTATCTATCTATCTATCTAATATATGTTGTAGAATTGAAATTTTACTATACACATTCTCAGTTGAGTGGCTTTGTATATGGAAGTAAGGGAGTGGGCGGCAGAGGAGGTAAAGCGAGGTAAAAGGACATGAATATATATTGAAGGAATGTTGTCTGACCTAACTTTGAGGCATTATACGGACCTCAAGTTTATATATTGTTCCGTAATTTCGTATGAAGGATGTAGATGGGTGGAAGAGCTCAGAAAATGCAATGTGTATAAAATGTGTATGAAAAAAGATAATGATGTGTAGAAATTAAAGTGTTATATGAATCTTTACCGAAATCCGTCAAACTTAGGTACAGTTCAGTAATTTTGTACAGTGGATGTTGATGATTAGACAGAAAAGGAGTAAAGTGAATGGATATATATATATAGATATATATATATATATATATATATATATATATATATATATATATATATATATATATATATATATATATATATATATATATATATATATATATATATATATATATATATATATATATATATATATATATATATATATATATATATATATATATATATATATATATATATATATATATATATATATATATATATATATATATATATATATATATATATATATATATATATATATATATATATATATATATATATATATATATATATATATATATATATATATATATATATATATATATATATATATATATATATAAAGTATGTTGTAGAAAATTATGTTGAGCAGCCAGATTTCACACAGCAACTTAAAATAGTTTTGTAATCTCTAATAATGAATGTTGATTGTAGGAGTGCTCAGGCAACAATGCCATATGCAAAAAAATGATACTAAATATAATGAAGATAATTAATGTTGTGACCAAAATTCCGCCCACCTCCAGCTCAAATACAGTTCAGTAATTTTGCATGAGGATAGTTGATGGGTGGAAAGCGTAGGAGTTTATTAATAAGAGAAGTTGAAAAAAAATAATATAAACACCCATAGTTTTAAACTCTTCTGTTTCTCATTACGAACGTTTACCGAAGTCAGGCAGAAAAGTGCAGTTAAAGTTCTAACGAGGTGCCTTTTTACGTTCACACACACACACACACACACACACACACACACACACACACACACACACGAAAAAGGTGATAAGAAAGCACGCCAAACTATTCTCATTTCCTTGCGTTTATCCTTTATGTGACCTGCTCTCTCTCTCTCTCTCTCTCTCTCTCTCTCTCTCTCTCTCTCTCTCTCTCTCTCTCTCTCTCTCTCTCTCTCTCTCTCTCTCTCTCTCTCTCTCTCTCTCTCTCTCTCTCTCTCTCTCTCTCTCTCTCTTTGTGCGTGTGAGTAAGCATTGCAAAAGTCAATTTAAATATGTCACCTACAGGCCTCCCGGGCAATCACTCGATGACGACCTTGAAATGTACAGTGTTTTAAGGCAGTCACTTAATAACAGCGACTCACTGATATTAGGAGACTTTAACCTCCCCCATATCGACTGGGCGACACTGTCAGGTACAGAAGGCGAGTCACATAGAATGATCGAATTTTTAGAAGAAAATTATCTAAGCCAAATGGTTTCTGAACCAACTCGACAAAATAACATACTCGACCTTGTTATAACGACCCAAGATAACCTAGTCAGTAATGTCACGGTAGGAGAACACCTCGGTTCTTGCGATCATAAATTAGTGCGCGTCGACATTAGAGCTCAATCATCAGTGACTGAAAATAAAGTAAAGGTGCCCAATTTCAAAAGAGCTAACTTCGTAGAAATCCGACAAAAACTAACAGAAATACAACTATGAGATGACGGCAACGTAGATGAACCCTGGCTAAGCTTTAAAAATCACTTACTCACTCAGCAGAACACATTCGTCCCCTTGTGCGAGAAGAGAAATAACACTAATAAAAGCCCACCTTGGTTTAATAGCGAAATTAAACAATCAATCAATGAGAGAAAATTGTCTTACAGGTTAAAGTAAGAACAGAGCACGCCCGAAAACATTAGACTTTATAACGATGCCAGGCGATGAATAAAAAGATTAATATGTCAGGCAAAGCGTAGATATGAAGAAAATATTGCAGCCAACTGTAAAAATAATCCGAAATCTTTCTTCAGTTACATAAACAACAGAAAGGCGATCAGAAGTGGAATTGAACCTTTACAAACAGCGACGGTGCACTAGTGACTGACAGCCAGCAGATTGCAAACCTCTTAAACAATTACTTTTCCTTGGTGTTTAATACTAAGTCTTCCTCCCACTACCACCAACACCAGTACTAATGTAAATCTCGAGCATGCATTGCCTAATTTTGAAATAAAAACCGATGGAGTCCTTCAAGCTCTCCATTCACTTAAAACAAATAAAAGTCCCGGACCCGACAAAGTATATCCTATACTGCTTAAAGAAACAAAGAGCGAAATACTCTCTTCCCTCAAAACCGTATTCAATATGTCCTTGCGACAAGGCATCGTCCCTTCGGATTGGAAAAAGGCTAACGTGACACCGATTTTTAAGAAAGGAGACAAAAAAATACCAGGTAACTACCGACCGATTAGTCTAACTTCAATTGTAGGTAAGCTACTTGAGAGCATAATTAGAGACAAAATTGTGAGTTACCTCGAAAACCACTCATTAATTGGGGATTCACAACATGACTTCCGTAACAAAAGATCCTGTCTATCAAACCCATTGACCTTTTATAACGACCTCTTCTCAGTTTATGACGTAACCAAATCATTGGACGTAGTCTATCTTGATTTCCAGAAAGCGTTTGATAAAGTCCCACATCATAAATTACTTTATAAATTAAAGCAAATAAGCATTGACGGTCAAGTAAACCAATGGATCGCGAATTGGTTGAGCTGGAGTAGGTAGGAAGACACCTACCGAACGGGCGCAAGCCACTCCCGGTGAGGTATATATGGGAGGTGAGAAGGGAGCTGAAGCCCTCCAAAGACCCTTCCCATGTCCTCACTAACCGTTTCCCTATTGTCTCACCAACACCGGAGAGTAGTTCAGCATGCTCTCTAAAGACAGATCCTCTCTTTATCCACACCACACTACATTCACACAACATATACACCTTTTCCCAAAATCAAAATTTCAAAATGGCGCACATACACCAAGCCTCAGGTCCCCGACTGGGGGACCACAAATTCCCCCAGGGAGGACTCCCCTTCTGGCTGCCGACCCGAGAGGTGTCTTGATAACTCCTCGAACCTCTTTCTTCTCAATTTCTGCAACATTCGCGGTCTTCGCTCTAATTTTCATTCTGTAGAACATCATCTCTCCTCCTCTAAACCTCACCTTCTCTTCCTTACCGAAACACAGGTTTCTGAGGCTACTGACAGCAATCTCTACTCTGTTCCCTCCTATTATCTTTATCCTAAATTTCAATCCAAAGCTGGATGTTGCGCCTACGTGCGCAACGACATCACTTGCTCTCGTGCCCACGACCTTGACTCTTCTGAATTTTCCACCATCTGGTTAAGACTTCACTGTCATTCTATTACTAAATACATCTGTGCTGTTTATCTCTCACCTAACTCTACCAACTATGTAAAATTCTTTGACTATTTGAATTCTAAAGTGGAGCACATCTTGACCCACTCTCCCTTCGCTGAAATCTCCATCCTAGGAGATTTCAATGTTCACCACCAGCTTTGGCTTTCATCCTCTTTCACTGACCATCCTGGTGAACAAGCCTACAACTTTGCTATCCTCAACGACCTAGAGCAGTTGGTCCAGCACCCTACACGTATTCCTGACCGTCTTGGAGATCGGCCCAACATTCTAGACCTCTTCCTTACTTCAAACCCTTCTGCTTATTCTGTCAAACTGTTCTCTCCGTTGGGCTCCTCCGATCACAATCTTATTTCTGCATCCTGTCCTATCGCTCCTGTACACCCTCTGGACCCACCGAAAAGGCGATGCTTCTGGCATTTTGCTTCAGCTCGGTGGGACGACCTGAGGATGTACTTTTCCGATTTCCCGTGGAATGATTATTGCTTCTAGGATAGAGACCCTCTGTGTGCTCAGCGCATCACAGAGGTGATTGTCTCTGGAATGGAGGCATACATTCCTCGTTCTTTCTCTACTCCTCCCGCTAAAAAGACTTGTTTTAATCACGCTTGTTCTCGTGCTGTCAATGATAGAGAGGTAGCTGACAAAAGGCACCAGAGCCTTCAAACTAATGCTAATTATGAACTTTACATTTCTGCCCGAAATCGTGCCAAATCTATTCTCCGACTAACCAAAAATTCTTTCATTAATAGAAAATGTCAAAACCTTGCTTTCTCTAACTCCTCCCGTGACTTCTGGCATCTAGCCAAAAACATCTCCTCCAACTTCACTTCTTCATCTTTCCCTCCACTCCTCAGTCCTGACGGCAACACTGCCGTCTCATCTATCTCTAAGGCTGAACTCTTCTCTCAAACTTTTTCTAAAAACTCCACCCTGGACGATTCTGGGCATATTCCTCCTACTCATCCCCCCTCTGACTCCTTTATGCCTGTTATAAAGATTCTTCAAAATGATGTTTTCTATGCCCTCTCTGGCCTCAATCCTCAGAAGGCTTATGGACCTGATGGAGTGCCTCCTATTGTCCTTAAAAACTGTGCCTCCGTGCTGTCACCCTGCCTGGTCAAACTCTTTCGCCTCTGCCTGTCAACATCTACCTTTCCTTCTTGCTGGAAGTATGCCTTCATACAGCCTGTACCTAAGAAGGGTGACCGCTCCAATCCCTCAAACTACCGTCCTATTGCTTTACTTTCTTGTCTATCTAGAGCTTTTGAATCAATCCTTAACCGGAAGATTCAAAGGCACCTTTCCACTTCTGACCTTCTATCTGATCGCCAGTATGGGTTCCGCAAGGGGCGTTCTACTGGTGATCTCCTAGCTTTCTTAACTGACTCTTGGTCATCCTCTCTTAGCCGTTTCGGTGAAACTTTTGCTATTGCGCTGGACATATCAAAAGCTTTTGATAGGGTCTGGCACAAATCTTTGCTTTCAAAACTACCCTCCTACGGTTTCTATCCTTCTCTCTGTACCTTTATCTCCAGTTTCCTTTCTGACCGTTCTATTTCTGCCGTGGTAGACGGTCACTGTTCTTCTCCTAAATCTATTAACAGTGGTGTCCCAGGGTTCTGTCCTATCTCCCACTCTTTTCTGTTGTTCATTGATGATCTTCTTTCCAAAACGAACTGTCCTATCCATTCCTACGCCGATGATTCCACTCTGCATTATTCAACTTCATTTAATAGAAGACCCACCCTTCAGGAACTTAACGACTCAAGGCTGGAGACTGCAGAACGCTTAGCCTCAGACCTTACTATTATTTCCGATTGGGGCAAGAAGAACCTGGTGTCCTTCAACGCCTCAAAACACAGTTTCTCCACCTATCCACTCGACACAATCTTCCAAACAACTATCCCATATTCTTTGACAACACCCAGCTATCACCTTCCTCAACACTAAACATTCTCGGTCTATCCTTAACTCAAAATCTCAACTGGAAACTTCATATCTCATCTCTTACTAAATCAGCTTCCTCGAGGCTGGGCGTTTTGTACCGTCTCCGCCAGTTCTTCTCCCTGCACAGTTGCTGTCCATACAGGGGCCTTGTCCGCCCTCGTATGGAGTATGCATCTCATGTGGGGGCTCCACCACACAGCTCTTCTGGACAGAGTGGAGGCTAAGGCTCTTCGGCTCATCAGCTCTCCTCCTCATACTGATAGTCTTCTACCTCTTAAATTCCGCCGCAATGTTGCCTCTCTTTCTATCTTCTATCGATATTTCCACGCTGACTGCTCTTCTGAACTTGCTAACTGCATGCCTCCCCCCCTCCCGCGGCCCCGCTGCACTCGACTTTCTACTCATGCTCATCCTTATACTGTCCAAACCCCTTATGCAAGAGTTAACCAGCATCTTCACTCTTTCATCCCTCACTCTGGTAAACTCTGGAACAATCTTCCTTCATCTGTATTTCCTCCTGCCTACGACTTAAACTCTTTCAAGAGGAGGGTATCAGGACACCTCTCCTCCCGAAACTGACCTATCTTTCGGCCACCTCTTTGGATTCTCTTTAGGAGCAGTGAGTAGCGGGCTTTTTTTTTTTTTATTAATGTTTGCTTTTTGTGTGCCCTTGAACTGTCTCCTTTGCTGTAAAAAAAAAAAAAAAAAAGAACCCAGACAACAAAGAGTGGTGATTGACGGATTTTTAACTCAGAGTGGGCGCCGGTCACTAGTGGCGTCCCTCAGGGCTCGGTTCTTGGCCCAGTGCTCTTCATTATTTACATCAACGACGTGGATGTTGGACTCAATAGTCGCATTAGTAAATTTGCAGACGACACAAAGATTGGTAACTCGGTTCTCACTGAAGACGACAGGCAAAGCCTCCAAGAGGATTTGCACAAAATTTCATCTTGGTCGGATAGATGGGAGATGCCCTTTAACGTAGACAAGTGCCAGGTCCTTCAAGTTGGAACAAAAAATAAGAAGTTCGAATACGAAATGCGCGGCGTTAAACTCACAAGCGTTTAATGCGTTAAGGACCTGGATGTCAAAATCTCGTCAAACCTCAAATTCTCACATCAATGCATCGATGCAGCAAATAAAGCGAACAGAATGTTGGGCTTCATTAAAAGAAAGTTTTTATTCAAGAATAAAGATGTAATACCTCCGCTTTACAATAGTTTAGTCAGACCCCACTTGGAATATGCGGTACAGTTTTGGTCTCCTATCCATGCAAAGGACATTGCTAAATTAGAAAATGTTCAGCGTCGGGCAACAAAAATGATCCCTTCCTTGCGCAACAAATCCTACGAAGAAAAGCTTTCTACCCTTAACATGTTCTCTCTTGAGAAACGTCGCCTCCGAGTAAAACTGATCGAATGTTTTAAAATACTTAATGGTTTCACGAATGTAGATAGAACAAAATTGTTTATGATAGATGACACTTTGCGAACGAGGAACAATGGCATAAAACTCAAATATAGACAAGTAAATTCAGACTGCACAAAATTTTTCTTCACCAACGTTGTAGTGCGAGAATGGAATAAGCTCCCACCGTCAGTGGTCCAATGTAACACGATTGACTTCTTTAAAAACAAGCTCGACCGTCACTTCCTTGAACTTAATATTAACTAGATTAGAAAAGTAACGTTTTGGAGCCATCTGATTAGTGTAGATTCACTTAGGTTTAATGACAGACCACCTAGCCTGGACCATGGGGTCTGTGTGGTCTGATTTTCTATGTAATTCTATGTAATTCTCTCTCTCTCTCTCTCTCTCTCTCTCTCTCTCTCTCTCTCTCTCTCTCTCTCTCTCTCTCTCTCTCTCTCTCTCTCTCTCTCTCTCTCTCTCTCTCTCTCTCTCTCTCTCTAAACACATTCTCCTCTAATTATTTCCTTTTTTCTTCCTATTTTTCTTTTCTCTACATCAATCTATTCATCTACTTAAGTATGTATGTATGTATGTATGTATGTATGTGTGTATGTGTGTATGTATGTATGTATTCATGTATGTATCTACTTCTTAGACTTTATCTATCAATTATCTCCCCTATACGGTCTTCCCCTTCTCTCTCTCTCTCTCTCTCTCTCTCTCTCTCTCTCTCTCTCTCTCTCTCTCTCTCTCTCTCTCTCTCTCTCTCTCTCTCTCTCTCTCTCTCTACCTTTACCGTATGTTTTGAAGAGTTTACTAATACACTTTTCTTGCTCATGAATATATTAACGTGGAGAGAGAGAGAGACACACACACACACACACACACAGACACACATACACACACACAGGTGTAATTAATTAAAGGGTCACCTGTGTGTGTGTGTGTGTGTGTGTGTGTGTGTGCAATTCACCACCACGGCCTGATCACGAGCTGGACACGTCATCGCCAGCCAGTACCCTTTCGACCTGAGTAAACTCATTATGGTCCATCTCTGGGTACTGACGGGAACTTCACACACCAAACACCCCATCCCCCTTGCTCAATGGGGGACAGTAACCGCTCCTTGTCAACGGAAAAATCCCGGCCTGAGCGGGGCTTGAACCGCTGCCTGTCAGGCCGCAACGTATGGCAGCGCAGAAGTTTACCACCGAGCTGCTGGAGTGGTGTGTGTGTGTGTGTGTGTGTACCTGGTAATCCATAATGCATGGAGGTCTCTCTCTCTCTCTCTCTCTCTCTCTCTCTCTCTCTCTCTCTCTCTCTCTCTCTCTCTCTCTCTCTCTCTCTCTCTCTCTCTCTCTCTCTCTCTCTCTCTCTCTTGTCCGTTTGTCCATCTCTACCTTTGCCTTATCTGCGTCTGTCTGTTAGTGTGGGTCAATCTTTGTCTCTGTCCTCTCCCCATGTGTGTGTGTGTGTGTGTGTGTGTGTGTGTGTGTGTGTGTGTGTGTGTGTGAGAGAGTGATGTGTGTGTGTGTGTGTGTGTGTGTGTGTGTGTGTGTGTGTGTGTGTGTGTGTGTGTGTGTGTGTGTGTGTGTGTGTGTGTGTGTGTGTGTGTGTGTGTGTGTGTGTGTGTGTGTGTGTGTGTGTGTGTGTGTGTGTGTGTGTGTGTGTGTGTGTGTGTGTGTGTGTGTGTGTGTGTGTGTGTGTGTGTGTGTGTGTATGTGTGTACGCATTTCTAATTACAATGTGTGGTTAGCAGCGGAGTTTCTAGCAGGGAAGGATATTAAAGAGGAGGAGGATGAGGAGAAGAAGGAGGAGGAGGAGGAGGAGGAAACATAGAAACATGGAAATATGGACGAGCAGGCAGCAGAAAGCCTGTTGGCTCTTTGCTAGGCTACCAGCTTTCAGTGATTTAATCAATCCGTCATCCACAGGAGTGACCTGCGGGAAGGATTAAAACACTTCTGTACGTTTAGTTCACTCCCGACGCAGCAAAGTGACGGCCAATGCAATTTTTATAGTAGTTGATTGTTTCCACACTAACCACTCCTGCAGGAAGGCTGTTCCAGTGGCGGACGACTCTGTTCGAAAAATAACTGCCGATATCCGTAAAGCATCGCTTGGGTTGAATTGTTTTACCGTTGTTTCCTGTTCGCGGGTTATTTTGTAGCGTGAAGAGTTTGGAGTGATCAACATTGCTAAACTTGTTCAGGTACTTAAACACCTCTATAATATCTCCCCGCAGTCGTCTCTTTTCCGACGTGAAGAGGTTGGGTCGCTTGAGTCGATCTTCGTAAGGTTGCGTTCTCAATATTGGTATATTTTCGTAGCGCGTCGCTGTACTCTCAAATAATTCAAAGGAGGAGGAGGAGGAGGAGGAGGAGGAGGAGGAGGAGAAGGAGGAGGAGGAGGAGGAGGAGGAGGAGGAGGAGGAGGAAGAGGAGGAGAGAGCTGGGAGGAGGACTTAGAATAGTAATCGTAGTAGTAGTAGTAGTAGTAGCAGTAGTAGTAGAAGGAGCAGGAGGAGGAAGAGGAGGAGGAATAGTAGCAGGAGTAGGAGGAGAAGGACAAAGAGGAGGCGGAGAGGAGAAAAAACAAATACATCCCTACAGACGAACACAAAAACATTTATCAAACCACATAAATTTGGGGCAAAATAAGGACTGTACGCATTCCACAGCTGTCGTTGTGGTAAATTATGATAATGTGTGTGTGTGTGTGTGTGTGTGTGTGTGTGTGTGTGTGTGTGTGTGTGTGTGTGTGTGTGTGTGTGTGTGTGTGTGTTAATATGATTCTTTTTTTTCTTTATTTCTATTTCACCTTTTCTTTTGATTTTCCTTTCATTGTCATTCTCTCCATCTTTCTCTTTTTCCTTTTATTTTCCTTCTTTCCTTTTTTATATCTTTTTCCTTTATTATATTCGATTGCAATGATTATAATGTTTGAGTATGTGTGTGTGTGTGTGTGTGTGTGTGTGTGTGTGTGTGTGTGTGTGTGTGTGTGTGTGTGTGTGTGTTCGTATCCCCTTTAAAATCCCGCCTCCATATAAGATTTACAACAACGCGTATTACGTTAATTATTGCAGCGCTAAGCTTAATTCCAGCCACAATAATTTACCTATAACGCTTCCGCAACGATAATACATAAACTTTCTCTCTCTCTCTCTCTCTCTCTCTCTCTCTCTCTCTCTCTCTCTCTCTCTCTCTCTCTCTCTCTCTCTCTCTCTCTCTCTCTCTCTCTCTCTCTCTCTCTCTCTCTCATCAATTCCTATCCATATCTCTCTTTCTTCCTCTCTCACTTTTTGGAAGTATTAAAGAGAAAAGAAAGTAAATAAAATGCTAAAGAGAATTAGTTTTAGAACAGACAGACAGATAGACAGACAGACAGACAGACAGACAGAGAGACAGGCAAACAGATAGACAGACAGACAGACAGACACAATTTCAGGTGATGTCAGGTAGGATGAATATATTTAAGGACAAACAGACAGACAGACAAATAGACAGTTTCAGGTGATGTCAGGTGGGATGAAGTAATTTAAGGACAGACAGACAGACAGACAGACACAGTTTCAGGTGATGTCAGGTGGGATGAAGTAATTCAAGGACAGACAGACAGACAGACAGACAGACACAGTTTCAGGTGATGTCAGGTTGGATGAAGTAATCTAAGGACAGACAGACAGACACAGATTCAGGTGATGTCAGGTGGGATGAAGTAATTTAAAGACAGACAGACAGACAGACATACAGACAGACAGACAGACACACAGACTCCGCCCAGTGTGTATGTGTGTGTGTGTGTGTGTGTGTGTGTGTGTGTGTGTGTGTGTGTGTGTGTGTGTTATCCTAAATCCGCCTAATATTACAAAGGCTTGACATTGGATTAAGTAAGTCCAGCCCTTCCTGTACTAGCAGCCTGATTTGAGTTTTGCTGTTCTTTTATTCTTTATTTTTCCTTCCTCTCCTCTGCTTTTATTTTCATTGCTTGTTTTCCTTTCTTTTGCTCTCCTTTTCTTTTTTTGCTTTTTCCTTAATTCCTTTCCTCTTCATTTCCTTTCATCCTTTTTTCTTCCTCTCCTCTTCATTTCCTTTCATCCTTTTTTCTTCCTCTCTTCTTCTTTTCCTTTCATTCCTTGTTTTCCTTTCTTTTGCTCTTTTTTTTTCTTTCGCTGTTTTCCTTCCTTTTCTCAATTTCCTTTAACTTTTTTTTCTTCCTCTCCTCTTCTTTTCCTTTCATTCTTTGTTATCCTTTCTTTTGCCCTTTTTCTTTCCTTGCTTTTTCCCTTCCTTCCCTTTTCATTTCTTTTCATTCCTTTTTTTCATCCTCTCCTCTTCTTTTCCTTTCATTTCTTGTTTTTCTTTCTTATGCTTTCTTTTTTCCTTGCTTTTTTCCTTTCCTTCGTTCTCTCAATTTCCTTTCACTTTTTTTCTTCCTCTCCTCTTCTTTTAATTTCATTCCTTGTTTTCCTTTATGCTCTTTTTCTTTCATTGCCTTTTCCTTCATTTCCTTTCATTCCTTTTTTTTTCTTCCTCCGCTTTTCTTTTTTCTCTCATTCGTCTTTTCCTTCCTTTGCTCTTCCCTTCCTTTCATTCCTTTATTTTTCTTCCTCTGGTGTTCTTTTCCTTCCTTCTCTCTTCCTTTCCTTTCATCCCTTTCTTTTCTTATTCCGCTCTTCTTTTTTTCTTCCATTCTTTCCTTCCTTTGCTCTTCCTTTCCTTTCGCTCCTTTCTTTCATTAGCGCCTCCTCTCTTTTCACTGTTTTCCTTTTTATCTTTTCCTATCATTCAGTTTCTACTTCCTCTCATTTTCCTTTCCTCTTATTCCTTTTCCTCCCTTCCTGTCTCGTATCTTGCATCTTGGTTACTTTTCTTTTTTTTCCCCTCATTTTTCCCTCGTTTTTCCCTATTTCCTGCAGTTTTTTTTTTAACCTTTTTCTTTCTTTCCTCTCTCCGTTTTAACTTTCCGTTGTTCACATCTGATTTCTGGATTCTTTTCCTTTTTTCTTTTTTTTCCCTCTTCTCTCTTACTCTATTATTTTCCTTCCTTTCTCTTCATATTTTTTCTTTTTTTTTCTTTTCTTTCTCCTTTTTTACCTTCCGTTTTTCACATCTGATTTCTGGACTATTTTTTTTCCTCTTCTCTCTTACTCTTTTATTTTCCTCCCTTTCTCTTTATTTAGTTGATTTTCTTTTCATTTTTTTTCTTTTCTCTCTCCTTTCCGACCTTCCGTTTTTCACATCTGATTTCTGGTTTATTTTACTTTTTTTTTCTCTTCTATCTTCCTCTATATTTTCCTTCCTTTCTCTTTTATTTATTTCATTATTCTGTCTACTTTTTTGCTTCCTTGTCTTCCTTTTCGACGACTTTCTTCCTTTCTTCCCTCTTTTTCTTTCCTTTCCTCCCTACCTCTCTTCACTTAACTCCTCCTCCTCTTACTTTTTTCTTCTCTCCCTTCCTTTCTCATCTCCCTCCTCTTCCTCTCCTCCTCTCTCTCCCTTCCTTACCCTTCTTTTTCTAGTTCCATTTCCTCTTCTTTCCTCTTTATCTTCCTCCTTCAATCTCTTCTGTTAGGGATAAATATTAAAATCCTCTCTCTCTCTCTCTCTCTCTCTCTCTCTCTCTCTCTCTCTCTCTCTCTCTCTCTCTCTCTCTCTCTCTCTCTCTCTCTCTCTCTCTCTCTCTCTCTCTCTCTCTCTCTCTCTCTCTCTCTCTCTCTCTCTCTCTCTCTCTCTCTCTCTCTCTCTCTCTCTCTCTCTCTCTCTCTTCAAACAATGCGCACGGAGGAAATTTTAGCCGACTACCGACGAGTAATCCGCCGCTACAAGGAAAAGTCACGCCACATCATTGTCTCCGGGATTCTTCCGAGAATCAACGCCTTCGCAGGCTTCCACAGAAAGGCGTCAAACATCAGCAACAGATTGAAGCACCTCTGTCAGGACGAGGAAGTTTCGTTCGCAAGTCTGTGGGATCATTTCTATGATAATTCCGACCTTTTCCGTCCTGACGGTCTTCACCTCAATGCAATTGGCTCAGAACGGCTTGGTAGGTTGCTGAACGAGGAGGTATTTTTGTACTCAAAAAACTCCGAGCGCGGGAGAGGCACCAATGCATCGTAAACAACCGAACAGTAGAGACCGCCCATCATACACCAAGGCCTCCAACAGAAGACACACGCAGACACCAGACTACTGTGCCTCGAAGCGTTGAAGTCAAGAAGGACATTTCTGTCCTATACACCAACGCGCGGAGCTTAATACCCAAACGGGATGAGTTACTTGCCTACGTTGACGTAGAAAGACCGGACGTGATTGCCATCACAGAAACGTGGGCCACCTCTGACCACCTAATGACCGAATTCTCAACTCCGGGTTACGAGAGCTTCTACAAAAACAGACTTCACAAGAAAGGAGGAGGTGTTATATGTTACATCAAGAACAAATACCCGGCCGTGAAAATAACCAAAGAGGACTCAGAGAAATATGACACTGTATATGTTGAACTGGAGACTAGCAAGCACAACAAAATAACGATTGGAACCGTTTACAGACCTCCAAAGCAACAAGCAGCGGACGACGCAGCGCTGTATGAGGAAACTCACACCATAACACAAAACAAACAGTCAGTCATTATCGGGGACTTTAACTGTGCCAACATTGACTGGACCACGACGATTGGAGATCGGGAGGGTGTTAGGAGTTTTTAAGTTTTTTATTTTTAACTTTTTAAAGTAGTTGGTGTTAAGTGTTATAGTTAAGGCGCGAACTATTATTCACTCGTCACAGGGCCGGTGTTACCGTGGCCTGCTTCACAAGTTGATTGTAGTAGGTGAGATAACACAATAGCCTTTTAGTTAAGTGATGTGTGGCCGAGCGGTAGCCGTTATAAGTTCACTTCAGTTCACTTTAGTTCTCTCTCTCACATGGGAATAGAAAGGTGTGAATGTACGTTAAGTATTAACAGTATTATACAAAAGTTTACAGTTTTCGTGAGCGAGTCGCACCAAACCAGAGCCAGCCACACCACAGGGCGCGGGGCAGCGGAGCACCGCTCGCCTGCCCGTCACCCGTCTTCTCTCCTTCGTCTTCGCGTTGTTTGCCCGTTTTATTTGCTTGTTGTTTGTCCGGAATGGTGTGGGTTCCGGTTGATGACTGCTAATGAAAGTCATCATTTGCTGATCCTAGTGTCAGTTCATTACAGCTTCCCGCGGCCAAAAGCACGACGTGCTGTTAAACATCCTGTTGTGCGACACCGACCGGGTGTCGCCACACGTACAGTCTTACATTCACATAACATCGCTCGATTCCCCAAAAGTCGTGACCTCGCGACTCACCCAACCCTTACAAATTTCTGTACCTACCCATGCTACAGTCTCCCAAAGTGTACTAGCTAGGCGTGGTCTCGTTATAGTTGCTTTAAAGATTATCACAGAAGGCAGAGCCCGCCTAACGATACAACATAGGGAAATGCCAATGATAATAATCATGGAAATAACAAGAAATGGGTAATGTACATACAGGTTGAGGTAAATAGGGCTAGAGTCGTTGACGTGGAAGTTGGGTACTATTCCTAGAAAACAAAATAATAGCTCGAAAAATTATTTACATGATACATCCTAGAAAAAAATTAAATTGACTAAACTGTCATTAGGATACATGGTAATGGACCTATTTGGAATAGTAAAAAGAAAAAGGAACAATCCTTGAAGAAGATCTGCTACAAACTGGACCTTCGAGTCACACCCTGACACAAAACTGTCGCAGAGAAACACTCATCCGTTGCGTGACAATTAATTGCCAGTGTCGTTACCCTCGGCACGCCTTCGAGACGGGTGGGGTTTACAACAATAGATAAGGTTGTGTGAAAAGAGATAATGTTATCCGTAGAGTCTCCTAATAGTTACAATGTGATAACAAGGACAAGTCCGGAGAACCTTAGAAGCATCGGCAGTCAGCACCACTAACTCCTAATACTCCGTTTTTCAGGTCTACAGTACTATAAAAGAAAATCCTGTCACCAAGTTGTGAAATCACTGTTGTAACAAATTTCACTGAAATATATAACTCCAGCATAATTGATTAAAGTAATTCCAGCATTAATAAAAATCAAATTTAAAAGACAAATTTCCACCTATCCCCCGATCGTAGCAAACGTGGATGACTGACATCTGTGACGCCAAAAATAATTCCCGTAACGGGTAACAGTGGTATGTCAAGCAAAGGGTAAGTAAGACTTGTCTGCTTACTTCCAAGGCTTACAGATATTCACATGCTGGTTACAATAAAAGTTAGGGACAGCATCTGCTCAAGTTCAGTTAAGTCTGTCATTGCAGAGAAAA
This sequence comes from Eriocheir sinensis, assembly GCF_024679095.1. Classification (NCBI taxonomy): domain Eukaryota; kingdom Metazoa; phylum Arthropoda; class Malacostraca; order Decapoda; family Varunidae; genus Eriocheir; species Eriocheir sinensis. Next base: position 13,893,283 of record NC_066527.1, read on the forward strand.
AATTCTGTTTTAAGCAGAAGCACATGAGGTTCAAGGTTAAAAAGTACCTATCCCTATGTTATTCTACACCCTCGGTTATTACAGCTCCAATTAAATTGAGAAGACTGACTGCCTTGCATCAACTCAGCAATAAAAGAAAATAGTGGGTTAGAGTGAAAAGTATTACTCAAGCTCAAATTTCCATCCACCTATATATCTGACTATTTTATGCCTAAACCACGGGTAAAAGAACACACCGTGGATTTTTTTTTGTTTACCGCTGGTGACACCCAAAAAGGTTTAGGTCAGAGGGTCGAAGGCTCCCCTCCCCGACGAACGTGTCGACGGCAAAAGAAGCTTCAAAAAAGACCCCAAATCACTTTAAGTGCCATAAAAGTTGGCTGGCAAAATCGTGCAGGTTGGCAGCGGGGCTGTAGTCAAGGGATACTGCACTCCTTCGAAGAGGAACTTTAAGGACAATCATGTACACAAGGAACTCTAGTAATAATCTTAATAATCCAGCATTAGCTACAGAAATGGTTTCTCCATCTGTCCAGTTTCCTTGTTTTAAACACGAGATCAAATCAGTAGACAGCCTGTAGGCGTCCACTGGCCTGTTAAAAAGGCCACTCGTTTGCAGTGTCCACAGCAAAATTTACACCCTTTACGAGGCTGTGTTGCCCATCTTCCCCAAATGTTTCAAGAAAAAGTGACCGAAACGCATCATAATCCTTTCGTTCTGTGAACGCGCTCCTGTTTATGAGGGCCGTCGTTCCCGTTCCCGGGATTGACCTTCGAGCGACTGAGAGATATTTTATCTCCCGGATCTGACACGAATGAAATGTTCATGACAATCTCACTTTGAAACAAGAAGTCCCTGGCCGAATAATCTGCCTCCCTACTACCTGCGAAAGGCCTAACTGCTGTTGCTGTTAGCGGGTGATTAGGGGAAGAAGCCATTAATTGTGGGATTAGTAAGGTAAGTAAATACCTCTTGGTTGCTCATGCAGGGTAGAAGAAGGAGGAGGCACCCTTTGAAGACTGCTACAACTCCTTTCATGACAGTTACCGTTATCCTTGACGTCACTGTTCTTTTTCCTTTACCCACTCCTTCTAGTCCTCAGTGAGAGCTTGTAACTGCGGGTCAGGTTTCTCTTCCATTAAAAGAGTTACTAGTAAAATGAGGAGTAAAACGGTAAAAGAAAAAAAAAATATCGCTGCAAAAATAAGTAAAGTAATAATCATTCACCGCTAAGTATGTGCTCACTCCTCCCCGATGCTTCTAAAATGCATAAAAAGAGGAAAAAGAATAATGAGTGAGGCTTAGCAATACAAAACTTCTCCACTGTGCAATAAATTACACAAAAGAAAGGAGAAAATAAAATGAATGATTATACATAAAATGCGTAACAATGTTACTCAAGAAAAATATTAAACATCCACACGCCAGAAAAATCAACAGCTGAAAAATCTAATAGATTAGATACGGCCCCACACGCCTAAACACGTGAACATAATAATAGTAATTCACCTGAAATCACGTTACTAGTGGTGTAATTACTGAAACCGTATCAATGCAGTGTCGGCTAAAATGTGTTAAAAACCTCGAAGACAGCAGCTCGATACCTCACTACTCAGCACGCTCGCGTCCTTCGCCTCGCCGGTGACAAGGGCAGGGAGGGTTTGGCGGCGGCCAAAAAATATTATAATATTATAATGTACACATTACAAGGGTAACAGATTGCTCGAAATGTTAGAGGACACCTTTCTAACTCAGATTGTTACCCAACCGACAAGGGAAAATAACTTTAGACCTAGTACTCGTGAGTGATTCAGATCTCACACGTGAATTTCAGGTCGGCGAAAAGCTGAATGGTTGCGACCATCACCTAATTCGCCTAAAGATCAGAACAGACCATGAATGCACCGAAAACACGTCCAGGATTCCAGACTACAAAAGAGCCAATTTTAATCTCGCTCGTGAGCTGCTAGCCCAGACAACTTGGGAACCCATGAACCTCACTCCTGTGGGCGGCGCGTGGAACGGCTTCAAGAACAAACTCCTAGAGGTAGAGAGAACAACTGTTCGCATGAAGACAAAGAGAACAAATAATGACACAAGCCCACCATGGATGACTACCCAAGTTCGACGGGCGATTAATTTAAAGAAGAGAAAATACAAATTGCTAAAGGAAAACAGCACTGACGAGGCACGCGAACAGTACCATCAAAGCCTCAGAGCTTGCAGAACTCTCATTCGCCAGCGTAAACGCGACTATGAAAAGCAAATTGCACGCGAAAAAGTTCTTCACGTATATAAGAACCAAAAAGAAGACAAAAAGCAATATCGGTCCCCTAAAAGATGAAAGTGACGTACTAACACAGGACAGTAGACAAATGGTCGAAATCCTAAACAGAAACTTCGCGTCTGTGTTCACGGTCGAGAACACCCAGTCCGTACCCGAGAGCCCTACCTCACCGATGGGAATCACTGCCCTAGAAATTGGCACAATAAACGATCGGGATGTGAAAAAGTACCTAGACAAACTCGAGACAAACAAGTCCACCGGACCCGACGACTTGTCACCCAGGCTGCTCAAGGAACTCAAGCAGCAAATCCTCAAGCCACTCACCGCCATCTATACAATCTGTCACTACACCAAAACAAAGTCCCGAACGACTGAAAACATGCGAACGTAACACCGATCTTCAAAAAGGGAGACAAAAGCGTGGCCCTAAACAACAGACCAATTAGCCTAACCTCAGTGGCGGGAAAAATCCTCGAGAAGATCATCAGAGACAAACTCGTTAGGTTCCTTGAAGACAACAACATCATTTCCGATGCTCAGCACGTTTCAGGAATAAGCGCTCATACTTAACCAATTTACTGGACTTCTTCCAAGGTATCTATGAAAACTGGGATAATCATATCCCCAGTGATGTTATATATCTAGACTTTCAAAAAGCCTTTGACAAAGTGCCACACAAAAGACTCCTCAAGAAACTCAAGTCGGCGGGGTTAGGCGACAATCTGACAGCGTGGATCAAAGACTGGCTCACTGGAAGAAAACAACGGGTTGTACTCAACGGACAGGCCTCCGAGTGGCTCCCGGTTACAAGTGGAGTGCCACAGGGGTCAGTGCTGGGACCCATACTCTTCATCATATATATCAACGACCTAGAACTAGGATTAAAATCCAATCTTTCAAAATTTGCCGACGACACAAAGGTGGGTGGGAAGGCCCTCACGACGACAGACTGCGAAATTATCCAGAGAGACCTGGACCTGATCACTCGTTGGTCAGAAAAATGGCAGATGTCCTTCAACACTATCAAATGTAAAGTAATGCATATCGGATCCAGAAACAGCAGTCACACATACCACATGGGTGGCGAGCCACTACATGTTGTGCAAGATGAAAGAGACCTCGGGGTCACCATCAGCATCATCATCATCATCATAAAGATTTCCCCTGGGGCCCAGGGGGGGGACGGGCCTTTGTCTATTGACGGCCCGTCAAGAGAATTACTAAATAACTAACGGGGGGGGGGAGATACCGCTTAACCAGCTGCGTGAGGACCGCCTCTCCAAGACGGAAGAGAAGGGCAGGCGCAGAGAGGCCGTCGGGGTTGGCAGCGAGGGGTCTCGTGAGCGGGCACTCGAGGAGGTAGTGGAGGAGAGGGCAGTCCTGTTCCTCCTCGCAGTGCTCACATTCCCTCCACCTGATGTCGTCAGGGTCAAGCTCCGAGAGGCACTTGAGCCCTAATCGGAGGCGGTGCAGCGGGACACTGACGAGGGTGCGTGGAGACATGATCGAGGTTTATAAATGGATGATGGACTTTAATAAGGGAGACATTCATAAGGTTTTGTTGGTAAGAGAACCGGGTAGGACACGAAGTAATGGGTTTAAATTGGATAAATTCAGATTCAACAGGGACATAGGCAAAAATTGGTTTACAAACAGGGTGGTGGATGAGTGGAAGAGGCTTAGCAGTCATGTGGTGAGTGACAATACAATTGCCACATTCAAAAATAGATTAGATAAATTCATTTGGAGGGGTTAGATACACGGGAGCTACAGGGGAGCTTAGGTTCAGTGGAGCAGCCTCGTACAGGCCTACCGGCCTCTTGCAGACTCCTATGTTCTTATGTTCTTACTCTACCTTCTCCTCCTCCTCCTCTTCTTTCTCTTTCCAATTTTCCTCTTCACTTCCTTTATCTACTTCTATTTTCTCTCCTTCCTTTCTTATCTTCCTCCCTTGTTTCTTTCTGTTACGCCTCGAAGCTAAAACTCTCTCTCTCTCTCTCTCTCTCTCTCTCTCTCTCTCTCTCTCTCTCTCTCTCTCTCTCTCTCTCTCTCTCTCTCTCTCTCTCTCTCTCTCTCTCTCTCTCTCTCTCTCTCTCTCTCTCTCTCTCTCTCTCTCTCACAACAAAACATCAACTACTACTACTACTACTACTACTACTACTACTACTACTACTACTACTACTCCCTAATCTTTATTAAAATTCATACGTTTCATATTTCTTGCTGTGACGAGAACTTGTATTTTTTTTTCCGTCAGTCAAACTAAATATTTCTGACACTGCCATCAACAAATAAGTGCGTGCGTAATACCGTTGCCATAACCGTCGCTTGCTTCATTAAAAGAGATGTCAACTATTTGTTTCGTAATGCTGCGTCGCGACTCGCTCTCCATTTCCTCTCCGTCCATTAAAACATTGCACGCGAAATTAATGGCAACGAAAGTGTGTGATATTAGATTACTCATGTGTTTTATTGTTCAACATGTTTGTTGTGTCACGTAATATACAACACATTATTAATTTCTCTTTCTTTTTCTTTCTCTTTCTTTACCTCTCTCTCTCTCTCTCTCTCTCTCTCTCTCTCTCTCTCTCTCTCTCTCTCTCTCTCTCTCTCTCTCTCTCTCTCTCTCTCTCTCTCTCTCTCTCTCTCTCCTGTTAAATCCTCGTCAGACTTTCAAAACAAACTTATCACTCTATATCTCTCTCTCTCTCTCTCTCTCTCTCTCTCTCTCTCTCTCTCTCTCTCTCTCTCTCTCTCTCTCTCTCTCACGTGACCCACTTAACACATAACTTCTCTAATAGTTAGCTACATGTGTGTGTGTGTGTGTGTGTGTGTGTGTGTGTGTGTGTGTGTACCACCGACCTCCCCCAAACTACCACCACTAAAACTACATATAAAGAGTATAACTAAAAATAATTCGTATCACCATAACTACCACTACTATCACTACTACTACTACTACTACCACCATCGCCACCACCACAACCACCATTACCACCACCCCACCGCCACTTGCCTACTTACCTTCATCCCTTCCTTTATCTCACCTTTCTCCTCCCGTTGACTCCGTCGCTCCTGCTATCGACCGATGATGTCCTTGAAGAGCACTCACGCACACCTCTCCTCTTCAGCGGTTCAAGGGTGACTGAAGTGCCAACAACGAGAGCGAAGGTTGTACTCCCACTATTCCTCAAACAAATATTTATCCTTCAATAATACTCCACTTTTTTGCTATACGTGAAAAAAATAGAAATAAATGATGTGTGATAAATGATAAAGATAGGGATAATAAAGATGATAAAGATAATTGATAAGGATAAGGATGATAGATAAGAATAAAGCTGCTCATGGTAAAGTTAAAGATGAAAGAGATGATAGAGAAATGAGAAGGTCAAAGATAATAAAGATGGTAACGATAAAGAAAATTGAGACGGTAAAGATAAAAGATACGAAGAGAAGATAAAGATAAAAATAAAGATAAGAGATAAAAGTAAGATGATAGAGATTATTAGAAAAGGAATAAGATAGACGAAAGGATAAATGATAGACGATACGAATATAAGATATAGATAAAAATAAAGATAAGAGATAAAAGTAAGATGATAGAGATTATTAGAAAAGGAATAAGATAGACGAAAGGATAAATGATAGACGATACGAATAGAAGATAAAGATAAAAATGAAGATAATAGAGATAAAATTAAAGATGATAGATGATTAAAAAGGAATATTATAGACAAAATTATAAATGATAGACAAATATAATAAAGGATGATAACAGAACGCAAAAGTGGCAAAAATACAAATAAATAAAGTACTAAAAACAACACCAATGCGAACAGACGATAGACAAAAATAAAGATAATAGATAAAAGTAAGATGATAGGAAGGGAATATGATAGAAAAAAGAATAAATGATAGACAAATATGATAAAGAATGATAACAGAACGCAAGAATGTTAAAAATACAAATAAACAAACTAAAAATAATAATAAATCCTAAATACTAATAAATAACTAATAAATAACCAATAAATACTGAATACTAAGAAACAAACGATATATTGAATAGTGTAAATATCTTCCCAATTTCTTCATCCCTCTCGCATATATTATTTTCCTTTGTCTTAAGTTGGAAGTATAAATAAAACCTGAAAATTCTAAGTTGAAACACAAAAAGAGAGATATTCAATGGTAGAGTGTGTTATGACTCTCTCTCTCTCTCTCTCTCTCTCTCTCTCTCTCTCTCTCTCTCTCTCTCTCTCTCTCTCTCTATCTCTCTCTCTCTCTCTCTTTCCTTTTACTTCCTTCCTTCCTTCCTTCTCTCTCTCTCTCTCTCTCTCTCTCTCTCTCTCTCTCTCTCTCTCTCTCTCTCTCTCTCTCTCTCTCTCTCTCATTACCTATTAAGTAGATGGTCATTAACTCAAAATAAACTTACTGGAAATTATGTAAAAATGAAGAAAATGCAGAAAATAACAAAAAAGGAAAAGGAGCTGAGAAATCCTAAGTCACTACCACCACCACCACCACCACCACCACTACCACCACCACCACTATTACCATCACCACCACTACTAACACACCCACTAAAATCTCCTAAAACGTGTAAGTGTCAAATTTTTCCCTTCCTCTTTATTACATTTTCTCCCTTCCTTCCCTTCATCTCCTCCTCCTCCTCTTCCTCCCTTCCTCCTTTACATAGATTTACCAAACTCTTCTCTTACCCTGCTTCCTCTCTTCCCTTCTTCCTGCCCTAATCCCCCTTTCTCTCTCTCTCTCTCTCTCTCTCTCTCTCTCTCTCTCTCTCTCTCTCTCTCTCTCTCTCTCTCTCTCTCTCTCTCTCTCTCTCTCTCTCTCTCTCTCTCATTTCCTTCTTTCGTATGCAAGGAGGAAAAAGGTATTTGCACTTTTCTTTCTTATCTTTTATTACGTGTTTCTTTGTATCTCGTTTCGCTAATAGAAGGATTAGGTTTCATGGGTGAAGAGGAGGAGGAGGAGGAGAAGGAGGAGGAGGAGGAGGAGGAGGAGGAGGAGGTCGGAAATACTAATGCTATGTGTTGGCCTAAATCTGCAACCATATCTTTTTACGAGAGAGAGAGAGAGAGACCATCTACGCATGTTCTGATATAACGACGCGCATTGATGACTCTCTCTCTCTCTCTCTCTCTCTCTCTCTCTCTCTCTCTCACAAACAACAACAACAATAACAACAACGGCTAACAACGGCTTTTGAACTATTTCCGCCGCTTCGTTAACTGTTTCGAATCCCACGAATGAAACCGTTCCGAACTTTTAATTTTTTTTACGTGAACTCGTTGGCGCGTGGAGGCTGAGGTTTTTCAGTTGATTTGACATGAGAGAGAGAGAGAGAGAGAGAGAGAGAATTTTTGTTTTGGTTAATTTATTACACGCAAGGGTGCTAAGCCTAGTACATGTTCAGGATGCTAACTTCGATACAGGCGACTCGTGCCTCACAGGGCACGCTGTGATACTGAGTCAACAGTAGGGAAAAAAAAAAATAATAATAATTTAGCATCCCCCAAAATGTGGATGTCGAGTGAGGATAACATCTAGATTGTTTCCAGACGATAAATATTTACATGTCTCCACAAGTGAGAGTCCTTGCGGTATTAAGTCAGCAACACGTGGACACTCCAAGCAATAGTGTTCAAGGGTGTTAGCATTGGGCGCGTCACACAGCTTGCAGGAGGAGAAGTGAGGCGCGTCCCCCGCCTCGGCCAGCTGCCACACTCGCCGGTACCCAAGCCGGAGACGAGCACACACTACATTATGGCGGCTAACCATGAGACCGGAGCGACGGTACATGTGTGGACGAGGCAGGAAGTCTTCGTAGTGCTGGATAGACGCACTGGCGGCCCTCTCAGCATCGCTACGGTGACGGGTGGAGGAGCAGGCAGCTTGGCGTACCATTTTCTTGCACCACGGCAAGGAGGTAGCAGCGGCACCAGCAGCTGGCGGGTCCAGGTCACAGGCAGCCCTTGCAAGACGGTCCGCAACGTCGTTGGCCAAGAGACCGATGTGTGACGGAATCCATAAAAAGTGCACCGTCAGTGAACTCTCGAGGGCTGTGGCAAGGCGGCGGAGAATTTGTGTGACCAGAGAGAGAGAGAGAGAGAGAGAGAGAGAGAGAGAGAGAGAGAGAATGGCCTGAGATGGGAGATATAATGAGAGATATCTCTCTCTCTCTCTCTCTCTCTCTCTCTCTCTCTCTCTCTCTCTCTCTCTCTCTCTCTCATGCCAAATCAACTGAAAAACCTCAGCCTCCACGCGCCAACGAGTTCACGTAAAAAAAATTAAAAGTTCGGAACGGTTTCATTCGTGGGATTCGAAACAGTTAACGAAGCGGCGGAAATAGTTATATCTATCTATACAGAGGCTTATGGACCTGATGGAGTGCTTCCTATTGTCCTTTAAATCTGTGCCTCCGTGCTGACACCCTGCCTGGTCAAACTCTTTCGCCTCTGCCTGTCAACATCTACCTTTCCTTCCTGCTGGAAGTATGCCTTCATACAGCCTGTGCCTAAGAAGGGTGACCGTTCCAATCCCTTAAACTACCGCCCTATAGTTTTACTTTCCTGTCCAGCTTAAGCTTTTGAATCAATCCTTAACTGGAAGATTCAAAAGCTCTTTTCCACTTCTGACCTTCTATCTGATCGCCAGTATGGGATCCGCGAGGGGCGTTCTACTGGCGATCTTTTTGCTCTCTAAACTGACTCTTGGTGATCCTCTGTTAGCCGTTTCGGTGCAACTTTCGCAGTTGCGCTAGACATACCGAAAGCTTTCTATAGAGTCTGGCACAAGTCTTTGCTTTTTAAACTGCCCTCTTACGGTTTCTATCCTTCTCTCTGTTCCTTTCTGGTCTGGGTGCGAGAGGGATTTAGGGGTCTTAGTGAGCTCTGATCTCCGTCCAAGGGCACAATGCATTCAAGCTAGAGAAGAAATGATTTATCAAGGAGATTTTTTGAACAGAAGCGGCGTAAGACAGAAGCCCAAAAGTCTTCCCTCAAAGTATTTTGTAGCTATCTAGACCTCATCTTGACTATGCACTTCACTTCTGGTCACTCTACTATAGAATGGATATCAAAATGAATCGGTGCAGAGAGAGGAGGATGGGATGATCTACTTGACTTGACGAACTGAGAAGAACTCAAAAGACTCAAACAGTTAAACTCTAGAAGGAGAAAGGCGCGTGGAGACATAGATCGAGGTTTATAAATGGATGAAGGGAATTTAATAAGGAGGAGACATCATAAGGTTTTTGACAAGAAGTAGGGTAGGACACGAAGTAAGTAACGGGTTTAAACTGGATCAATTCAGATTCAACAGGGACAAGCAAAAACAGGGACAGGGGGTGGTGGATGAGTGAATAGGGTTTAGCAGGTGAGTGATGAGTGTGAATACACTCATACATTCAAAATAGACAAATAAAATTCGTAAACAAGGACAATTAGTGGGGTGGGATACACGGGGAGCTTAGGGGTCAAGGCTATGCTTCTCGTGGAGGCCTACCGGCCTCTTGTAGACTCCTGCGTTCTTATGTTCTTATGTTTATCTCCAGCTTCCTCTCCGGCCGTTCTTTCTCCGTTGTGGTAGACGGTCACTGTTCTTCCCCTAAACCTATCAACAGTGGTGTTCCACAGGGCTCTGTCCTATCACCCACTCTCTTCCTGTTATTCAACAAATCTTCTTTCCATAACAAACTGTCCTATCCATTCATACACTGACGACTCCACTCTGTATTATTCAACTTCTTTCAACAGTAGACCTTCTCAACAGGAATTACAAGAATCTAGACGGGAGGCTGCAGAACGCTTAACCTCAGACCTTGCTATCATTTCCAATTGGGGTAAAAGGAACCTTGTGTCCTTCAATGCCTAAAAAAAAAAAAAAAAAAAAAATTCTCCACCTATCAACTCGACACAATCTTCCAAACACCAATCCCCTATTCTTCGACAACACTCAGGTGTCACCTTCTTCAACACTAAACATCCTCGGTCTATCCTTAGTTCAAAATCTCAACTGGAAACTTCACATCTCCTCTCTCACTTAAATCAGCTTCCTCGAGGTTGGACGTTCTGTTTCGTCTCCGCCAGTTCTTCTCCCCATACAGATGCTTTCCATTTATAGGGGCCTTGTCCGCCCTCGTATGGAGTATGCATCTCACGTGTGGGGGGGCTCCACTCACACAGTTCTCCTGGACAGAGTGGAGTCTAAGGCTCTTCGTCTCATCAGCTCTCCTCCTCTTACTGATAGCTACCTCTGCACACGACTTTCTACTCATGCTCATCCCTATACTGTCCAAACCCCTTATGCCAGAGTTAATCAGCATCTCCATTCTTTCATCCCCTTCACTGGTAAACTCTGGAACAGCCTTCCTTTGTCTGTATTTCCTCCTGCCTATGACTTGACCCCTTTCAAGAAGAGTGTATCAAGACGCCTCTCCACCCGAAATTGACCTCTCTTTTGGCTACTCTTTACTTTTATCTTTTATGGGAGCGGCAAGTAGCGGGCTTTTTTTTTGTACTTTTTGTTGCCCTTGAGCCGTGTTCTTTGATGTGAAAAAAACCCTCTATATGTCAATCTGTCTATCTGTCGTAAGGGACTGAGGCTAAAAATATTTATTTATCTATTTATCTGTATCTCTCTCCCTCTATCTATCGCTATCTATCTATGTATCTATCTGTTTACCTATCCATCTATTTTAATTTTTTCTATTTATTTATCTCTATCTATCTAAATGTCTATCTATCTATGTCTGTCTATTTAGCTGTCTATCTATCTATCTATGTTTGAAGCTTTGAATCGCTCGCTCGAATCGGCTTCACGGCTTCACGAGCATCAAGGATAATTGTGTTCCTTTGTTTGTGTGCTCGGATTAATTTATTTCGTCATTGAGCGGCGGCGGTGGTAGTGGTGGTGGTGAGGGTGGTGGTGAGGGTGGTGGTGGTGGTGGTGGTAAAGTGGTGATTCTCCTGTTCTCCGTACCGATGCTATTACCGAACTCCACCTCTCATCACCACCTTCATCACCATCACCACTACCACTATCACCTCCTCCTCCATAAACATCACATTCACTACCACCACCACCACCACTACCATCACCACCACTGTTTCGCTACATACACCAAAATCACCACTACTGATATCGCCATTACCAGCACCACCACCATCACCACCACCATCACCATTACCACCTCATTTAGACTTTAACATTTCTTTTTCTTCTTTTTCTTCTTCTACTACTACTACTACTACTACTACTACCACCACTACTACAAGGTATAATGAAACAGCATAATAATTCTTCAGGACAAATATTTTTTTCATCTTCTCTTCCCGAAAAACAGAAGTATATTTACACACAAATTGGATAAATCATAAAAAGACAGGCTGGACAGATCCTTAGATTATATACAAACGTGGTATTGAATTCGTTACGTCTTTGGGGATATTGTCACAAAATGCTAGAAATGATACAACTTATAATACTAACACTACTACTACTACTACTACTTCTACTACTATGCTCCGTTCACACTAACTTGGCACATAAGCCAATAAGATTTCACCTTCCCCAGCATCCACCAATCACATGAGGCCTGAGTTGGCGAGTGGGCGTGGCTTGCTCGTGAACTGGCCAATGATGTGCCTCTAATATGGAAATGGGAGGGGCTTATTTGGCAAGATAGAGGCCTGAGTTGGAGAGTGGGCGTGGCCTGCTCGTGGACTGGCCAATGACGTGCCTCTAATATGGAAGGGGGAGGGGCTTATTTGCCAAGATAGTTTGAACGGACTTTACTATTACGACTACTCCTACTACTACCGCTAGCAATAACAGTAATGATAATAATACAGACACATATATTAATTTATCGTTTTAAGCCTAGCCATCACAGTATTAAAAAGATGCACAGTGGGAGGAGGGATTCCGATTCTCTACACAACAGCTATTACCGTTCTTATTACTGTTTATATTCGGGTTCAAAAAGGATCAGGAAAAAAAAGGAATAATAGGAAACAATTGACGGAGGAAATGAAGAATGAATGACGTACGGTTGCCTATTACTATTATTATTATTATTCCTACTATTACTATCATCGTTATTGTTATTTACGTTTAAAAATGGGGTGATTTACAGCTTATGATTACGAAATAAGTGTTAGCTGAGATGTAAAGTGAAGTTTCGAAATGTAAATACGAAATAAATACGAGAATACGAAATAGATGGGAAATAAATACGAAAATAAGTACGACAACTAATACAAAAATAAATACAAAAATATATACGAAAATAAATACGGAAAATAAATACGAAAATAAGTACGAAAATTAATACAAAAATAAATACGAAAATATATACGAAAATAAATACGGAAAATAAATACAAAAATACAAAAAATACAATAATATACAAGAAAATACGAAAAAAGTACGAAAATAAAAACGAAAACACGAAAAAGATACGGAAATGTATACGAAAACACGACAAAAATACGGCAATTAATACGAAAAAAATACGGAAATTAATACGCAAACACGACAAAAATACGGAAATTAATACGAAAATACGAAAAAAATACTGAAATTAATACGAAAAAAAAAACGTAAATTAATACGAAAACTCGACAAAAATACGGAAATTAATACGAAAATACGACAAAAATACGTAAATTAATGCGAAAAAATACGGAAATTAATACGAGAACACGACAAAAATACGGAAATTAACACGAAAAGACGAAAAAAATACGGAAATTAATACGAAAAAATACGAAAATAAACACGAAAATACGAAGAAGCACGAAAATAAAAACGAAAACACGAAAAAATACTGAAATTAATACGAAAATGAGAAAAAAAATAAAATGAACTACAAAAATACGAAAAAAATGAAATGAACCAAAAAACATACGAAAAAAACCTTAAATGAACCAAAAAAATACGAAATAAAAAATAAAATGAACTAAAAAAATACGAAAAAAAAATAAAATGAACTAAAAAAAAAACCGAAAAAATAAAAATGAAGGCGAAAACACGTCCGGAATAGCGACTAGCGTATCTAAGCATCTACAAGGCATAAAAAAAAGAATATATAAATGAAGCGATGAGTTGGAAAATTAATGAAGAGGATGTTTGTTGTTGTACGTTACGGGTGTTTTGATTAAGCCTAAGGGAGCGAGAGTTCGTGGCGCAGAAAAAGCCTTAGAGCGAAACATGACGATGGTGTTTGATGCGTAATTCGTTATATCTCTATCGTACATTATATTACATCATCGCCACCATCATCATCATCATCATCAGCGTCATTATTATCATCAGCATCAGCATCGTCGGTATCATCATCTTCCAAACTAATAATAATAATAATAATAATAATAATAATAATAATAATAATAATAATAATAATAATAATAATAATAATAATAATAATAATAACAATAACTTACTTAAAACGCCTTACATTTTATTATCACCATCATCACCATCACCACCATCACTATCACCACCACCATCACCACCACCACTAAAATAATATGATGAATCTAACGCCTGTATTTCAAGCTCTCCCTCACTAAAGAAATCTCAGTTACAGTATTACCAACGATATTTACCTTCCAACCTCTTCGTCTTCGTTAAATTCCACACTCTTCCTTTCTAATCACTCTTTTACCTTCGTCTATCTCTGTCATATAAATAAGAGACAAAGTTAGATCGGTATTCTGAGACGCTTCCTCCTTCTACATCAATTATTTCCAAAGGCCAAGGAGATCAATCGGGTTCTAATAACTGTTTTTTGAAGTTCATGGTACAGAAGAATGGCCAAACTACCACCAGGGCCATACACGTAGTTCCCATGAAAATACCCAGAAATCCTACGAAAGCCTCGTCAAATATATGTGTTTAGGAGCCGAAATGTTTAAGAATATGGCCCTCAATGTTTTGGGTATAGTCATTATCCCGTAAAAGTGGTTCATGGAAAGCTTGTAGGGAGCGGTATCCAGCTGACTGATGGTGTTGGAACTGATGTCAAGGGAATGGCCGAGGAAGGGAAGGGAAGGGAAGGGAAGGGAAGGGAAGGGGAACGAGGAAGGAGAGGAGAGAATGAATGTGGGAGAGAGAAAGGAGGGTAGGAAGAGAAAACAGAACCAGAGACGTGAAGGAAAAAAAAAAACGAGAAAAGGAAAATAGAAAGGTGAGGAGAGAAGGGAAGCGAAGAAGAGAAAGTAAAAGAGTAGCGATGAAGAGGAAAAAAGAATTAAAAGAGGGAGAGAAAGGAGAGGAAGAAGGAAAATTAAAAAAAGCAGAGATACAAGGTAAAAAAGAGAAAAGGGAAAGAGGAAGAACAAGAGAGACAGCAAGTGAGGATGAGAAAGGAGGGTAAAAGAGGAGAGGAAAAAAGGCAATTGAAGAAAAGAAAGATGAGTAAAAGAGAAGATACATAGAGTGAAGAGAGACATTAACCAGTATACAAAGAGATGCAGAGAGAATGAGCGAACGGGGAACGGGGGAACGGCGTCTGGCTGATGGATAGTGCTGGAACTGATGACAAGGGAACGGCCGAGGAAGGTAAGAAGCAGGAAGGGAGAGCTTGTAATACGGGCGTCGGTCACTCAGTCAGTCAACTTTAGTCATTCATCACATAAATAACTCTTCTATAATATTCTCTTCGCTTATTTACTTACAACCTACACTGAGCATTTTTCTTACACATAGGAGATACTTAAAAATAAGGTTGACTTACTTAACTTAATGAAAACCTTGACTTGGGTATTGGTAAGTTTTCCTCTTCTCTCTCTCTCTCTCTCTCTCTCTCTCTCTCTCTCTCTCTCTCTCTCTCTCTCTCTCTCTCTCTCTCTCTCTCTCTCTCTCTCTCTCTCTCTCTCTCTCTCTCTCTCTCTCTTGTATCGATTCAATTTCCGTTTCCCATAACTTTTATTTCCTTGTTTTTTCTTTTATCTTCGTCCTCATCGTCCTCTTCTTCCTCCTCTTTTTCTTCTTTTTATCTTTATCTTTTCATTTCCCGAAGGTGTATTTTTCACCGACGTTCTTTTTCGTTCCTTCTTCCTTACTTCTTTTTCTCTATTTTTTATCTTTTTTCTTTTCTCTCCTCTCGTTTTTTTTTCTTCTCGTTATCCTGCTCCATTTTTCCTCTTGTTATTATTTTTTCCTCTTTAATTCCTTTTTTTCCTTTGTTTCTTCACCCCATCGTCCTCTTGATCTCTCTTTATTTCTTGTCTTTCTTTTATTTTTTCTTCATTGTCTTCATCCTCTTCTTCATCTCCACTTTTCACTTCTCTCTTTCTTTCATTACAATTATTATTACTACTACTGCTATTATTACTATCATTATTTTTATAGGAAAGCTAATATCATTCTATTAAGCCTAATAAAAAAGGTGCATTATCATAAAAATCTTGAAATATATAAATGATTGCAATGTATATTTTTTGTATATGAATGAATGCATGACGGACGAGAGAGAGAGAGAGAGAGAGAGAGAGAGAGAGAGAGAGAGAGAGAGAGAGAGAGAGAGAGAGAGAGAGAGAGAGAGAGAGAGAGAGAGAGAGAGAGAGAGAGAGAGAGAGAGAGAGAGAGAGAGAGAGAGAGAGAGAGAGAGAGAGAGAGAGAGAGAGAGAGAGAGAGTGTAAATAAAAAAAAAACATCACATCAGGTCACTACGTATACATCTCTTGGCCATAAAGCGAAACACAAACTGACCAATCACACACTGCCACGTCATCACTCCCACACCCCGTCCTGAAATGTGATTGGCTGGAGCACAAGAGACCTGCTCGTACCAGCCAATCAGCTTACAGCATTCCCGTGACGTCATATGAAGCTGGCACTATTGTTATTATTATTATTATTATTATTATTATTATTATTATTATTATTATTATTATTATTATTATTATTATTATTATTATTATTATTATTATTATTATTATTATTATTATTTGTTTATCGTCATTTGTTTTGCTTTATACAGTTCCAATAGTTGCAATGTTTTTTTCTTTAATCAAAAAAGCTACTTATATATCACTAATTTCTTTTTACAAAGCTATTTATTTCTTAATTGACTACTGAATGAGCGAAGATTGTATAATTATAAAAAGCGGACAGTGTGTGTGTGTGTGTGTGTGTGTGTGTGTGTGTGTGTGTGTGTGTGTGTGTGTGTGTGTGTGTGTGTACATAAATCAATCAAATGAGGGGACATGAGGAAGAGGGAAAAATATATGAAATTATTAAATGAGAGAGAGAGAGAGAGAGAGAGAGAGAGAGAGAGAGAGAGAGAGAGAGAGAGAGAGAGAGAGAGAGAGAGTGTGTGTGTGTGTGTGTGTGTGTGTGTGTGTGTGTGTGTGTGTGTGTGTGTGTGTGTGTGTGTGTGTGTGTGTGTGTGTGTGTGTGTGTGTGTGTGTGTGTGTGTGTGTGTGTGTGTGTGTGTGTGTGTGTGTGTGTGTAGGCGCGAGTAACCACCAGATACATACACAAACTTTGACACACACACACACACACACACACACACACACACACACACACACACACACACACACACGTTCACTAGCAGCGTCACAGACAGATCACAAAAAAGGGGCTCAGTGAATATATATATATTTTTACAAGGTCTGTGACGGCTGTGTTTGTGTGTCTGTGACTACATCGGCTACATTAAAGTTTGTCTGTTATTCGTCTGTTGCTGTTTATTTTTTTATTTACAAACGCAGAACATATTTTTTTATTGTCTGTTTCTGTTCATTCACAAACACAGAGCACTATTGTTTTGTTTGTTCATTTTCTTTGTTTTACTCTTTGAATTGTTTGTTTCTATTAACTTAAACATATTTTTCTTTTTTTGTTATTTTATTCATAAACAGTAGATTTATTGCACACTAACTTTATATATTTTTACCACTGATAAACACCTAAACTTTTCTCTCATATTTTTTTTCTTTTTCTTCTTAGTATAGTTTTTTCTTCTTCACTTTGTTATTTCCTTCTTTCCTTCGTCCTTCCTTATATTTTTCCTTTTTTCCTTTCCATCTTTATCTCCTTCAGTCTCTTATTGCTTATATTTTTTGGCTCTTTATACGTTTTTTCTTTCTTCATATCATATTCGTTTTGGCCTCTCACTGTTTTCAGATTTTGTTTTGATCCATTTTGTTTTTTTCTTTCTCTTTGAGCGTTTTTTTTATTTCGTTTATATATATATTTTTGTTTGTTTGACCTCTCACCGCTGTTTCCGAATTTTTTGTTCTTCCTCTTTTATCCTTTTTTTTCTGCTCACCGTTCGTATATGTTTTCAGGCACGACTCTATATTTTTTCTCTTCGTGTCTCCTTTTTTCTCTCTCTCATTTCTTGTATGTGTTTCCAGCAGTATTATTTTTTCGTTTCTTGTCAACCCCTACTGCTTTTGTTAACTTTTTCTCTCCTGTTTTTCCTTTTTCTCTTTTTTACTCCTCCTCTCTTCCTTTTTTCTCTTTCCATTTTTTTTATTACTGGTCTACACTAACTTTTTTTTTCTTTCCTTTCATTTTTTTTTGTGTTGGTAATTCATCGATATATTCATTCATTTTATTTTCTCTCGCTTTCGTACAAACTTTTTTTTTTTATTCTGAAGTTCTGAGCGTGTTTTTTTTACCTTTCTTTTCCTTTCCTATTTTTCTCTCACCATTTTTATTACTTTTATACACTAATTTATTTTCTTTCTTTCCTATCATTTTTTTTGTGTTGGTAATTCGTCGATATATTAATTCACTTTATTTTTTCTTCCTCTCGTACAAACTTTTCATATTTTTTTCTTTAGTTTGAAGTTCTGAGCGTGTTTCTATCTTTTTAATCTTTTACTTTCCCTTGTTCATGTTTTTTATCCGTCCAGTAAACATCCAGACACACACACGAGTTTCACAAAGTTTCGTTGGGGCAAAGGTCTGGGTGTTTCTGCACAAGACTGGCAACACTGCACGGTCAAAACTTTACTCTTCCTTATTTTCTTTCTATTTTCCCTTTTTCCTTCCATTTTTTCATAGTTTTGAGCTCCCTTCTTTCTTCTTTCTTTCCTTTTTTCGTTTTGCATTGGTATTTTGTTTCAGTTCATTCACTTTTTTTGGGGGGACACGTTGTATATTGTTCTTCTATTTCACTTATTATTTTTGCTAAGTGTCGCTATGTTTATTACTATCATCGTTACTCTGTCCATTTTTTCAATTTGCTATAATTCACTGATTGTTTTCCTTATTGTATATCGTAAAGTTGGTACGAGAGCATTTTTCTGCCAGACGCTTTAACAAATATTTTTCTTTCTATAATTTTCTTGTTTCACTAAGTTTCTTGATATGGTTCACCTCGCTGCACGATTTTCTTCTCTTTTTTTTCTCTCGTTTTTTTTCTATCTTTTAATCTATTTTCTATTTTCTATACTCGTATCTCTCTATTTTCCTATTTTTATATTCATTTATTTTTATTTTTATTTTCTACTTTCCTTTTTCTCCAGTTATCTCTTTTCCTCATCCTATTTTCTCTCCTTTCTCTCTTCCCTTTTTCTCTAGTTTTCTGTTTTCCTCTTTCTATTTTCTATTTTCCCTTTTCTTTGGTTATCTACTGTCTTCTTTCTATTATATTTCCTTTCTTCCTTTTTCTCGAGTTTCCTGTTTTCCTCTTTTTATTTTCTCTCCTTTCTCTCTTCCTTTTTCTCCAGTTTTCTGTTTTCCTCTTACTATCTTTTCTCCTTTCTCTTTTCCTTTTTCTTCAGTTTCTCTTTTTATTTTCCTTTTTCTCTAGTCTGTTTTCCTCTTTATGTTTTCCTTTTTCTTTAGTTTTCTGTTTTCCTCTTTCTATTTTCCTCTTTCTCTAGTTTCCTTTTCTATCACCAAACTTCCTGACGCGGTTGAAGTGTTATTTTTGCTTGTTCCATTCTTCGGCGTGTCGTGTCCCTCTCCTCCAACACGTCAACTCTCACACGCACATCTATATTCATTTCCTCTTTCGACTTGGTATTTCTTTTTTATTTCGCTATTGTTCAGTTTTCACACGAGCGTTTAGTGTTTTTATATTACTTTTCGTGGGATCAAAAAACGAGATGTAAATGTTTTAGTCTGTATGAAACTTGACCTCATTCACATAAATAATTTCTAACTAAGTCTTTTTCTATTCATTTTTACTCGTGTCACTGTTGTTCTGTCGTTATATGTACACTTGCTATTATCATTACTAAGTTTTTTCTGTGAAGTTGAAAATGGTATGTTATTTTTCCTTTACAAACACTTCAGTATGCACACAATAATCTATTTTTTCAACTCCAAACAGCTCATTTTATTTACTCTCCTCATCTCGTAATGGAGTAAAACAAGGTATATATATTTCTCACTTTACATACACTTCACTATTCATACCCAAATCTTTTTCTTTCTCTCTCTCCACATCACTTAGTATTAATTTCAAATGTTTTCCTGGTTTCCCTAGTACTGTTTTGTCCCCATGAGCGTCTGGTTTTGATTGTTTTCCACTTTAATTTTTCCGTATTTATTCATTCACACACACGCACACATGTTTAGTAAGTTTTTTTTTCTGAACTCATTAGCAGGGAGTTCGATGCGGTGCTCTCAGTCTACAAGTTCACTAACGTATAAAGCAGAGTAGCGTGTAATACCTCGTTTGAGAAGAATAAAAAGAAAACAAACACTGATTTCTCATACGCCAAAATGTCATCCCAAAAGAGAATATCATCATCATATATCGCGAGAAAAAACTCACCAAAAAAAAAAAAAAAATGTAGAAGAAAAGCAACAACGAGAAGGAAAAGAAAAGGAATAAAAAACTGGGAACGAAAACACTAAATTCAGTCATAGCGAAACAACTGATAACATTAATAAAACCCAACACCAGGGAAAGTAAAACCACACCCACACACCCACACCCACACACCCATACATCTCCCCACCCCTACACCTCCATCACAAATACACCCCCGTACCTTCTCCCCTTACCCCCAGCATTCACCACTCAAAGTACACAGCCCAGTACAGAACATTCAAGATGGTGAAACTGATCGGAAACACAACCCGGGAAAACCTGTCCACCAATATCGCCTTCTCTCTCGACTTCCTCATCTCGTTGGCCACATAGCACGAAATGTTGGAGGAGGAGCCGAATTTTGCGTTGGGCGGGGGCAGTCCTCTCGGCGTGGGTGGCGGGGGAGCGTGGTGTGGCAGGGGCTGGTTGTGGGCGTGCGGGCGGGGCGTGGGGGCGGCCTGGATGATGCGTGGGTCCCCGTCTGAGTCCCCGAAGCATCCGTTCTCAGCCTCCTCCAGCATCCCGTCTCCGCCGTTCTGTGTGTGTGTGTGTTTGTGGGTGACTACTTTTACTGCTACTACTGCTCCCTCCTCTGCTACTGCTACTTCTTCTACTACTAACATTACTCTTATTGATCCTCTTCTTTCTCCTCCTCCTTCTTCTCCTCCTCCTCCTACTACTACTACTACTACTACGACGACAGGTACAGCCTCTACTATTACCGTTATGAATACTGTTCCTTCTATTCTTTCTCCTCCTCCTCCTCGTCCTCCTCTTCCTCTTCCAACTGCCACTACCAATACCATAACTACCACTACTACCACCACTACTATTATTACTACTACCACCACTACCATCTTCTTAGCATATTAATTGCCCACCACTTAGCCCTAATCACCCCGGACACAGGTACACACACACACGTAATGAGGGTAATGAGGGTAAAAAGGAGTCTATGTGAGGCAAATATTCTGTTTTATTCCGCATTCCGTGTGTTAATAGCGGAGTGCCAATTAAGACGCTGCTAAGGTATTTATAAGAGACGTTTGGTGCCACTACTGGGATTGCTACTACTACTAAGACTACTACTACTACTACTACTACTTTCATTTCCATTTCTACTACCAATACGACTTTCCATTACTGCAACTGCTAAAGTGTAATACCTAGTTTGAGAAGACACACACAAAAAAAGAAGAAAAAAAACTGACTTCTCATATAGAAAAGAACTATTTCTACTTATACTACTACTACTACTACTACTACTACTACTGTTGCAAGTACTACTATTATTATTGCCATTACCATCATTACTACAACTATTCTTGGTATTACTATTTCTACTGATATTAATTCTACGACTATTACCATTACTACTACTACTACTACTACTACTATCTTCATTACCATCAATACTACATACATTACTACAATACTACTACTATTCTTGCTATTGTTACTATTTATATTCTTACTACTACTACTACTACTACTACTACTACTACTAACCCGCCTCCGAGCGCTGGGTGTCCTGGGTCTCTTCACCGTGAGCTTCCTGGTGACCCGTCTGATGAAGGTCTCGTCGGGGGGTTTGTGGTCCACCATGTCGCCGAGGATGATGTTGACCATGGCGTACTCCATCAGCGACAGGAACACGAACACGGTGCAGGAGGACATGAACAAGTCTATGGCCTGAGGAGGAGGAGGAGGAGGGCAAAGTGAGTATAGAGTGTGGTGATGTGTGTCTGTGAGTATTGTGTTGTATAAAAGGGCTATTACACTAGACATGCTTTCCGTGGATCTTCAGTCAAACCACGATTTCCGCTGGCGTGGTTCTCATATTTCCGTGGTATTCTGACGTGTCCACGATCTTCCAAAGCTTCCGCAGATTTCACCAAAGGACGACGGTATTACTCATCATCATCATCAGCAGCAGCAATAACAGGAAACAAATGAGAACCACGCCAGCGAAAATCGTGGTTTGACTGAAGATCCACGGAAAATTTGCCCAGTGTAATAGCCCCTTAAGTAGTGTGGGTAGTGTGTATAAGTAGTATGTTATAAGTGTGTAAGTCTGGCCTGGGGAGGGGACGAGGACAGTGTGTGGGTATAGTGCGATACAGTGTGTGATTAACAAGCATGGTGAAGTGTATTTTTCGTATCATCAATGGAAGCATCTCAACGGCATACAGCATTACAAAAGCCCGCTGTGCGCTGCTCCGGCAAAAAGAGTACAGATGCAGAGGTCAAAAGAGTTCAAGTCATAGGCAAGAGGAAATACAGACGAAGGAAAGCTGTTAAGAAGTTTACCACGCGAAAGGGATGAAGCGGTGAAGATGCTCGTTAACTCTTGCATAATGGGTGTGGACAGTAGAAAGATGTGTGGTAAGGTGCAATATAATGTACAGTAGTAGTGTGGTAAGGTAGATAATTAGTGCATTCTGACAGGCCTAACGTACGGATCAGATACATTTAGTGTGGCAAGGTTTTATATAGTGTGGCAAAGAGTATAGTTAGTGAATCCTGCCAGTCCAATCATACGGTTCAGGAGTTTGGTGCCTCAGAAGTGAACTGGACTTAGAAAAGGAAGACAATATCACCATTGGGGAATACTTGTTTGAAAATAGACACACTGAAGAAGCAAAAAGAACTAATATAGAGGAATTTTGGATGAAAAGAGAAGAGGAAAGGCGAGAAAGGGAAAACAACAGACCCAGAGAGTGAAGGACAACATCAGGGAGTGCCGCTACAAAGGCTAAACTCCCGACCGTGAACTGAAATGAACTGAGAAACGTGCAGCCTACAGTAAACCAGTGTGTCCTGCCGCTCCTAACACACGGTTCAGGAGTGCGGCGCCTCAGGAATGGTTTAGATTGAAGCGTGTAGTGTTTTTCTTTCTTTTTCTTTTTAACAGCAGAGGAGACAGTTCAAGGGCGTAAAAAAAAGAAAACAATAGTGAAAAGAGTACGTGTGTCGTGCCGGCCCTAGCGTACGGCTCAGAACAAAAAGCGACGTCTCACGAAACGATTTAGACAGGAAACTAAGAAGCACAAAAATATGAATGTAGAGAAAGGTACATCATTTGAATTTTCCTTATATGTCTTTTACTTTATTTTGTTATATCTTTACTATCATCTTGAAGGCTAATCATTCTTCAGCGTAGCTTTAATCAAGAGGAGCCATTGTAGGGATGAAAATAAGCCTGTGATTCTGATTCCAATTCTGTCCTTTTCTTTCTTCCCTCGCTTTCAATCTATTCTTTTCTGTCACTCTCTCCCCCCAGCCTCCCGTCTACCCACGCACCTCCCAACCATATTCCACTCCCCGCCTCTTTATTAAGGAGCCATTATTCAGAGGGACGCAAGTATATGTAGATGGATGTCTTGACCTGAGAGAAGACCAGTGAATAGGAAGAAGGAAGATGAATATGGAGATAGATAGATAGATGGATAGATAGTTGTGGAGTGTGTGTGTGTGTGTGTGTGTATGTGTGTGTGTGTGTATTTACCTAGTTGTATTTACTAGTGTAGGTTTACAGGGCCTGGGGTTACGCTCGTGTGGTCCCGTCTCCATATCTGTATTTGTCCAGCTTTTCCTTAAAGTTGTGCACACTCTTCGCCGATACTACATCCTCACTTAGTTTGTTCCACACCGCTAAGTTTCTTTGCGGGAAGCTATATTTCTTTATGTCTCTCAAGCATCTTCCTTTCCTCAACTTTTTACTGTGTCCTCGTGTGTTGCTGACGTTTCTTCCTCCTCTAAGTACTCCTCATTGTCTACTTCCTCCATTTTAATCAATAGTTTATAAATTTGTATTAGGTGTGTGTGTGTGTGTGTGTGTGTGTGTGTGTGTGTACTGCCTATAGTGGGGGCGGCTCTCTTGAGGGGTCTAATGGTCGGTTTCAGCCCTTTAGTGGTGGGGGCGAAATTTTAAGTGGCTGCCGTGATGTACGACTCGCCTGGCCCACGCTGCCCCCCCGGTGCTCCTCCTGGCCGAAGCCGCTGAAGTGACCGAGCAATGGCACCCCCGTCTAAGGTTCGCATTTTTAAACTATCAGCCTCCCATTACAACTATTTTCCAAGGCCATAGTAAAGGCTAACCGGGTTTTCTTGTGTGATTTTACTATTCAAGATGTGGAAGCCGTGTAAAACTATCACCACGATCACAAAACAGTCCATGAAAATCACAGCAGCGTCTAACAAAGGCTTTTCAAACAACTATTTTCCAAGGCCATAGAAAAGGCTAACCGGGTTTTCTTGGGTGATTTTACTATTCAAGATGTGGAAGCCGTGTAAAACTATCACCACGATCACAAAACAGCCCATGGAAATCCCAGCAGCGTCTAACAAAGGCTTTTCAAACAACTATTTTCCAAGGCCACAGTAAAGGCTAACCGGGTTTTCTTGTGTGATTTTACTATTCAAGATGTGGAAGCCGTGTAAAACTATCACCACGATCACAAAACAGTCCATGGAAATCCCAGCAGCGTCTAACAAAGGCTTTTCAGACAACTATTTTCCAAGGCCACAGTAAAGATTAACCGGGTTTTCTTGTGTGATTTTACTATTCAAGATGTAGAAGTCGTGTAAAACTATCACCCCGATCACAAAACAGTCCATGAAAATCACAGCAGCGTCTAACAAAGGCTTTTCAAACAACTATTTTCCAAGGCCATAGAAAAGGCTAACCGGGTTTTCTTGTGTGATTTTACTATTCAAGATGTAGAAGCCGTGTAAAACTATCACCTCGATCACAAAACAGTCCATGAAAATCCCAGCAGCGTCTAACAAAGGCTTTTCAAACAGCTATTTTCCAAGGCCATAGAAAAGGCTAACCGGGTTTTCTTGTGTGATTTTACTATTCAAGATGTAGAAGCCGTGTAAAACTATCACCTCGATCACAAAACAGTCCATGGAAATCCCAGCAGCGTCTAACAAAGGCTTTTCAAACAGCTATTTTCCAAGGCCATAGAAAAGGCTAACCGGGTTTTCTTGGGTGATTTTACTATTCAAGATGTAGAAGCCGTGTAAAACAGTCCATGGAAATCACAGCAACTTATACGAGAGGGTTTTCAAATAGACGAACCGAGGCGACAAGACGCTTAAGAATAGGGGCTGAAGAATACACAGTCGTCTCAGTCTTGGTTCCAATTTTTCAGAACTTCGCGCATGACGTCACACGGTTCCGCTCCAAGGACTCAAATCTCGTGGCTCCTTGGTTCTGCTGCCTTTAATATACGTTTTCTACGAGTATGTCGCGCATGAGTTGTCCCTATCATTTCGGTTTTCTCTATGGGAGCGCGGAGCCTGAAGGTAAATATATAGAATCATAGACAGGATAGACGGGGAGGGAAGGACAGGTATAGGGAGAGAAAAATGGAGGTAAGGAAAGGTGTATGTAGTAGTGATAGTAGTAGTAGTAGTAGTAGTAATAGCAGTAGTAATAGTAGTAGTAGTAATAGTAGTACTAGTATTAGTGGTGGTAGTAGTAGTAGTAGTAGTAGTAGTAGTAGTAGTAGTAGAAACAGCAGTAAGAGCTTGAGATGAGGAGAAAGAGGAGTAGGAAGAGCAGAGGGTAAAATGAGGAACATGTGGAAAAGACGGCTGTGTGGTAATTCTCTGCCCCTGGGCGATGGTTAAAAACTGTCAGAGTCTTGCGGCAGGACACGAACCCGGAACCTAAGAATCACTACGACTGCGCGCTGACCACTGGGCCATCGTGTGTGTGTGTGTGTGTGTGTGTGTTTTATCCATTAAGAATATTACATAGTTTGATCTTAGCATGAGAGGGAAGGAGATATAAGACGGAAGGGAGAGAGGGAGGGTGGAGGGATAGAGGGAGGAGGAAGGAGGAGGAGGGTAGGGCAGGTATAGGGAGAGAAGAATGGAGGTAAGGAAAGGTGTATGAATAGATGAAGGTAGGGAGGGAGGGAAGTAGAGAGAGAGAGGAGAGAGAGGGAGAGAGGGAGGGAGGGAGAGAGAGAGAGAGAGAGAGAGAGAGAGAGAGAGAGAGAGAGAGAGAGAGAGAGAGAGAGAGAGAGAGAGAGAGAGAGAGAGAGAGAGAGAGAGACAGAGAGAGAGAGAGAGAGAGAGAGAGAGAGAGAGAGAGAGAGAGAGAGAGAGAGAGAGAGAGAGAGAGAGAGAGAGAGAGAGAGAGAGAGAGAGAGAGAGAGAGAGAGAGAGAGAGAGAGAGAGAGAGAGAGAGAGAGAGAGAGAGAGAGAGAGAGAGAGAGAGAGAGAGAGAGAGAGAGAGAGAGAGAGAGAGAGAGAGAGAGAGAGAGAGAGAGAGAGAGAGAGAGAGAGAGAGAGAGAGAGAGAGAGAGAGAGATAGAGAGAGAGAGAGAGAGAGAGAGAGAGAGAGAGAGAGAGAGAGAGAGAGAGAGAGAGAGAGAGAGAGAGAGAGATTTACATAGATAGATTTACATAGAAAATCAGACCACACAGACCCCATGGTCCAGACTTGGTGGTCTGTCAAAAACCTAATTGATTTTACATTAATCAGAAGACTCCAAAACGTTGCATTTCTACTCTAGTTGATATTAAGTTGAAGGAAGTGACGGTCGAGCTTATTTTTGAAGGAGTCAATCGTGTTACACTGGACCACTGATGGTGGAAGCTTATTCCATTCTCGCACAAAAACTTTGGTGAAAAAAAATATTTTGCAAACTGAATTTAATTGTCTACATCTGAGTTTTACGCCATTGTTCCTCGTGCTCAGACTGTCATCGATCATAAACAATGTTGATCTGTCTACATTCGTGAACCCATTAAGTATGTTAAAACAGTCTATCAATTTTCATCGGAGGCGACGTTTTCAAGAGAGAACATGTTAAGGATAGAAAGCCTTTCTTCGTAGGATTTGTTGCGCAAGGAAGGATCATTTTAGTTGCCAACCGCTGAACACCTTCTAATTTAGCAATATCCTTTGCATGGTGGGGGGACCAAAACTGTACCGCATATTCCAAGTTGGGTCTGACTAAACTGTTGTAGAGCGGGAGTATTACATCTTTATTCTTGAATACAAAGTTTCTTTTAATGAAGCCCAACATTCTGTTCGCTTTATTTGCTGCATCGATGCATTGCTGTGAGAATTTGAGGTTTGACGCGATTTTGACCCCCAAGTCTTTGACACATTGAACGCTTTTGAGTTTAACGCCGCGCATTTCGTATTCGAACTTCTATTCCTCGGTCCAACTTGAAGGACCTGGCACTTGTCTACGTTAAAGGGCATCTCCCATCTATCCGACCAAGCTGAAATTTTGTGCAAATCCTCTTGGAGGCTTTGCCTGTCTTCGTCAGTGAGAACCGAGTTACCAATCTTTGTGTCGTCTGCAAATTTACTAATGCGGTTATTGAGTCCAACATCCACGTCGTTGATGTAAATAATGAAGAGCACTGGGCCAAGGACCGAGTCCTGAGGGACGCCACTAGTGACAGGCGCCCACTCTGAGTTAAATCCGTCAATCACTACTCTTTGTTGTCTGTTGCTCAACCAATTCGCGATCCATTGGTTTACTTGACCGTCAATACCTATTTGCTTTAATTTGTAAAGTAATTTATGATGCGGGACTTTATCAAACGCTTTCTGGAAATCAAGATAGACTACGTCCAGTGATTTGGTTACGTCATAAACAGTGAAGAGGTCGTTATAAAAGGTTAATAGAGAGAGAGAGAGAGAGAGAGAGAGAGAGAGAGAGAGAGAGAGAGAGAGAGAGAGAGAGAGAGAGAGAGAGAGAGAGAGAGAGAGAGAGAGAGAGAGAGAGAGAGAGAGAGAGAGAGAGAGAGAGAGAGAGAGAGAGAGAGAGAGAGAGAGAGAGAGAGAGAGAGAGAGAGAGAGAGAGAGAGAGAGAGAGAGAGAGAGAGAGAGAGAGAGAGAGAGAGAGAGAGAGAGAGAGAGAGAGAGAGAGAGAGAGAGAGAGAGAGAGAGAGAGAGAGAGAGAGAGAGAGAGAGAGAGAGAGAGAGAGAGAGAGAGAGAGAGAGAGAGAGAGAGAGAGAGAGAGAGAGAGAGAGAGAGAGAGAGAGAGAGAGAGAGAGAGAGAGAGAGAGAGAGAGAGAGAGAGAGAGAGAGAGAGAGAGAGAGAGGGGGGACTTGTTCTCTTTGATGTATGAGCTGAAGGTACAGAGGAGGGAGCGAGAGAGAAAGAGAGAGAGAAAGAGAGAAAGAGAGAGGGAGAGTGAGAAAGAGAGAGAAGGAAGACATAGTGGAGAGGAGGAGAGGAAAGAAGGAGAGGAGGAGGAAATATTGTCTGATTTATGAGACAGGGTTAAGGATATGGAGGAAAGGAAGGAAGGAGGGAAGAAAGGAAGGAAGGAAGGAAGGAAGGAAGAATAAAATTAAGGAAGGAAGGTAGAAAGGATGGAGGGAACGAAGGAAGGGAGGAAGAGAAGAAGGTAGGATGTGAGGAAGGAGATAAAAGGAAGAAAAGGAAGGAAGGAAGGAAGGAAAGAAGGAAGGAAGGAAGGAAGGAAGGAAGGAAAGAAGGAAGGGAGGAAAAAAAAAGGGAAAGTTGGAAGGAAGGAAGGGATGAAAGAAAGGAAGGAAGGAAGGAAGGAAGGAGGCTAGTGAAGATAAACAGTTAGGAAGGACGGAATGAAGGAAGCAAGGAAGGAAGAGAGGGAGAGAGAATGCAAGAAGGGAGAAATGGAAGAGGGAAGAAGGAAAGGAAGGAAGGAAGATAGGAAGGAAGAAATGGAGGAAGGAAGGGGGTGAGGAAAGGCAAAAAGAAAGGAAGGAAGGTAGGAGGGAAGGAAGGAAGAGAGGAAGAAAGGAAGGAAGGAAGAGACGGAGGAATGAATAAATGAATGCATGAAATTAGAAAGGAAGAAAAAGAGGGAGGAAGAAAGAGAGAAAGAGAGGAAGGAAGGAAGGAAGGGAGGATGGAAAGAAAGGGAAGAAGGAAGAAAGGAAGAAAACGAGGATAGGCTGGAAAGAAAAAAGGGAGGAAGGGGGAAAGGAAGGAAATATGGAGACGAGGAGAGGAAAAGGAAAGGAAAGGAAAAATAAGTAAGGAAGTAGTTGGAAGGAAGGAAGGAAGGAATCGAAGAAAGAAGGAAGGAAGGCAAAATACGTAAGGAAGAGTTGTTGGAAGGAAGGAAGGAAGGAAGGAAGGAATCAAAGAAAGAAGGAAGGAAGGAAAAATAAGTAAGTAAGTAAGTAAGGAAGGAAGGAAGGAAGGAAAGAAGGAAGGAAGGAAAAATACGTAAGGAAGGATTGTTGGAAGAAAGGAAGGAAGGAAGAAAGGAATAAAAAAGAAGGAAGGAAGGAAGGAAGGAAGGAACGAAGAAGACACTCATTTGTTTGTACGAGGAAGAGGAAGAAAACCCCCCACCAACGAAAGAAGATTTAGAGAGAGGAACGGAGACAGAAATGGAGACAGAGACGGACGGAGAGACGGAGGAAAGGAGATAAAGAGAAGAGAAAGGAGCAACACGGAGACAAGAATGGAGAGAAAGTGAGGCATGGAGAAGAAGAGAAATGTAGGAAGAAATAAGGAGAGAGAGAGAGAGAGAGAGAGAGAGAGAGAGAGAGAGAGAGAGAGAGAGAGAGAGAGAGAGAGAGAGAGAGAGAGAGAGAGAGAGAGAGAGAGAGAGAGAGAGAGAGAGAGAGAGAGAGAGAGAGAGAGAGAGAGAGAGAGAGAGAGAGAGAGAGAGAGAGAGAGAGAGAGAGAGAGAGAGAGAGAGAGAGAGAGAGAGAGAGAGAGAGAGAGAGAGAGAGAGAGAGAGAGAGAGAGAGAGAGAGAGAGAGAGAGAGAGAGAGAGAGAGAGAGAGAGAGAGAGAGAGAGAGAGTGGGAGAGAAAAACCTTACCTTAGAAAGTGGGTCAGGGAAAAAAGTGGGAAATTAAAGGGAAAGAATGAAAGGAATGGATGGAGTAAAGGAGAAGGAAGGGAGGAGGGAGAGGAGAGAGTGAGGGAAGGAAGGAAATGAGGTTGGAAAGGGAAAGAGTAATAGGAGAAAGTGGAGAAGGGAAGGAGAGGGAGGGGTGAGGGGAGGGAAAGGAGTGATTGATGGAAGGGAGGTGGGGAGGGGAGGTAGAAGGGGAGGGAAGGGAGCGAGTGATAGGAGTGGAGGAAAGTAGGGAAGAGAGTGGGAAGGAAAAGAGGGGGAGGAGAGGAAGAAGGGAGGAAAGGGAGAGGGGGAGGAAAGGGAGAGGGGGAGGAAAGAGAGGGGAGAGGAAAGGTAGAGGATGGAGGGAAGCGAGAGGGACGAAAGGAAAGGAGGAAGGAAAGGGAGGTGGAAGGGAAGAGATTTGGAGGAGGAAAGGGACGGGAAAGAAAGGGAAGGGGGAGGAAGGGAAGAGGGGGGGAGGAAGGGAAGGAAAGGAGGGAAGGGAGGAGGCAGGGAAGGGAGTGGATGATAGAAAAGAGTAGGGAAGGGAAGGGAAGGGAAGGGAAGGGAAGGGAAAAGAAGGGAAGGGAAGGGAAGGGAAGGGAAGGGGAAGGAATGGAATGGAATGGAATGGAATGGAAGGGAAAGGAAGGGAAAGGAAGGGAAAGGGGTAAGGAAAGGATTATGTAAGATGTGTGATAAAAAACTAAAGAATAAGGGAATAAAGAAAATGAGTAAGGAGGATAAGGAGGAAGCGAAGGAATGAAGGGAATAAGAAAAAGGAGAGAAGAGAAAGAGGGAGGGAGTGAAGGAAGAAAAGGAATATGGGGAAAAACAGAAAGAAGTTGGTGAGGGAGTGAAAGAAATGAAAGAATAAAGGGAGTAAAGAGGAGTAAGGAAGTAAGTAAAAGGAAATAAGAAAATAGGAAAAGGAGAGAAGAAAAGAGGAAGTGAGTGAAAAAAGAAAAGGAGTAAAAAGAAAAAAACAGAAAGGAGGGTGAAAGAGGGAGAGAGAGAACTAAAGAGAATAATAGAAATAAAAAAAAAATGGAGAGAGGAGGGCAGGGGAGAGAAAACGAAATAAAATAAATAAAAGGAGAGGAAAAAAATAGAACTTTAGGTAAGGGAATGAAGAACAAAATGAATACGAAATGAGGATGGAAAAGTGGGATGAAAGAGTGAATTTAGACGAAGTGAAACAAAGGGAGTGAGAGACCCAACCTTACCTTTGTATAAGAGACAGGAGGGAGAGATTCAGAAAGGGAAGAAAAAATGAATGAGGAGATGAGTGAGAAGATGAATGATGATAAATGGATGATGAATGATAGATGGATGATGGTGGGTGACGATGGACGATAATGGATGATAGATGGATGATAGATGATGCTGGATGCTGGATGGATGATGATGGATGCATGATGGATGATAGATGGATGATGGATGATGATGGATGATGATGGATGCATGATGGATGATGCTGGATGGCGATGGATGATGATGGATGATGATGGATGATGATGGATGATGATGGATGATGATGGATGATGGATGGATGACGGATGATGGACGGATGATGGATGAATGAATGATAGATGGATGACAGACGGATGATGATGGATTATAGATGGATGATGATGGATGATGGATGGATGACGGATGATGAATGGATGATGGATGAATGATGACAAATGACGATGGATGACTGATTAAGTGGATGGGTGATGGATTGCGTGGAGATGGATTGAGGAGATGAATGAGGATGAGGAGATACATGGTTGAGGAGATAAAGTGCATGAGTGGAAGTAAGTGAAAGGAGTGGATGATAGAAGAAGATGACAGAGAGAAGACAAGGAAAGACGTAAAGATTGAAAGAGACCCAACCTTACTAATATATATCAGACAGAAGTTAGTGATTGGCTAAGGAGGAGGAAGAGGAGATAAATGGAATGATAAACGAAAGAGGTACAGAAGGGAGGAAAGAGAGTGAAGAGAAGTGAGAGAGGAAAAGAAAGAGAAAAGGAGAAGAAAGAGTATAGAGAAAGAATAGGGAGAGGAAAGGAATATGGAAGGGAAGGGAAGAAAGGTACAGAAGTAAGAGATAAACTGAGAAAAAGAAGACAGGGATAGGAGTAAAGAGTGAGAATGGAGAAGAAAATAACAGGGAACAGAGATAGGAGGGAGGAGAAGAAAGGAGAGAAAAGAGACGAGGAGAGAGAAGAGGGGAGAAAATAAGGTAAGGTATGGCAAGAGAAGGAATGAAGAATAGAGAAAGGGAGAGAGAAGAGAAGAAAGAAAAGAAAAGGAGGAGAAGAGAGAGAAGGGAATGTATAGGGGAGGATAAGGGATACGGAAGGGAGGGAAGAGAGGGAAGAGAAATGAGAGAGGAAAAGAAAGAGAAGAGAAGAGGAGAAGAGAGAGTATGGGAAAGAATAGGGAGTGGAAACGAATAGGAAGGGCAGGGAGGAACGGTAGAGAAGTAAGAGGGAAGTGAATGAGGAGAGTGAGTGCGTGAGTGGAAGTGAGTGAAAGGAGTGAATGATGAAAGAAAAGGACAGAAATAACACCGGGAAAGCAATAGAGAGTGAAACAGATCCAACCTTACCAGTGTATAATTAACATGAAGGAGTAATTCAGCAGGAGTGAGTGAGTAAGGAACGACGAAAGGGAATGACGAAAGAAAGCAGGTGATGAAAATGGGTAAATGATGGAAGAAACTGAGAAAAAGAAGAGAGGGATAGGAGTAAAGAGTGAGGGTGAGAGACAGAGAAGCGTGAACGTGAGACAGAGAGCGTGAGTGAAAGGAGGAAGGAAGACAGAGAGGAAAAAGAGTAAAGAGTGTGAGACCAAACCTTACCATTATATAACAGACAGCAGGGAGATATGAAGAGGAGATAAATGAATAAGGAAATACGAAACAGAATGAAACAAAGAAGAAAATAATAAAAGAAACCGACAAAGAAGACAGCAAAGAGCACGAGAAACAGACAAACCTTACCATTATATAACAGACAGCAGGGAGATATGAAGAAGAGATAAATAAATAAGGAAATACGAAACAGAATGAAAGAAAGAAGTAAATGATAAAAGAAACCGAGAAAGCAGACAGCAAAGAGCACAAGAAACAGACAAACCTTACCATTATATAACAGACGGGAGATATGAAGAGGAGATAAATGAATAAGGAAATACGAAACAGAATGAAACAAAGAAGAAAATAATAAAAGAAACCGACAAAGAAGACAGCAAAGAGCACAAGAAACAGACAAACCTTACCATTATATAACAGACAGCAGGGACATATTAATTAAGAGGAGATAAATGGATAAGGAAATACGAAAGAGACTGAAAGAAAGAAGTAAATGATAAAAGAAACCGAGAAAGCAGACAGCAAAGAGCACAAGAAACACCCCAAACCTTACCATTATATAACAGACAGCAGGGAGATATTAATTAAGAGGAGATAAATGGATAAGGAAATACGAAATAGACTAAAAGAAAGAAGTAAATGATAAAATAAGCCGATAAAGAAGACAGCAAAAAGTACGAGAAACACCCCAAACCTTACCATTATATAACAGACAGCAGGGAGATATTAAAAGGAGATAAATGGATAAGGAAATACGAAACAGAATGAAAGAAAGAAGTAAATGATAAAAGAAACCGAGAAAGCAGACAGCAAAGAGCACAAGAAACAGACAAACCTTACCATTATATAACAGACAGCAGGGAGATAAATGAATAAGGAAATACGAAAGAGACTGAAAGAAAGAAGTAAATGATAAAAGAAACCGAGAAAGCAGACAGCAAAGAGCACAAGAAACAGACAAACCTTACCATTATATAACAGACAGCAGGGAGATAAATGAATAAGGAAATACGAAAGAGACTGAAAGAAAGAAGTAAATGATAAAAGAAACCGAGAAAGCAGACAGCAAAGAGCACGAGAAACACCCAAACCTTACCTTGATATACGAAACCGGCGGGAGTGACTTCTGGGAGTTGGCGTGTTGGGTGGACAGCGTGAGCAGCGAGGTTACTCCGAGGGTCACGCGGGCAGGCACGGCTTCGGGCTTGATCCAGAAGCTGATCCAGGACATAATGACGATGAGGCAGGTGGGGATGTACGTATGGAAGAGGTAGTAGCCCAGCCGACGCTTGAACGTGAACACCACCTCCAGACACGTGAAGTTACCTGGGAATGACGGATTATATTTCATTCATTGTAGAGAGCTTTTTTTTTCATTATTTTTTTTTTACGCCCTTGCACTGTCTCCTCTGCTGTAAAATAAACAAAATTCCCGTCCTTAGGTTTGATGTTCGTGTTATTTGTCCCCATTCTTATCCCTTTACTCCTATTCTCAAACATTTTTAATCAGTCTCATTTTTCGCTTTCTCATCCTTCTTTTTCGTCGTTCTGTTCACTTGATTTCGTGTTCTCATTCTCACCGTTTCATTTACGGGGACTTGATTACTTTTGCTGCCAGGTGTGAATAGGCACAGGGTAAACATATGATGATGATGATGATGATGATGATGATGTGTAAAGGTATAGTGAACGAGCCGTTTCTGTAAGAGCTTTTTTTACAGTAAAGGAAGCAGCTCAAGGGAAAAAAACATATGGAAACAGAAAAAGCCCGCTAAGCACTGCTCCTATAAAAGAGAGTAAAGTGACCCAAAAAGAGGTTAATTTCGGGATGAGAGGTGTCTTGATACTCTCCGCTTGAAAGAGGTCAAGTCGCAGGCAGGAGGAAATACAGACGAAGAAAGGCAGTTCCAGAGTTTACCAGTGAAAGGGATGAAAGAATGAAGCTGCTGGTTAACTCTTGCATAAGGGATTTGGACAGTATAGGGATGAGCATGAGTAGAAAGTCATGTGCAGCGGGGCCGCAGGAGGGGGGGAGGCATGCAGTTATCAAGTTCAGAAGAGCAGTCAGCATGAAAATATCGATAGAAGATAGAAAGAGAGACAACATGGCGGCAGAGTTCAAGAGGTATAGGAGATTGTATAAGTAAGAGAATGACTGTAAGAATAAAATGAATGA